>NC_137812.1:44063024-44213024 GCF_963921795.1 Nannobrachium achirus
ACTGTGTAACCTTCAAACCCCAAGAGAAGAAATCACGTTTTAGCTTTGATATAATGTTTCACTTATGCTCTTTCTCCTCTCTTTTTTCACTAGTTATTTGTGACTGGGTGCTCACAGACAGTAGACTGCAGGCAGTAGTGGACACCTCTGCTATGCTTTCGCCAATTGTCCTCCTTGTCTTTGGAGTGTTGTTGAACGCAGACACAGTCCGGCACTGGCTGGTTCAACAGAATGTTCAACGCAGCGAAACAATAAAGCTGTGATACAGGGTTCCCACGGTCATGAAATTCCTGGAAATATTTTGAAATTAGACAAATATTTTTCCAGTACTGGAAACGTTTTGGAATTTATCAAGGGTCCTGGAAGGTCCTGGAAAAAAATAACTATGCATTGTCTTTGGTTATTGATTTTGTTAATACCTCTGAAATGACAAATTAAACATGGGCCAAATTGTCAAATATATAGAGGCTGAAATTGTGAAAATAGCAGATCTACATGCTCACAACGCCTCAGCGTTGTGAGCATGTAGATCTGCTATTTTCACAATAGAACAGTGTTATACAAAATTCCTCAACTCTTAGTGCTCGTCAGGGTGGGGGGTTCCCAGTTAAAACATGATTATTTTGGGGGTCACAGCCTGAAAAGGTTGAGAACCACTGGCATACACTACTTGTCTTTGGGCATTGCGCATAGGAGTAAGCGACCTGTTATTGAGCTGAATTATTGTTATATAGTCCTGGAAATTGGTTTAAATATTCTGGAAAAGTTTTGGAAATGAATTGGTAAAAATGTGTGGGAACCCTGTGTGATATCATCGACCAATGAACGCAGAGCGTACGAGATAAAATGCATGACAAGAAACTGGTTCCCATTATGTGCCACTCCCAGGCTTCCAGGGCCCTGTCTGTCCGCCAGTGGTGATAAGTAGTTTTAGAACAAGTCAGTTGTCATCACATCATAACTTCCACCTCCACCACCACGTACAAGTCCGAGAGAATGTCTGTCCATGAACACAGCAGTAGCTGCAGCAGCATGTTGCCATTATTCAACGCTACCAGCGTGTAATATCTATCATACTTAAAAAAAAGACTACTCGTACAAAAATTGATTACTCAAATGAGGTGAATGAAAGGAATGTGTATTAATAAAATAACATGAAATATGAAAAAAAGGTTTTTATCGAATTCATTTATGTTGTTATTGTCCATATTACTCTATCCCTACCATGCCTTTTTCACATTTTGGTTTCACAAGAAGACAAACTATTAAAAAAAAAAACATCATTGTTGTCAGACTAGTATAGGCTTTGATTGGCTGCCCGAACACAGCAGTTATTATCACCCTTATTATGCAAAATATGCAAAATGTATAGGCCTATACTTTTTCCCAAAGGAAAACCCATCCCAAAGATTTGGCTGTGGGGACTATGGATATGAAAAGATGGCAACACACTTGTATCCTGCCAGGGTACTGTTTAAGTACCCTGGCACGATGCTACAGATAGTAGTGAGCTTGCTTTTGGAACGGCTAGATGGCTGCAACCAAAGAAAATGTAATGCACACTACTATGAAACTGAGACCAGTATCCTAATGTCTACGTACTTGTCATGTGGCCTATGAGCTAATATACTGGTACGTAAATAAGACTTTTTTCTGGCTTACAGGCAGTTTTTGTACAACAATTCAGTGGATCTCAAACATTCTTTAGGCTACTGTACCCCTGCTACAATATATTTTCAGCTGAGTACCCCTTCACCAGCACAAAACAGTACTGATGCAGAAGAATGTATGTTTCTGTCTACATATCTAATTTTAATGTTAATTTCTTTAGTTTGCTTTAAATTCAAAACTCATTCAGGGCAGGTAAAAAGAAAAGTATACAAGGATCTAATTGGCAACCTTTTTATTGGTGGGTGATTGACGTATATTGGCAAGCAATTCATTGTATTGAATATGGCATATACAGTTATACAGTTAGTTTATTCTATGATGTGGGATAAATTAGACATTTTCGGAGTCCCCTTAGGAGTACCCTAAAATACCCCTATTTGAGAAACACTGCTCTAAATAACCTATACTGTAGGGCACCCTTAAGAAAACAATCATCAGTTGGAAAACTGATGGTCGTGAAAAGTATTAAGACCACAAAACTGGTAGAACAGAAAATGTAGAGCCACAATTAGATGTTATTTTGTAATACAATCACACTAATTTGGCCAATACAATTCTGAAAATAAATAGGGCAATGTACATATAGTATGACACAAATTCTGTAAACAGATACATTTCTCATCTTTCTCTCTCACTTACACACACACACACACACACACACGCACAGTCGCACACACACACACACACACACACACACACACACGCACGCACGCACGCACGCGAGAACACGCACGCATGTGCATGAACACAAATAAAGTCACTCTCAAGACAGAATACATCCAGCTACGTGTACAATAAGTACATTAAGTACTATAGTTTTGAACAGCAGCAATCTCTATCTCTCTTAATCTAGAACCTTTTGACTTTTTGCTATGACCTAGACACACCTCCAAATTCAAGAGCAGTCAACCTCTAACATTAACAGTCCTGTGTATCAGCTGTCACAAGTCTCATGGAAGCAAAACTGGCAACAAACCAACGCATTTCAGCTGCCAAGGCCTTCATCAGCCATTCATTGCTGTGTTGTGTTAAATTAAGATAATAAAGTATTCAATCAATCAATCAATCAATCAATCAATCAAAAAGTTAACCCCCAAATATCTGCTTTGGAATCTTTGGGAAACGTCTTTATTTCTATGATTTACTTGTTGAATTTGTGGTGCCATTATCAAAGGACTCCAGAGATCGTGTGTACCACCACATTTTGCAAGTGTTGGTTCCTAACCCTAATGCCCATTTCACACAAGCAGCGGCATGACGCTGGCACATTCTGATTGAGCATTTCAAAGCAAAGTCATGGAGACGAGTGTCTCAATGCTTTTCCAGTGTTAGGACACTCCACAGCAAAACATTTGAGAAAACCTCATTTTTGACACTATGCACTAGTCCAACTAATCAATCCCCCCCCCCCCCCCCCCCTTCCACATTTCACTTCCCACAAGGGTACATATTTTCTCTCCATCTTCCCTCACAACAGGATATACTCAAAATAAATATTTTTAGTTGTTAATCTGTGTACCGGTATATAAAAATATATATTTCTCAGCAAGTCTCAGGTTATATGAACATTGTTCCTGTGGAGCAGTTCGTTTCTGCTTATTTATTAGGATTATAAAGATTGTGTCATTTTGCAGCACCGGTGCTTGCGGTGCTGTGAGGCAAGCTGCCCTGCCCTAGCGAAGATCTGGATAGGCGGCCCTCGGGCGTGGACTAGTCATATACTCGACGGCACTTGAAACGGACAGAAACAAATTGCAGTATGAACATAGAGCACTGAGGAATTACATCACTGTCGCTAGGTCACCCCTAGGTCATAGTTTTTTTTTCTATTGGAAATCCCATAGGGGAATCTTAGATTGCGTCATATATGCGCTTTTACCCCAAATGTATCCAAACAGTAAGAAAATATAAATATTTGTTTTCCTCCAAAGTAAACACAGACGTTATCAAAATGTAACTCATAAATGACATAGAGTCACGTACCTGACTGAATCAGCTGGGCTACAACTGACCTTCATGAGATACCGGATGAAGGTCAGGTGGACCGAAATGTTGTATCCTAAAAATAAAATACTTTTCTGCTGTAAGTGAAGACAGTGTGCGGGATCTCCATTTGTTCCTGTCTCATGCACTGGTTGCCTGCTCCTACACACCTGTCCCAGTAGGAGTGCAAAAGGACCTTTTTTTCACAAAGTAATAGCTGACAATTATGTTGACACACGGTGACAGACTATGACTGATAACCTCGGACATGCTCAGGTTTATTGCTTTTAACGTTGTGGACTAGTGTCAACAATGCTGGTGTGAATTCAGCGTATCCCTACAAGGTGGTTAGTTGTTACAAACATTACTACGTCTTTTATGTAGTTTTGCTGTCATCGTTATGTCTCCCATACTAGTATGCTATTGTTGTTATTGATCAATTCTTGCTGAGAGGAAGGGAGAGAAAAAGAAATCAAATGCAAACTTAAAGGCCCGCTGCGTGGTGCGTCTCCAGTCTCTTTCAATCTTGACCTGTCTGCCCCCAGTAAGTGTAGATACACAGTCCAGGCAGTGTATAGCCTTCAGTTCAAAGGCTGGAGCCCTCGCCCCCAGACGCCCCCCCAGCTTGGTGCTGAACTCCACCATATTACCAGGGACCAAGTTAAACAGGACGTGCATGAACTCATGGCTGGCCATTAGCATTATATCACAGCCCGGATCTGCCATCCCCACATCCGGGATCATTCCGACAGTCACCTCAAAACGGTAGCTGTCGAAGCGCTTGACGTGGCAAGTATGCTTGGCCAGAGCTTTGAGTATGCACAGCTCTTCCTCCTCCTGCATCTGTAGAAGAACGGGCAAAGGAACAGGATCTGGCATTGAGCTGGCAGTAACATTGGAAGTCAGGTTTGCGACTGGGGCATTCCTTGGCTCACATTTTGGATACTTCTCCCCATACAGGCAGCGCAGCCAGTCGGCCATGAACAATGGCAGCATGCTGATGACGGACTGAGCCCCATTCTCTGTTTCAGCCACGCGGACATGCTTAAACTGCCCAGTCCAGGTGACTCTGTGTCCATCCAAGTGACTGCAGAATAGTTGCGTCTGGGCCATGCCCTTGGTCTGCCAGGCCGGCGGGCCACAATGCTGGCCGTACTGCTTCCAGGTCAGGGTGGAGTTGTAAACCTTCAGCCCCTCCGAGTTATACACATACAGCGCAAAGAACATGATCACCATGGAGATGCAGAACAGGATGACTTTGACGGGCCCACTCTGCCTCAGTGAGTAGAACACGTCCAAGATGGACATGCTGAACCGCGTCCAGAGGCGCAGGATGACAGGGACTGCGCACACGGCCAGAGTCACGATCACCTTGGTCAGCTCCAGCTCCAGGAACCACTTGATGACCTGGATGAGGAACAGGGCAGCCACGCCGAAGGCAAGAACAGGCAGAGCGAACAGGAAGAGAAAGTAGGCCACACAGGTGCGGAGGAGACCCAAGGGGGAGGAGTTCTGGAGGAGCACCATGGTGAACTCGCACCACATGAAGCACACCAGGTAGGGAATCAGGAAGCAGTAAGTGCCATGGAATCCTCGCATCTTCGCCATTCTGAAGGTAGGAGTCGGATAGACAGAGAGCATTAATCAAAGAGGGCTATATAGTCCTAAAACCTGAATGTGTTCCCTCATCAGAAAAAATATAATAATAATAGTCAGATAATCAGAAAATAAGATTTAAAGTATGATAGTGTTTCACGATATCACCAGCTTACCTGAAGAACTGGTAGAAGAGATAGATATAAAGTAGGCAGGGCAGACTGAGCTTCAGTTCCACCGACTCCCCAAGTGGCACTGTGGCGAATGTGACCCCCAGTAAACGAAGCACTTTCAGGGCTTTCATGGTGTTTTGTGGCAGGTATCTGGTCAGGCAACACACAGACGCCGCTACCTGGAAGTGGCGAAATATTAATATTGTGCAGGTTCTCATAAAAAAATTAATTCAGTTTAATCAACCATGATAGCAAAGTATTCACTTCAAATATCTTTCATTATATTCAGTTGAAAATAACTGATGTTTTGAAAGCCAGTTGTTTGCAGTGGTGTAAAGTAACTAAGTAGATTTACTTAAGTACTGTACATTTATTTGAAAACTTTAGTTACTGGTTACTTTGCAGGTATAAATTATAATATTATAAAACATAAATTAACCCACTTTAGCCCTATTTTATACCTAGGCTATTTGAAAATAGCTGACGCGTTGTGAGCTTGTGGATCTGCTATTTTCAAACATTTTGTACTTTTACTTTTGGTACTTTAAAGGAGTAGTTCACCCCCCAAATTACATTTTATATTTTGATCCCAATACTTTCGTACTTTTACTCAAGTACATTTTCTTATACAGACTTTTACTTGTAACAGAGTATTTCTATATTGCAGTATTGACACTTTTACTAAAGTAAAACATCTGAGTACTTTTTCCACCACTGATTGTTCGGGACTGCATTGACTCTGACCTCTATGATCATGGCTTTCCTTGCAGAGGTAGCAGCCATGGGGCTGAGGCTCATGTAGCTGATAGCAGTGAAGAACATGGTGACAGTGGAGAGCTCAGAACAGGGGATCCAGGACTTGTCCGCTACAGGGAAGGAGAAGATGCCGAAGAAGACGGAGAGGATGAAATAGAGGTACTGTTCTAGATTGTTCCAGCCGAAGTTGGTCTCAGCCTGCTCCACGTCCAGCCCAGGTTCGAAACGTGTCAGCAGGGCAGTCAAGGTACTGAAGTTCTCCCAGGTCTGGAAACACACACAAGATGGGAAGAGGGCAGAGGATAATAGAAAAAGGGGGCGTTGAAAAGAAGAGAACAGGCCAAGCTCACAACGCGTTGCATCACAATACATTGTGAGCTTGTACAGTAGATCTAGTACTAGTAGTAACACTACTGAAACTTTTAAAAAGTCCTATAATGATGAATGTGGTTAAGGTAATCTATTGGTTTATCAAGATTAACCAACAAAAGGTATTAACAACAGCTTGTGAACTAAATAATAACTATTGGAACCAAAGAACACAGGTTCTTTCGGACATACCTACGGTTAAGGTTTCTGCCTGACAGCAAAAATGTCCTTGATGGTGTATATGACATGGTTAAAGCTTTAAAAGCCTCACTTTAAAGCGGCACTATGAAACCTTTTTTAATTCATTCATTTTTAATTTGTCCAATCTGTATGGTTGAGTATGTTAATACAATATAACGTTGTCTCCCTGCTCTTCTATTGAGACATTTAGCTTGTGTGTACCTGATGGTCAGATTCTGTTTATCCCCTGAGCAAGCAGGCTAAAATGTCAGCACTAGCGCAGGAAGACAGGTTCAAATCCGGGGTAGAATAGCTTTAAGTCAATTCAGTGGAGACCATGTTTTTAATTTAGCAAAGTTGTGGAGAGGGGTCCTTAATGTTGGGCTACACTCAGCAGAGAGGAAACTAGTAATTAAAAAAGAAGGACCTTGCTGCTTTGGAAGATGCGTAGCGTGCAGATTATCATGGAGATGAAAGAAAGGTAGAAGACCAGCAGAGGGATGACAAAGGCAAACAGGTCGACTGTCAGGTTGCTGATGATGAAGAAGAAGATGAGAGCATTGACATGGTGTGTGGGGATGACGGTGCTTAGCCACTGGACGCCGGCCCGCGACGCCCAGTCAACTACGTGATCCTTCATCTCAATCATGGATTGGACAGGGTACTGTAGCACCTGGACAGGGGAGAGAGAAACAGAACAGAAATGTAATAAATGTACTTTTAATTTAGAGCAGACAATTTTGTACATCCAATTTTTCCCCATTCCAATTAATCCTCCTCACACGTTTCTGTGTCAGGAGGCAGGGCTAAATGTCTGAAGGACATCTTTAAAAGTAGATTTAGCTATGAAAGTACAATTGAAAAACAAACGTGTAGGTCGTTCCATTCTCTGGCTGTGGCAGACTTTAATGATGACAAACCTCAATGCGTTGCAAGCTTGTCAATTGTCTATTTGTTTTTGGCCCAGCCCATGAATCGCTAGCCACGCCCATTAAAAAAATATGTACGGGCGAAACAAAATGTAAATTCAGGCTGAGTGTCAGGCTAGGCTTTTATGCCTTTATTGATAGGACTGACAGGAAAATGGGGAGAGAGATGGTGAGTGACACGCATCAGAGCCTATGTGGTATGCACCTGGACCGCTACGCCAGCGGGCGCCCCGCGATTGTCTATTTTCGGTAAGCAAACACCATCATTATGATAAAGTATAAATGATGCTTAAGTGGTTAATTGGATAACGAATAGATTAGATGGATAATAGGTTGAGGAAGTGAAGATGCATCAAAGTATGATGTTTTAGAGAATGTACAGTGAACAGATAATGGAACATACCGATAAGTGATGTTTGATGTCCATAGCTGTTTTTATTGCTCCACTACGTTTGGTGTCCAACATCATCCCACCACGTCCTAAAGTCCATGAGCTGGCTCTCCTGCTTCCTGCAGGGACTACCTCAGATCTCTGTGCGTGAACACACACAAACACACACGCACGCACGCACGCACGCACGCACGCACACACACACACACACACACACACTCAGGTGAGATGCTGTAATTCATTCATTCAATTAAGAACGGCAAGTGTACGTATAATTCAGATTCAGGTTATTTTACTTGCGTGTCATTGCTCAGGAATGGGGTTTTAGTCTGGGCTTTGACCTGGCTGCTGTCCTGGGGAGCAGAGGGAGAGATTCCCTGGGCAAACCTCTGAGTGAGTTCCACAAAGTCTTCAAGGTTCACCATCTGATTGGCTGAGAAGACATAGTTTACTCTCTCTCTCTCTCTCTCTCTCTCTCTCTCTCTCTCTCTCTCTCTCTCTCTCTCTCTCTCTCTCTCTCTCTCAGGACTAAAAGTACTTAGTAATACAGTAATAGAATTTTGTCTGCCATTGGTGAGTGTTAAGAATAGAAACAAGCAGAAACTTACACTCGTTGATGACCATGCTTTCTAAAACCTTTTGGGTCTGGTTTGAGGTTGGAGAAGGGAGCCCTGTCGAGCCGCCACCTGCTGGTAAGGAATGGAAGCAACACAGAGTTACTTACTTACATACTTCATGCTTGCATGTCAATGCAGGCCTCCAGGGACAAATCACAAAGGGATGAATGAGGTGATGCCACTGTAGATATATTGTAAAGTAAAAAAAAAAAAATCATAATATTAATCTTAGGCCAGGAGTAGTCTTGTGTAGCCAGACAACTATTCCACAATCTCTGAATGCTATATAGAGTCTGGAACTACATCTCCCGAAATCCAAGTAATGGAAGCAGGCATTTCCGTTCACGAAAATATATTTTAAAATATCTTTTAAAATATCTTTACATAATGTATTTTATTTCCATTCATTCCATCATACAGCAAGCTATATGATTTTTATTTAAATTAGGATAAATGTGCGCGACTGTAAAGACGGAACAGTGTTGAGGTGACTTCACATCTGCTTTATATTTGACTCATGATCAGAGCTTCCGTGCTACAGATGACGGAAGCATTTGAAAATTGTGGGAGACAACAGCCTAGCCACGCAAGACTAGGCCAGGAGCTAACCAAACCATGCCAGGCATGCCAAGGAAAGGACCCCCAAATGCAAAACGGAAAAATACAAAATTGCCCCCCCAATTTTAGATTTTGACAATCATGACATGCCCAAAATTGGGACCCCAGGTTGAAAGTGGTTAACCTGGCACAATAATGAATACCTGTACATAAATTGAAAAATACTGTATATATTTTAGATTTTTTTAGGATTTCTTCTATTCCCCTCTCCTTTTCAGGCGACGCTGATGCCACTGCCTCGTGCCCCGCACTTTGAAAGTCTGTATAAAGATGGCAATATAGTATCGTTGTTGTCGGGTGGAAACCTTGTATGTCCAAAACCGTTCATTTTGTATTTATCATTTTAAAAATAGCAAAACTAGCAAATAGTAAAAATCACTTGCTTGTAGATTTTCTATTTTCACTAGTTTTGTGCGACAGTCTTATGATGAAGCTTTTACTTTACAAAAAAAAAACATACAAATTTTAAACTTGGATACGAGGCCCCGACAGTGCCGATATACAGTAATGCATCCCATTTTCTACCTCAGTCTCACCTTCCACATTATTGATCTGGCTGACGTTTTCCAGCATCTCGGCCATAGCCATCTTATCCTTCCTGTCTGGGTTCAGCTTCAGGAACATCATCCTGGCTGCCTTTCTCACTGTCTGCTCAAACCTGCTCTCTGTTGACAGCTTACGTACTTCTGCCTCATTCTCTGGAGTGATGCCTGGAAGAGAAGGACACAAATAAAGTGTAAAGAATGAACACACACACACACACACACACACACACACACACACACACACACACACACACACACACACACACACACACACACACACATACACACATACACACATACACACACACACACACGGTGTGCACATACCTTTATTCTGGATCCAGCAGCGCTGTAATATTCTTGCAGCACTTCGTCGACCCTGCTTGGCTGCATTAATCAGCCAACTAACAGCCAGGGTGTTATTTAGGTCTGTGTCCTTTTCTTCAGCCAGAATCAGGTAGTGTTGACCCAGCTGAAACAATTACAAGAAACAGCCTATTAAAGCTGGGAAAGGCAGGTTTAGCGGGAAACCAGGGGTCGTGAGTGTGCGTGTGCTTGTACATTTGCTTGTGTGTGTGTGTGTGTGTGTGTGTGTGTGTGTGTGTGTGTGTGTGTGTGTGTGTGACGTGTGTGTGTGTGTGTGTGTGTGTGTGTGTGTGTGTGTGTGTGTGTGTGTGTGTGTGTGTGTGTGTGTGTGTGTGTGTGTGTGTGTGTGTCACACTTACACCAACTTTGATTAACAAAGCAGCTATACTTAACTTTTTTCTATTCTATTCTAATAGTTCCTGTAACTTTGCTCCCATCGCAACAATTGATTATAAATGATTAAAGACATTTCCTACAATGCCACATGCTTCCAGAAGAAAGCAGTGGCATTATATGGGACTTGTAACTAACCAACCACTTACAAGTTTAGCCTCTGACATACTAAGTCTCATGTTCCAACCCTCAGCCCTCCCCCAGCCAAGACCCCTTCCCTCACAATGTGTGTTTAAATATGTGTAGAGGGTAATAAGAAGTAAGCAGAGAAAGGGGGAGTCTGTGAATTGTTTGAGTGAATGCTTACCACAAATATGGATTCATGCTGGAATACTAACACACTAACTAAGCATAGCACAGGACCTATAAATGTGATGGTATAATGTGTGATATTGAAAACATGGGATCATCTTCCACAAGGCTGAAAATAGACAGACATGTATGACCAGGCAGAGTTTCTTTGTGTGCAGCCGCAGAGCAACATCCTGAGTTTCAATCTTATACTTCATCGTATGCCGGTGTCCCGTGGAAAAAGATGATCTACAAGCTCACAATGTGCAGCAGGTTGTGGATCTTTTTTTTCTGTTTGTTTCTGAAAATGTTGTTTTAAATGTTGCAATGTTTATGATTTCACAATGTGTTCATCTGTGTGTGTGTGTGTGTGTGTGTGTGTGTGTGTGTGTGTGTGTGTGTGTGTGTGTGTGTGTGTGTGTGTGTGTGTGTGTGTGTGCGCGTGCGTGTGTGCATGCGTGTGTGTGGGTGGGTGGGTGGGTGGGTGGATGTGTTCACTCACACGGGTCTGTGATCTTGCATCACCACCTTTGGCTTTCTCCTGCAACTGCTCCAAGGTCAAGTCCTCCTCTGGTTCTTCATCTTTGGATGAGTTGGATGAGGAGAGGAGTGTAAAGAGCTGTATCAATCAATCTACATTAACCACCTAAACTCTATATACTGTGCTTCATTGACTGGGATCTATATTTGGTACGCTCCTTTTCTTCCCTTTGCACCACATATATCTGCTGAAAATGTGATGAGAAACTTGACATTGATTGGTCTGGTATAGTTTGTGAGATTAGCTACGGACACACAAACAGCCACACATAAAAGGGCAGAAAATATCATCTCCCGCCCCGGCCTTTGGCCTGGTGGAGATAATCAATGACAGAAATGAAATGATGAATGTATAATAATAAGACTTTCTCATAAAAGTACATTGTAAGATGTTCAAAAGATGGTGCTGAATTTGCAAGTCTGAGATACTATAGAAACATTAACAAACAAACAGAAAGAACTGCTGACATATATTAAAATGTGGACCTCCCGAGGGGGAATTCAGTTATCAGCTCAACCCAGCTGATCGCAGCCATCAAGGGCTGCAGAGCAATTAGGGGTTAAGAAGAGTCTTGCTCAGGGACAAACATCGCCATTGGTGGCCTGGCCTGGAATCATACAGTACTTAGGACAACCAGGGGCTCTGGCTCCCATGGCAGGCTCACTAACCACTCAGCTATGGGCACCCTCTAATATCTTTTAACATGAGCAGAAACTGAACATGCATGTGGTGGAGTGGCCATGTGTGCATGCATTTTAAACATGTGTACGTATGTGCAACTGTCTGTCTATAAACTAAATCTGTCTAGATACCTCAAGCCAAGATCCTGGAGCACCAACTCTGTGCCAACAGGTTCATTTAATACCCACAGACAGCATATTGGTTTCACAAATGTCTCCCCTGTGTCCTTTATGCACAAAGGTTTGCCAGTGTCGCACACTGAAGATAGCAGATCTATAAGCTCACAACATGTCTCGATGGGACACATTGTGAGCTTGTAGATCAGCTATTGTCTGTGCACAATAGAATAAGTCAGGCAGTACAGCATGTTGTTCTCTTATTTCAAATAGCAGTGTCTCTTCTGCAGGACAAAAACCTTTTAGTCACAGCACAACGTGTCTCCTCACCGGCAGGTGACAACAGATTACACACATCAAGGAATGAGTGGGCAGACTAAACAATAGTTATTATGTGCTGCCCTCTTTGTCTGCCTGAATTAGTTATTTCGTAAGGCTAGATTTATTTTTGGGAATTGTTTCATTTAAAGTGATATAGTTTATCAGATCAAACAAACTAACTTGTAGTCTTGATAAGTATCATTTGGATGACTATTTTACTTCTACTTGAATCATAATTACAGTATTTTAAAATATCAATACTTTTACTTGAGTACTTTGTTTGCTACTCTATACCCACCTGTCTACAACAACCTAACAGTAGAATAACGTTGGAGATTCAGGCTAACATGGTCATAGACCAGGGGTCTTCAACAGGGTGTCCGGGACCCCTAGGGGTTCTTCAGAGTTACTACAGGGGTCCTCCAAATCTTTGTGTGATAGAAACTTGTTTTTTTCCCTTATTCCCATATTCTGAGAACTTTAGCCAAAAATAGCCGATCTACAAGCTCACAAAGCCTCGCGCTGCGAGGCATTGTGATCTTGTAGATCGGCTATTTTCGGCAAAGAGCTTTGGTGTAGAGGAGAAAAAGAGCAGACTAGGTACATTGTGAAAGGTAACCTTTCACAAGGTACATTGTGAAAGGTAACCTTTTACAATGTACTTAGTCTGCTCTTTTTCCCCTCTACACCAAAGCTCTTTGCCAAAAATAGCCGAATAAGTATGGAAGGTTAAAGTGGTTAAATATCTGAAAACACACATTAACATGAATCCATCATCCACTGATGATCGTGCTGTCAAAAAATGAAACTATATGGAATCTGTGAACATATTGTGGGGGTCACTGGACTCTATCACACATCGTCATTTTGTGACATCAACACAAATGTATCAATCAATACCAAGTCCAGCTGAAGGCTTTCCTACCTTCATCGTCAGCTATGGTGTCCTCCTCTTCAGCTTTCCTGAGTCGCTCCTGTATAATCACCTTCTTGGCCAGGGCGGCAAAGGTGGGGCGCCTAGAGAGAGCTTTCGGAGGCTTTGAGGGCCCTACATTGGCAGAGGGAGAGCTGATGGAAGCCGGTGTAGAAGGGGATGGGGTTGGAGGGGTCAGTGCTGGGTTAGCAGGTGTAGCGGCTGCTGTTGTGGGTTGGGTAGGCTGAGGAAGAGCCGTGGTGGGTTCATTGATAATGGGCGGAGGAAGACTCTGGGATGGACCACCCTGCACAGGACATGCCCTCTCAGAGTGGCTGGCAGCGGGGGGAGATGGATCATCCATCCCTGTCTGTTGTTCTGGAGAGAGAGAGACACAGACAGATAGATGGATAAAAAAGAGATAGTGGGCTATGGAAATTACACCACTGACCAAAGAAATGTATTAGTCAGGGACCAACAAGCCCAAAAGCTCAAGGAATAGGGTTGAACTTGTGATGTCTTGCCGTACTTTTTATTTCAGTTTTATCTATTAGTTTGGTCATTATAAGGTCCACAGAATGAGAGGTCTGCTCTGCCGGAAACATCGTGAAAAGAAGTTATGGCCATTTGTATATTCACTGTCCCATTAACTCATTGACATATTCCTTGGGCTAAATTTCGGCCCCAGAAAACGGTGAAAAGCGATGATGCATCAACAAAAAGTTTAAAAAAAAGTGATGACTCATCACTTTTCACCGTTTTCTGGGGCCGAAATTTAGACCAAGGAATATGTTTCATGCAAAACAAATGCTTGCAATGGATTCAGAATCATGAAGAACCCCTATTTGACCCTTCACATGCTACTTAAAGCAGATGTTTTTCTTTCTTTTTTTTAATATATTTTTCTGTTCCTGTGTAGTGGAGTCAAATGGACAGTGAATATACAAACGGCCATAACTTTTTTTGGCTATGTTTCTGGCAGAGCAGACCTCTCATTCTGTGGACCTTAATGACCAAACTAATAGATAAACTGAAATAAAAAGTACGGCAAGACATCACAGGTCATCCTGGGTGAGTGGGTCCCTGGCTATATGGTATGTTGCATAAATATTATAAGTCTATTATTACAGTACATGGAAGTCAGAAATTACAATCCTGCATGTGAATTGCACAACACCACTCCACACACATATGTAACACGTGCAGTCGTGCACGGCTTGGGGAATTGGAGGACTCATTCCTCTGGTTATTTTACCCCCTTCCTACCCTCAAATATGACACCATCTCCTTGAAAGGAGTTCTAACATGGAGACAAACATGTGTCCTCATCTACCCCCTAAAATAAGTAGGTGAAAACTTAAAAAGATAACAATAATAATAATGATGATGATGATGATGATGATGATGATGATGATGATGATGATGATGATGATTAGGGTAATAATAATAGGCCTAGTTATTATTATTACTTTTATTATGATCACCTTATTGTCAGCTATTGCATAACAAATCTAAATACAAATGGTAATGTGAATCAGCTGTATTATACCCTAAAAATGTCCAAGGAAAGATGAGAGTGACAGTTATATAATATTTGGCACAATGCCCAGTGGTGGAAAGTAATTAAGTAGCCTACATTCACTCAAGTACTGCATTTTAGGTACTTTTACTTTACTTGAGTATTTCAATTTTTCGATATTTTATACTTGTAGCCTACTAAATCTCAGAGGCAAATACTGTAATCTAACCTTTGTTAGTTACTTATTACAAAACAAAGCCTATGTACAATCATGAACTGACCATTTATGCTATATTATTATTATTGAGTAAGCAGCAGCAGCAGCAGCAGCAGCAGCATGCAGCAGCAGCAGCAGCAGCAGCAGCAGCAGCAGCACATAAATTCATTGAAGTAATAGCCTACATTACTAATTATAATCCAATATTAACTCATTGACTGCCAAGGCCCGAGTTTCCCGAGTTATTACAGTAGTCCCAGGCTGCCAGAGCCCGAGTTTCCCGAGTTGATTTTTTTTTTTTTTTTTTCAAAATTTCTTTTTATAAAAAAAATTCTAAAAATGCCTCAAATGTATTAGGCATGATCGCAATTGTGAAATTGCATGTGTAGCCCCATAACAAACAAACACATCTTTCAAAATGTCAAAAATGGCTGTTTTGTCTGACTTTGAAGGCTTGTAACTCATGAATGCCTGAACGGATTTCCAAGCGGATTTTTTTGTTTGAAAGCTGTTAAAAAGTACTACACATATGATGCATATATGGTGCATGGGCGTGCACGATCCGTGCACTAAAAATTGATCCGTGCACTAGAAATCTAGGATAGTGGCAGTCTGGTACTTATGCATCTTGAAATGGCATTCAATTATGGTGAAATGGCCGGGGCCATTGTTTATAGGCTAATAACTTTTGGTAGCCTAAACCTAAATGGTAAATATAATTGATACCAACTATACTTTAGTAATTTTACCCAAGTAAAATGTTACATGCAGAGCATACCGAGTATTTCTACATTGTGGTATTATGTGCCTACTTTTATACAATAACATATGTCGAGAGTAGTCTGACTTATTCCACAAATAACAAAGACACATGTTTTCACGTTTATAATGTTGGCTGTAGCCGACGTGTGTGCGTGCCATGCTCTGTCATCTCTCTCTCTCTCTCTCTCTCTCTCTCTCTCTCTCTCACACACACACGCACACACGCACACACACTCACACACACACACACACACACACACACACACACACACACACACACACACACACACACACACACACACACACACACACACACACACACACACACGGTCTTGCAAAACATGCATCATGCCAATTTATAACTCCACACACTGTCCCATACAGGCATATACTATAGGCCCTCAACACTCATAATTCAATAAAAAATGGAGGTATACTACCTTGCTTGTTGTCCAACTTTGAAGACTTGTTCAAGACATAAACAAATATCCCTTTTGAATTCAAGAGTTTGGAGTGAATTCTTTGCTTGTGTGAGTAGTGTCCATTAGCCTACCCTCTGCATGCGGAGCGTCCTGTAAGTAACCAGAGATAATGATAGCTTCAGCTTTGGCGACTGCATGAGCAACAGGACAGCTGATACAGCCCGCCCTCTTAAAATAGACCATCCTCTCATTGGTGGTATAAATCACCATCACCTGTCTGTCTTAGCTGATTGGTTGTGGGTGGGACAAGCTGGAGACTTTTTCTTAGGTCTGTGTCAACCTGTCAACAGTCAACCTGTATGTATGTATGTATGTATGTATGTATGTATGTATGTATGTATGTATGTATGTATGTATACTATGTTGTATGTATGTATGTATGTATGTATGTATGTATGTATGTATGTAGGCCCTATGTATGTATGTATGTATGTATGTATGTATGTAGGCCTATGTATGTATGTATGTATGTATTTGATTGATTGATTGATTGATTGATTGGTTGATTGATTGATTGATTGATTGATTGATTGATTGATTGATTGATTGAATACTTTATTAACAGTTTTCAAAAACAAGGCATGCACGTGCACAGTGGCACTGATTTATTCAAAAGAATGCTAAAAGGATAACCCAGATATTAAGCTCATGGGGCTTGTTTCCATTAAGGTCCTGTGTGTATCGAGACATTTAAAAGACAAACAATAATATACAATATGTAATAACAACAATAACAACAAAAAATCACACCCGTGTGAACTGAGCGGTGGTCGTGGGGGGGGGGGGGGGGGGGTGCCTGTGTGTGTGGGGTGTGTGTGTGTGTGTGTGTGTGTGTGTGTGTGGACAGAGAAAAAAATGAAATTGAATTGAGTGAGTGACCCACCAACCCCCCCCCCCCCCCTTCCCCCCTGTGTGTGTGTGTGTGTGTGTGTGTGTGTGTGTGTGTGTGTGTGTGTGTGTGTGTGTGTGTGTGTGTGTGTGTGTGTGTGTGTGTGTGTGTCTCTCTGGCCTGGCCTGAACAACAGCGCCCCTCCCTTAACATGTGTGGTCATAAAAGGTACTGCAGGCTAAAAGGTACTGCAGGCTACATACAGACACGCACACACACACGGACGGACGGACGGACGCATACACACACGGCCACGTATAGGAGACGGTGTAACCACCGCTCAAAAACTCATAGGCCTATAGGCCTACGAGTATATAGCCTGTCAGCGGGGGGTGCCTCCTAGTGGGGAGCTCCCTGGCAGGTGTCGAAGACAGCGCAAATGTGTGTGGACTGGAGTATTTAATATAGTCTCTATTAAAAAAAGAAAGGGGAAAAAAAAGAAATGTTAAAATTAGTGCTGTCCGAGTTAACTAAATTAATCGCAATTAACTCACCGTTATGTTAATCGCGATTAATTATTTTAATCGCAATTAATCGCATATTTACAGACATTGCTATAATATCGGCTATATTGGCTACAAGGTCCATCCCTGTTGATGTAACAAAAAATACAAAGTATAATTAAAGCATAAACGTGGACACAATCATTTAAAAGATCCTTATACCCATCAGCTGCAGACTGTTTAATGCAATACCATTATGATTTATTCAGGTTTTTAGTTGATTTTCAAATAAAAGATTAACATACTTTCGCATAAATCCAGCAAATATTTCCACTCCCAAGTTAATAGGGCCACGAAAAACTTGAAAGATATCCCTTGAAGTTGCATTGTGACCTGATAAAAGCTGATGACTTATTTGCGATTAATCGCGCGATTAACTACATAAATCATGTGATTAATCGCGATTAAAATATTTAATCGTTGGACACCACTAGTTAAAATTATTCATTTAGGTAGATTATCAGTATGGTCCCAAGTCAAAAGCTAAGCCTTAATCGAGTCAGCTGCAGCCCATATCCCATATGGTTATACTGTGAAGTGTCAGTCTTGACACACACACACACACACACACACACACACACACACACACACACACACACACACACACACACACCCCCACACACACACACACACACACTTTAGATTTGAGGCTGGAAGTGAAATTTTGTCACGGTACGGCACCGGTGGAATTCCCTCAATTTTGCACATTGTTCCCTTAGGAGCTGTCCACCTCCGCAGGTGCTGAAATGACAAAGTGCAGCACCTGTTCCGTTTCTGTCACCGCCGGAAACGTCCGTGCCTTATAGCAAACCGATTTTACATTAGAAACCAGCTTTAAAAGCACAGGACGTTCTGAATGTATTGGAGATAAACATACCCAGGCAGTTTCGCTGGACAAACAGAAACTTTGGAGTTTGGATCAACAGCAAAACATTTAATAAGCTGTCTGTCCATCCAGTGATGATCCAGATATGGGTCAAAGATCACGTTGGTTGATTTAACCCCGATGGTTGCCATTCAAGTCGTCATCCGCCGCTGCTGGTGGGGACTTACCGAGAGAGAGAGAGAGAGAGAGAGAGAGAGAGAGAGAGAGAGAGAGAGAGAGAGAGAGAGAGAGAGAGAGAGAGAGAGAGAGAGAGAGATTTTCACATCAAACAAATGTAGTAAACTGTGACATTCTCCGCCACTCCTCCTCGGCTCAGCCGAATCCGGAGGACTGCATCATTTCTGTGTGTGCATTAGGAGGCAGCACTCAGTAGGCTTTACGCGGTTGCTTGAGACTGGAGCTGCGCTTCACCGTTCATAGCACTAGATCAGAGGCTGTGCTGAGAGCGTCTGGCGGCGAGCGGAGACGATCGTGACCCGGTTATTAAAACAGCAACAATAGGCGAAGCTGTCTCCATTGTTCTGTGAGGAGGAGTATCCGTAGACTAGTGTTTCGAAATCACCATGTCTGACTGCAGAAGGGAGTGGAACCGGGAGGACGAGCTGCCAGTCTACCTGGCAGGACCAGTCGCCACAGGGCCGAACCAGCGCAGATCGGGATACGGGATGTTCAGCTCTGTGGAGGGAGCGTTCGACAGCAAGACGATAGATTTCGACCACTGCGCGGCGGGGAGGAAAGGCAGCCGCACCCCAAGGAGCGGAAGCCGAGAGAGGGTCCTGGACACGGGTGAACCCACCAGCCAGACGCCCAGCGAGACGCGAGGCAGCAGGTCACCATGCAGCTCCCCCGCGGAAACGACTGACATAAACAATTCAACCGAGAAGGAGATCGGGAAGGTATTAAGGCAAATCATTTGATTTACAGCATCTCGGGTACAAGCTCGATATTATGTAAGGCGGACAATAATTCTTCAAAGGTTGGTCTGCATAAATGATGAACTTATTCTGCAGTGCAGTTCGTTAATATTGGATCATGGTTTAATACACTCGGCTTTGCCTTTGTGGCGCATTCCAAATGCCAAGGCTTTGAGCTTCATGCGTGCAGGCAGGCAGCACTCTGTTCTGATGCTGTGGTGCTGAATTGGACAGCGACAGACAGGATTCAGTCACCGTGCTTTGTTTTCTTCTCTCACGGCATGGCACTGCAAATCAAACATCTTTCTCCAGCCACGAACGTCACCATCCAGCCTAGACGTTTGTCCCCTCACATTCATGTTCCTCCCCCTTTTGTCCCTGGGAGAAGGCAGGCTTCATTCTCTCTCTCTCTCTCTCTCTCTCTCTCTCTCTCTCTCTCTCTCTCTCTCTCTCTCTCTCTCTCTCTCTCTCTCTCCCTCCCTCTCTCCCTCTCTCACTGTCTGTCTGTATGTTTGTCTGTCTCTCTCACGCGCACACACATTGCCACACATTGTTGGTCCTCTTCTGGGGAGAGTAGACAAAGGGCACAGAGTCACAGCCTGTGGCTACAGCGAGTAGAGCATGACTGGTATGTTATCAGGACCTGGCAGGGGAACATGAGCAGGCATATGAGAATCTCTGTGCCCAATACCAACAGATCAGAATACATTCTTAGAGTGGCAGAAGAGAAGGCCCATATGGTAAAAGTTTGAAATCAGTAAATGGCTTGAACCCTAGTCAACACATGATTACAGTAATAGTAGAGATCAAAGAGAACATTGCAGTGCTTGAAGATACGGCGTACCTATAGCATCTCTAAAAGAACATGCTGTATCTGTCATGCATCTGTAGCCTGGTTAATAAACCAACAAAGTGTGTGATAGAGTCTGGTTTATTAACCAGGCAAATGCATCTGAGCATTTGTGTACTTACTTCCAGATTTGAATTGGTTTGGGGTTTGGTGTGCCAGCGTTACTTAAAGAGCGCTCCTATCTCATTAGTTCATATTGGCCTTAGAATCAGATTCTAAAGATGAATCTTAAGTATGGATTAGAATCCTAGATGCTTGTGACCCACAATCCACAACCATGGATGATTGAAGGTTACCATGGAGACTCAACATCTTCCTCATGCAGTTGGCAGGCTTCCAGCGGAGCAGGAGGGGGCATGAATGCATTGTGGGCTGTGACGTCTGTCAAATGTATGCATTTGCTTTATCGCTGTGCTTCTAGATATGTGAGATTTATTTGATTTGCGCGATGAATATGATCAATTTTTCTTTGTGAAAGACAGACCCCACCCACACATGGATCCTCTGGATTAGGCATGTCTGCCCCTCAAGAGCTCAATAATGTTTAAAATATTTTGTCTGTCTCTTCTTCTCTCACCCCTTTCCCTCATCCCTCATCATGCAGAGGGATGATGCGCTGCTGATTAAAGGAGGGCGAGTGGTCAACGATGACCAGTCTCTGTATGCAGATGTCTACATCGAGGATGGCCTCATCAAGTATGTATTTGCAGCAAAAGAAGCATACAAGGAAAAATATCACACAGTAAAATCCTCAGTGTCAAGCGGAAACATGTGTCCAATACTGTTACTTTTCACGAAAAAGGAAAACATAACCTCTATTCCATTAGACCCATACAGTTATTATTATATAGCCAAAATGTCAAAATTCAAAAAGTATTTCAAACGTAGCAAAAATACTACATTGCATTTACGCAGTTTCGTTTGAATCAGTTGTGAATGACTGAGTAGAATGTAATTGTATTTATTCAGTAAAGTCAGAGTCTCAGAGATGCGGAAATGTGTTAGTTTTCACTCATTCGGAGGCATTTTCTGCATCCGCCGAGCATTTCATTTCCGCCCTGCCATGTCTCTTCCTCCCCATGATTCTTATCTTCCTGCGTGTGTTTATACTCCTCTCTCTTCCTGTTCCTCCGCAGGCAGGTGGGAGAGAACTTGATTGTTCCCGGGGATGTGAAGGTGATCGAGGCCAACGGCTGCTTGGTGATACCGGGGGGCGTAGATGCCAACACCTGTCTTATGAAGCCCCACCTGGGCAGTGAGCCGGTAGACGACTTCCTCCTGGGCACCAGGGCAGCGCTGGCCGGGGGCACCACCATGATCAGTCAGTGTGGAAATAGGGCTGTCTAATCGTCTAATCGTGATTATTTGACATTATCACAATTATTTTGTCATAATCATCATAATCGTGAATGTTGAAAAATGTCTGAAATAGTGGAAATAGCAGATCTACAAGCTCACAACGCGTCGCATCGCGACACGTTGTGAGCTTGTAGATCGGCTATTTCCACTATCAAAGTTATTTTTTAAGTAGTAAGTTGTCATTTCTTTGTATATTTAGGTTATGTGTCATATCTACCATGTACAACTTCAAAGCCTAAAAGCCAAACAGAAATGTAATTATCAACGACAAAAACACAATTAAATCGTTAATCGCCAATTATTTGAGTGACAATTAATCGTCATGTAAAATGTCATATCGTGACAGCCCTATGTGGAAACGAGGGTTCAGTTACAGTATGTACTCAGCTGTACATGTAAACATTCTCCTAATCCTTGACTGTCACACCTTCCACCCTCAGTTGACCATGTGGCCCCCCAGCCCGGGGATAGCCTGCTGGAGGCATTCGAGCGCTGGCAAGAGGCTGCAGACAGGAAGGCATGCTGTGACTATTCGCTGCACATTGACATCCCCCAGTGGCATGAGGGCGTCAAGGAGGAATTGGAACTGCTGGTCCAGGACAAAGGTGCAGTCAATGTATTCCATGTTCCCTTTCCACTCTTTTTTTTTCTTCTTTTAAATGGCCGTTGACAGTCTTTTTGCCCTCCCTTTTTTGTCCCCATTTGGAAGACTAACAGGGCTAGTTTTAGAAACGTTTTATTTCAGAATTCCCCTACGGCAAAGTCACATGGCTCGTGTGACATTATTCTGTTATTCTTGTGTTGCCGCAGAGGCCAGGTGTGAAGCACATTATTAATCTGTCTTGAATAAGCGGTTCATCATGATTTGTGTAGCAACCATGACCGTAATATAATACAGGTTATTAATTTTCCTCTACTCTACCCTCATCGCATGAGTCAGGTATCAACTCCTTCCAAGTGTACATGGCCTACAAAGATCTGTACCAGATGACAGACACTCAGGTGAGTTTCATACTTTACTATTGGTATACCACCATGCTGTTAAATTCATTTGATATGATGTGTACATCATATATTGTATGCTAGGGCTCATGGAATAATATGGTACCATTACCATATATTCCATATACCGTAATAATTGACATGCCATGTTATGGCATATGCTGTTCAATACCTTTTCACTACAGCTTTCAGTGTAATGTACCAACCTCACAGAGGTTGTATGTGAAAACATACCTGACTATAAAAAATGAATTCTGCTTGTTTCTGATAAACACTATACGCTAGCAATGATAACCTTACCAGTGCTGCATGTGACAGAAATTACCGCTCTTCTGTGCCACATCACTTGCCTCAGACACTAAAATATCTCCCCTTCCTTTCATTCACCCACACCCAGTTGTATGAGGCCTTTTCATTCTTGAAGGAATTGGGCGCCGTGGTTTTGGTTCACGCTGAGAATGGAGACGTGATTGCTCAGGTAGGTGTCCTCTATAGTTTATTATGTCCTCTGTTCTACAGCAATGGTTCTCAAAGTGGGGTCTGGGCAACCCCAGGGGTCCTTCTCTACAGGAAGTAGCACCATTAGAACCGCTCTCTAGAAAAACGTTTGCTATTGTTACTTCTATCGACTCAATCCACTCTATAACTCAAATCACAAAAAGAAAGAAAAAAAAAACTTCTTTAAAAGAAAAATCTATAAGCTCACAACATGTCACATAGCGACACATTGTGAGCTTGTAGCTTTTTGGAAAAGCGCAATTTAAGATCTAGGATGAATGTCAGGCTTTTCAGTAGACATAATTTCCTGTGTTCTGGTGATTTCTTGTGGAGTTTGATACCAAAGCAAGGAGGGATCCAGGAGAAATCACAATCAAGGAGTCCTCAAGGCGATGTGGTTGAAATCAAGTAGAATACAGGAGGGTTGGGAGCCCTGGCTACAGCTATAGCACATATCACTCTCTGTCTGCAGCTTGCAGCTCCTGCTGCAGTACGGATTGTTGCATAACAGCCTGTCTCTCAGAGAGAGGATTATTGCTGTCTGATGTTGTCACTGCTGAGGGTGACAGGTTTATCACAGGCAGCCATGGCCGCTGACTGTGATTACAATAATGATGATGATGTAACGATGATTAATATGGTGGTGGCGATGGTGATGGTGATGATGATGAGTATACTGTATTTGATTGTACAGTAGATGATGGTGGTGCTAGAGCTAGAGAGGGATTAATAACTAAGGCAGTGTGTCCACCATAGCATTTTCCCCCAGGTGAAGGTGCTGGTGTTTCTAGCATAGCGTAAATAAGTGCTGCTCCCATTGAAAACAATCCAAAACATACGCTGCACAAGAAAATGCTTTGGTGGACTTCATATAATAAGGATGTTTTGTTTTTCATTTTAGGAACAAAAAAGGATCCTTGATATGGGAATCACTGGACCTGAAGGGCATCCTCTGAGTCGCCCCGAGGAGGTAATCTCATGTTCTTCTCATTCATTCAATGTATCCGTAATTGTTCCATCCATCCATCCAGATTACATTCACCCACACGTTCATACACCGATGGTGGAGGAAACCATGCAAGGCACCAACCTGGACTCGACACTAACTCTGGGGGAGCCCGGGATCAAACTGGGAACCCTTCGGGAACACTCCGTGTTGTAAGACGGCAACTCTACCCCTGAGCCACTGCCACCGCACAACACAATCTATCCATCCATCTATCCATCCGTACATAAATAAATACACCCTTGGCTTTATATTTATGTTTTCCTTTTACAATACAGCTTGAGGCTGAAGCGGTGTTCCGTGCCATCACCCTTGGTAACCAGGTCAACTGTCCCGTCTACATCACCAAAGTGATGAGCAAGAGTGCAGCCGAAACCATCGCCCAGGCTCGCAGGAAAGGTATGTTTCTTTTTCCCTCCTACATTTCTACCCGCCCAACTCAACTCAACTTTGCCAGATTTCACAGATGTGATGTATACAATACATTTTTGAAGTACAGTCTATGTATCGATTTCCATCGAATATTCCATTGACACAAATGATCTCTCTCTCCAACCGCCATGCAGGTTCGGTCGTGTTTGGAGAGCCAATCACAGCCAGCCTGGCTACCGATGGCTCTCACTACTGGAGCAAAAACTGGGCAAAGGCTGCTACCTATGTGATGTCTCCACCCCTGAGTCCTGACCCTACCACCCTAGACCACCTTCACACACTGCTGGCCAGGTAAGACTAAATATTCATGTAGAGAGAGAGGGAGAAAGACTGTATTAGCAGGATTCAGGAGGTATATTAACCTTGTGAACCCTAGAATCCTATGGGCATATCATGATAGGCAAACAACATGACACATTGTCAGTTTTTAGATTGGCATAGAGATTTGGTGTAGAGGGAAAAAAGGGATTTGGTGTTGAGGGAAAAAAGGAAGGTGAACCCTGGAGAAGCTGGCACAAGTACTATTTTTGTATAATATACTCCTTTATTATGCTCACAAGAACTACTCTTGATGGTGCGTCTCTGCATCTTTAAAATGCCCTACAAAACACACATTCAAATTCTAGTCTCCTCAAAGGCAGATAGTCTAGACTCTATAAAAAATAAATGCATAGAAATATTGTGTATAGAACGCGAGAGCAGGCCCACAGCAATATAGGACGACTATTATCACTGTAACGTTCTCAGTGTTCATTTATCCATTTGTAATTCAGAGAACATAATAATATGGTACCTTCGGTGACATTTGTACACTCTCAGAGGTAAATGGGTTTGACTGTGTATGGCACATTTTTCATGACTCTCATATTGCCCCAAGTACACTACGAGCCCTAGTTCTCTCATCCTAATATCAAGCATGCACACGCATCCACGCAAGCGCGCACAACCCTGCTGAGTATACCTTTCACTGTTCCTGATTCCATAAATAGCACAGGAACTCGAATTCTCCATCAGCTGTTGCCTTGGCAACCCCCCCCCCCCCCTTCCCACTCCCCACTTCTCTTCCACTGCTCCATCTCCTCCACCTTTTCCCGTTTGAGTCTTGAATCTTTTCATCGTCTATGGGTGGGTACATCTGTTGTCACAGTGGCAGCATGGCACTACTGTCATCTTTGAGCTCCTGTAGAAGTGACTGTGTTTATTTTTAGAGAGGTGAACCGAAAGGGCAGCCTTTTTGAAATACTCGAGGAGCCATATTGTTTCAATAACTATAAGACACCACATACTCTAATGGTATGGAGGGCTCTCTGCCTGCAGCTACATAACGCATGAAATCAAGGCCCTTGATGTGATAATGAGGGCAATGCGGGTGAGGCAGCCTATTGCATATCGCAAGGAAAAGTTAAATTTGCATATACTGTACGGTTCTTCACTAACGCAAAATTCCTGTATGGGATGAACTAACCACTTGAATTAAGTGTCATTCCCACCGGGCACGATAACTATAATGATATATCGTTTTAAAAATCATTCTAAACTCAAGTGGATGGCAGCGTTCACACCAACTATTAAAAAAATACAATGGCGAACTATATCTTTATACTTATCGTTATAGTTATCGCGCCCGGTGGCAATGACACTTTAACCACTTACGCCCTTTGTCGATGAATAGGCAATATGAATAGGGATTACCTATAATGACATGCCCATAATAGGGACATCCTGTTGAAAATGCATTAAACCCTGAGGGAATGGTACTGCAGCTGTGCTGCATCACTTGGTGTGGACCAGCTGGCTGGCTTGTCTGCCCTTGGCCACTACCATGACTGGTCCTGTAATTCACACTATCGTGCTCACTGCGGACACCTGGTGGCTGGTAGAAGAAATGCTTGTCTGATATTGCCTGTGCAGTGAAAATTACCCCTATAAGAAGCCAGACAGGCTATCAAAACTGGATCTGCCAGTAAATGACATTGCTATTTTTTAACTGGCCTGATACTTTAGGACAGTTGGTGAATCTGCAATGTCTACATTCCCAAAACACACACACACACACACACACACACACACACACACACACACACACACACACACGCGCGCGCGCGCGCGCACGCACGCACGCATGCACGCACACACACTCGCACAACGTTAAATAGAGTACAGAATGTATTATGCAATAACTTATAGGATTACTGTAAGGGATGATGTACAATGTCCTGAATCTGCACTGCCTCATCCTATTTTGCACTTTATGTCCTGGCTCACTGTACATAATCGCTTAGTTCACTGTGAGGACAAACTCAGTAATGTGACACAAAATATTGACAACAAATGATTTGGTTAAAAGCTGCTTCATAAACAGAGGCATAACTGTATAAGTATTCAACCAAGCTGTGTCATAAAGTATTATTATAAAGTTGTGTTGCTCTAAATGCTATTTGTTATCCTGATGTGTCCATAAACTATGTTGTTGCTGATACAGTGGGGACCTACAAGTGGTGGGCAGTGCTCACTGTGCGTACAGCTTATCTCAAAAGGCCGTTGGCAAGGACGACTTCACTCTGATCCCAGAGGGGACCAATGGAGTGGAGGAGAGGATGGGCTTTGTCTGGGACAAGGCTGTTGTGAGTACTATCTTGTCTTATTGTTTATTGTTTATTTAAGATCCCCATTAGTCACTGCCTCAGCAGTGACTATTCTTCCTGGGGTCATATTACAAAATTACAGTATAATCAAATTTAAAAAATTACAGCACAAATAAAATAGCAATTGAATGACTGTACATACACATTTACATTACATACGATAGAAAACGGATGATAAAAAGTAGTACATTATTTAGTGCCCGTCATGTGCTCATGTTGGACTATGCAAGGCAGGGCCGTCCTCTTCCCTGAGCCAAGCCTAAACCTGGCCGCATACCCCAAATTATCTTATCATGCGTGTCTGGGTGATAGTCAGGGAATATTAATAAAAACCTGGGAATACATTCCTTACCAAACGATTTCTTTACCAATGTAAAGGTGTCTAGTAACATATCTAACAAAGATTGAAATTCAACATCCCTAGGAAAATCTTTGACAGCTAGGGTAATTATTCGTCTCATTCACTCACTATACACTACTATAAGGGAAAAAATTACTCCCAAAAATATGCTTTAAGTGGGATGTGAGGGGTCTAACTAGGTGTTTTTAATTATTCTGAATCCATTGCAAGCATTTGTTTTGCACGGAAACCATTCATTGGGCTAAAAACAATACATAAAAATTATGGTTTAGTGATGAGTCATCACTTTTCACAGTGGTATGGGGGTCCATTTTTAGCCCAAGGAATGTTTTTCGAGCAAAACAAATGCTTGCAATAGATTCAGAATAATTAAAAACACCTAGTTAGACCCATCACATTCAACTTAAAGCATATTTTTTGGGAGTCATTTTTACCCTTATAGTATAGTGTATAGTAAGTGAATGAGACCCAGAATGACCCTAGCTGACAAAGATTTTCCTAGGGAGGTTGAATTTCAATCTTTGTGTTACTACTAGACACATTTAGGAACACATTGGTGAAGAAATTGTTTGGTAAGGAATTTATTCCCAGATTTGACAGGTATTCTGCTAATTTTCCCTGACTATGAGTGCTCATTGACCATTGCATCTGGTACGTTTGTTTTGAACTTGTTTGCCCATCTAAAAAAGAAATGTCTCTGTGTCTCTCAGGCCATGGGGAAGATGGACGAGAATCAATTTGTAGCAGTCACCTCCACCAATGCTGCCAAAATCTTCAATTTGTACCCACGCAAGGGTAGGATAGCTGTGGGGTCCGATGCTGACATCGCTATCTGGGATCCTGACAGAGTGAAAACCATCACTGCCAAACTCCAGCAGTCTGTGAGTAACACAGAATAATTAAAAAGGCCAGGAGGGTGAGGAGGTGAAAGAAAAAGGAAGACAAAAGTACTGTACCCTTTTCTCCATTTAGGGAGAAAAAGTGGCATGAGACAAACAAATGATAATATTATGATGATATAAACTGTGAAATTTGATAGGGAAGATCAAGGTCAAGAACTGAGACAGGAAAGCCAGACTGCACTTTAGGCATTTTTTAAAATATTTTGAGCTCATAGACATTATTTATAAATACCTTCATTATGAATTATAATGAAGTTATATTATATTATAGAAATGCTGAGATTGTATAGGGATTGCACTCTGTCCTTGAACTAACAATTACATTGATACATTTTGGGCAAGATGCCCGTTTTGTGTACTGGCAATCTCACAATGACTGGCATGTTCACAACGGTCTATCCCAGCTTGAGGAACCACAATATCATCACACTATAATGTAGTTGGTTGGTTATGTGACTTGCTTCTGTATCTGAGTCTGAGACTGCTGAGTTCATATGATGAAGATGGTAAATAATGGTTAATGTATTCAGTCTGCTCTGCTACAGCCAAAAGGCTGGGGGTGGGTTTAGGTTATAATCCCCAACCATTCTGTCATATAGGCCTACCATATCTCTGCCCATCCCCCTTGTCGCTCTGCACTTTGTTCTCCCTTTTCCTTTGTCTGCATTTTACACCATCTTTTAAGGCCCATGTCTCATTTTCATTTTCTCCCTATCATATGTTTAGCACTATAGTGCAAGTTGTATACAATGTTTAAAAAAAAAACTAAAAACTACTTTCTCGCGCTTCCTCTGCTTATTTCCTGTTTATTTTATTTCCCCTTCTCTTGTACCAATAATGTATGTATGAAGCCAATGATCTCTGTACATCTTACTTCTACCCCTCTACACAGGCTTTGGAATACAACATCTTTGAGGGTCTTGAGTGCCGTGGGGGTCCAGTTCTGGTAGTGAGTCGGGGTCGAGTTGTGTATGAGGATGGCCAGCTGCAGGCACAGCAGGGCACTGGCCGATTCATTCCCCGCAAGCCCTTCCCAGACTATGCTTACCATCGCATCAAGTTCAGGAACCAGCAGGTATAATACGGGCTAAAGGGTTTAAAGCATGTATGTTGTTATACCTTTAAAACAGGGAAAGCATATGTGTAATGCAACAGGAATTGTCTTACATTGTTTTGAATAAAGATTTGAAGATTTTCTAAAAACGTAGAAGCCGTTTTTAAAATCAGCCTCAGGTCTAAATGGGTTAAGGAAAAGCAAGAGAGATTTCAAAGCATCGTCATTTGAAGCAGTAGCATGGTATGACAGGAAACTTCCAATGTTATGTAATGTTTCATTACACTCAAGTTCTCTTGCTATATGATTCATTTGAATGTCTATTAGGGAAAAATGCCTATTAGGGAAATACAAGCAAGTATTGATTCTGAATAGATCAGTGGTTTTCAACCTTTTTCATAATCAAGGGCCATTATTTATTCAGAATTTGAGCCACAGACCACCATTTAATGAGATTTAACATCTCAGACCCAAACCGTAGAATATTTCATTATCATTGGATGAGATGTTTTCAACAATTCCATGCTGTATTTATGTTGGTACCATACAGTAGGAGAGATAAAACAGGCAAACGTTGATGAAAAAAAAAAAAGAAAAAAGAAAAACACGTTTAAATGTTTTAATTGTGTTGATTTCTTGTAAATTAATTAATGCAGATGTTTATCAATAATTTAACTCTTGAGAGCATAAAATGAAACCAAATGGGTCCATTTGGTTTCATGTTACGCTCTCAAGAGTTAAAGATCTAGGGGTCCATTTGGTTACCAACTCTTCATCATTTAGCTGGGGACCACCTGGAACCCCCTCAACAGATGATGAACCCAATGTGTCCTTGAATATCTGTCATAAATTGTTACTTTATATGTTTGTATTGTACTTCTATGTAAGTTAACATGTTGATAATACAAAACTACTGCATGTACACATTATGGTACAAAATATATTTCTCAGCTCTGCTCTGTAACCTATATAACCACTTGACCCTCATCAGATCTACAAGCTCACCACGCTGGTGTAGAATTTAAAAGTAAAAGTGTGGACCAAGTACAGAGCCGACCCCGGGCAACTAAGGGTTTTGGTGGTAAAATATGCTTGCACGGAAATTATGGACTGAGCCCACGATTCATGTTATACATTATTTCTGTACTATAATTAATAACCATGTGCTTTTGTGATTGTTTCTGTGTATTTACTGTCCAGGCCAAGGGAAGGCAAGGCGTTTGTCGAGGGACGTATGATGGCCCCGTGTACGACGTCCCTGACACCCCCAAATATATCACTCCCTCCCCCTCAGCCAAAACCTCACCCACCTCTCACCAACCTCAACCAGTCCGCAATCTCCATCAGTCCAGCTTCAGCCTCTCAGGTAACAGGATAGAGAAATGTTATCATACAGTATGCTATCATTTGTAACGTCTTGATGATGTTGATGCTATAGTACGTGCACTCTATATGTTCTGTAGGATCAAACTGGAGTATAGAGTGGATGATTTTCACATTTTCAAGTACACAGTTATATAATCTGGATCAGGGGTGGGCAACTTTGACAATGGCGAGGGCCAATATATTTCCACCTTCACTCCAGAGGGCCACGTTGCATATTGCTACTTCCTACTTTGTCACTCTAGTATCTCATACAAAAATGCGTTTTGAGCTTGTAGATCTGCTATTTTTGCTTCTGTTGAATTGGAATCCTAAATAATTTTTTGTTAATTTTTTATTGGAATCCTGAAATGTAACAGTTTGATTTCATTTCAAACACATTTAGTTATTGTTACTTCCACCAGCCGTCAGGCCTTCCTTCCTTCCTTCCTTCCGTCACGTCACGTCACTCGTCACACTTTCCCCCTACTCATATCTCCGCCACCGTTGCCCCGATCCATGCCAAAATTTCCACACAAACTCCTTGCCTGCCAAACTACAACCTCCAAGGACCCCCGGAGCTCCAGGGACCCCTAGGTCCCTGGGGGACCCCCAGGTGTAAAAAATTACCAAATGTGCAAAAATTACCACCCCAACGGGGCTGCTCACGGGGAATTCCCGGGGACCACCGACTCCTGGTGCTCCAGAACGGATGCAAAAGTGGTGGCGCCCCCAGTGGAGGACTCCCTCCACTGCAGCTCACATAAAATGCCTTAACTCGGGCTAGGAGCGACCGGGAGAGCCGGGGCCGGTACCTATTCGTCCGACTCGGCGGCGCGGAGACCCCACCCCTCATTTCTCACATGGCCCTCTTCTAGCGCCACCATGAGGCCGATTCTTGCAAAACACATTTTTGGACACTGCTCCTAAAACTTTTGCCCTAAAATCACGCAAATCGGTACACAGTATGTCTACACTCATGTCATCAACTTGGATCTGTCCCATTTAGCGCCACCTTCAGGCCGATTTTTTAAAACACATTTTTGGACACTGCTCCTACAGATTTTGCCCTAAAATCACACAAATCGCACAGTATCTCTACAGTCATGTAATCAAAACGCATCTGTCCCATCTAGCGCCACCATCAGGACGATTTTGGTAAAACAAACTTTTGGCCTATTTGTGGAGATAAGCGACCAACGGTCGCTTATCTCCCGTTTAGGGAGTCTTACTGGTATAATTATTCATGTTGACTCTATGAACCTAAATACAAATACCTACATTGGACATAAAAAAATACATTTTAATACAACTATACTAGTCATTAAGCTACTAATATAGACTGACGGAATTAAAGCAGGTCATGTTTGGAATAGTAACAGCTGAAATAAATAATATATCAGTATTCCGGTATTAACCAGTGGGCCGCATTAAGTGAAGGTGAGGGCCGCCAGTTGCCCATGTGTGATCTAGATCTAGGTTACAAGGGATCTGCTTTAAAGGTCTGGGGGGAAAACAAGGGTAACAGATTATTTTAAGATACATAGTATATTAATCATGAATCATTTGCTTGTTAGCGTGAGTATTAATGTATTAGTTCTGTGTTATCTGTCATTATGAACTACTTATTGTTGTTCCTCATTTTGCATTGCCATATTCTACACACTACAAGCTATTAGTTAGAATGTTTCTCTCAATTAGCATCTAATTAATGCTTATAAAGGCTGTAGTTACAACTTAATTAAACCTTTTATGATCTGTCATGTCCCTTCATTCTTTCTCAGGGGCACAGGCTGATGACAGTGTCCCACGTCGCTCTGGCCACCGCATTGTAGCACCCCCTGGTGGTCGCACCAGCGTCATGTTTAGCTATGACTGAGGACACAAGAGAGCTTTGCCACCTGGAAAATATGTTTATATTTTTGGTCCATTTATTCTTACCATTTTCTCTAAGGTAGAGAACCAAAAAACGTTTGTGAACAATCACCTCATGCAAGCAAACTCACACACACACACACACACACACACACACACACACACACACACACACACACACACACACACACACACACACAGCACTAACTCTGGGGGAGCCTGGGAACTAACTGGGAACCCTTCGGGAACCCTCTGTGTTCTAAGACGACAACTCTACCCCTGAGCCACTGCCACCTCATACGCACGCACGCACGCACGCACGCACGCACGCACGCACGCACGCACGCACGCACGCACGCACGCACGCACGCACGCACGCACGCACGCACGCACGCACGCACGCACACACACACACACACACACACACACACACACACACACAGTGATGGACCCCTTCCAAACACCCAAACATACAAAATGTGATGTCTTAATGTTGTCGTCTACTCTTCCTTAAGCATGTTATCCTATTCCTGGTTCGTTGCGTCTCACCTCCCATTGGTCTGTTCTCTCACACTCCTCTAACAGTATATTCAACAGGACAGCTGAAGAAACATTTGGTTTCTTATCTGTGGTCATGGTGGCTCAAGTAGGTTGGTTATAATGATTGCATGGACTTTGTTTTAAATGTTAAAGTACTTGTAATTTGTCATTACGGAAGCAGCACGATGACTTTGTATTTGAGGCACATATGAAGTTGTATGAGAGCACAATACTACCGTAACTAGTTTTACACAGGTAAATGTAGGCATTATAGAAAATCATTCTCTGTGTGCGGTGCGGTGGGAGTCAGAAAACACCAGCTTTCTAAACATTACCTCAATAAGAGACACGCCACTTTATTTTGCCATCATGCTGTATGTCACTATACTGAATGCACTATCAATCAGTATGTTATGTTAAGAAGAGTGTTATAATTAGACTAGATGATCAGGTAAAGCATAAACTATAGAAAACACATGGCTTCTATACCAGTATATAATGCAAAATGCATTTTATTTAATTTGATTGCTGTGCTTACATTGTTGGATTTAAAAGAAAATAAAGGTTTAGAGATTCTCAAATCACTGCTGTAAAAGGGCTTCAGCTTACATTATTCTTCCTTAATCCTTTAATGGAAACTTTTAAAACAGTTTTTACTTGATTTTAATTTATTCTGGATGTTTATGGTACAAGTAATATTTCTATGTTTTGTTGTTGTCTTGTATCACCAATGTAACCACTGATAATCAGTAACTGTTGTGAAATAAAATGACCAAATAAACAAAATGTGTTGAATTCATTTACATGTGTTTTCTTTTTAATTGATAATGAGAATAATTTAGAAATGTTTCTTCCTACTAACACATTAGTAGGTATTTGGCATATTCTTATCCAGACCGACTCAAAGTGCCATGAACCTTACGTCAACTATAACAAACAGGATAGTACTGTATGTCCTACAAACTAGGAAAACATGTAGATATAAAACCTGGCATTATGGGCTCCATAGGGATATACGGTATCTTTAAAATAACATACTTAGCTCAAGCATATACATTTCACTACTAATACCAGTAAGACTCCCTAATCGGGAGATAAGCGACCGTCAGGTGACATGTATACACAAAGAGGGCTGTAAGTGGCATTGGTTCCTGGGTGTAGGGGGACGTGTAGACATAGTGTGTACCGATTTGTGTGATTTTAGGGCAAAATCTGTAGGAGCAGTGTCCAAAAATGTGTTTTGCAAGAATCTGCCTCATGGTGGCGCTAGAAGAGGGGCATGTGAGAAATGAGGGGTGGGGTCTCCGCGTTGCCTTGGCGGACGAATAGGTACCGGCCCCGGCTCTCCCGGACGCTCCTAGCCCGAGTTACGGCATTTTATGTGAGCTGCAGTGGAGGGGGTCCTCCACTGGGGGCGCCACCACTTTTGCATCCGTTCTGGAGCACCAGGAGTCGGTGGTCCCCGGGAATTCCCCGTGAGCAGCCCCGTTGGGGTGGTCATTTGGTCATTTTTGCACATTTGGTCATTTTTTACATCTGGGGGTCCCCCAGGGACCTGGGGGTCCCTGGAGCTCCGGGGGTCCTTGGAGGTTGTAGTTTGGCAGGCAAGGAGCGTGTGTGCAAAATTTGGCATGGATCGGGGCAACGGTTGCGGAGATATGAGCAGGGCAAGAGTGTGACGTGTGAGGTGTGACAGACAGACGGAGGGACTGACTTACAGTTTGTGGAGGTTTTGATAGTAAGTGCGACCTGACGGTCGCAACAAATCTAAATAGTCAACAGAAGTAAGTTGCAGAAGCAAAGATATGATTAACATGCTATTTTATATTTTCAGAGAAGTGTGGCATTCACCGACTCACTGGCATTCACACTGGCAACACTGTATTTAAATGTGCACAGCATGTATTGGGGACACCCTTTACTCTTTCTATGCACACACTTCTTTATTCTGGGGGTTCTGTTTTTCCTGCATTCTCTGGAAGGTTATTCCAACTATGTGTAGCATACTGTAATAACTGCTAAGTAGATGCACTGCAGCACGACAGTTTAGCTAACAACACTGTAGAGCTCAAGACCCTGATGTTAGGAGAGTGTGGAGGGCAGCAATCCAGGAGTCCCAAGTTGGTTTTGGCTAGACCACACTCTCGCATCGCATCGACTTGAGATGTGTCGATGGTTCATATTGTAAAAGCAAGTCTGATTTTTATTTTGGCCCTGAACCATTGATTGATTTAAAGATGGACACTAATTAAAATCAATTATATTCTATTTAGCTTATTCTAAGTCATTCAGAATGCAGCTCCATTCTTGACTCTTAAATGTGCCCAGCACTGCACAGACCTCCACTAAGCAGTTTATCTATAAGGAGCTTCTGGGGCCACTTCCCTTTTCTGCCAATATAATGATGCATTATAGCCCAGTGGTTCTCAACCTTTTCAGGCTGTGACCCGCCAAAAGAATTATATTTGAACTGGGGACCCCCCACCCCAACAACTTAGCACTTGGAATTGCAGGAGTTGACAATGAGTGGTGATTGGAACCACCTAAGCTCATACCAAGGGGTCTAGGGGTCCCAACCCACAGGTTGACAACCACTGCATTAGCCTACAAATGTAGAGTAGCCAGGCCTACCGTCGACACTCACTCACTCACTCACTGGTCTTTGGAGGTTGTCAATGAAGCTGTGCGACCAGTTAATGAGTTGTTCTTTGGCCCATGGTTGAAAATATTTTTTTTTCTTTTTTTTCTCCAATGTATTGTGGTGTAATATTGATTTGTTCTCAAATTATGTGCATTGAGCAGTGGTGTAAAGTAACTAAGTACATTTACTTAAGTACTGTACTTAAGTACAGTTTTGAGGTATTTGTACTTTACTTGAGTATTTCCAGTTTTCAGTACTTTTACTTCTACTTCACTACATCTCAGATCCAAATATTGTACTTTTACTCCACTACAATTATTTGAAAACTTTAGTTACTAGTTACTTTGCAGATATAAATTATTATATTATTAAAGATAGATTAATGCACTTTAGCCCTGTTCTATACCTTGGCTATTTGAAAATAGCCAAGGTATAGAACAAGCATTGCGACGCGTTATGAGCTTGTAGATCTGCTATTTTCAAACATTTTGTACTTTTACTTTTGGTACTTTAGGTACATTTTGAAGCCAATACTTTCGTACTTTTACTCAAGTACATTCTGAATTCCAGACATTTACTTGTAACAGAGTACATCTACATTGCAGTATTGATACTTTTACTTAAGTACAAAATGTGAGTACTTTTTCCACCACTGGCATTGAGACCGGCCATGCCCACTGCCACTGCCACTGCCACTGCCAATCAGTGTGAAAAGTTACATTTGCTCGAGATATGCTGCTATAGCATGCTAAAAGTCAAACAAACAGACAGACAGACTGACATCTTTTCTTAGAAGAGATAGAAGATAGAAGTTTATTGCATGCGACCACTGGGAGAAAGAAGTACATTAAACTAGAAGCAGTGCTCTTCCGAGCACAGGTCTCCACCAGGCCGTGCGTCCTGGTGGTGCTACTGTATAATAGGCCAATGTAAAAAGGGTGGCATAATGTTCTTCACATTAGATCTTTCATGGCAATCGGACGCTGCATGCATGATTTGAGTGTTCCAAAAAAGTTTTTTGCTAAAGTCTACCTGCTGGTGGCGCTATAACAGGCCAATGTGAAAAAGGTAGCATTTGTTCCTTGACCTAGTGGGAATATGTGTGGCAAATTTCACGGTAATCGCAAGCTGCATTGATGATTTGAGGCATTTTGTTCAAAAACAGAGCAATCCTGCAAACTTTGGAAGCTAATATTAGCTAATCAGGATGGAATATGAAATATCAGACGGATCGGACTTGATCACATGACTATAGAGATACTGTGTAACAATTTGCGTGATTTTTGGATAAAATCTCAAGGAGTAACATCCAAAAACGTGTTTGACATAAGTCGGCCCAAAGGTGGCGCTATAGAAGGCTGATGTGAAAAATGCAGGGCAAAGGTTTATCCTTAGCCTTTAGGGAGTGCGCTTACAAAGTTTGAAACTGATCGGTGAAGTTATAGGTAAAACCTCAAATCGCCCTGTTATAGCGCCACCATGAGGCCGATTAAAAAAAAATCAAGTGGCATTTCTTCCTCAGCCTAGTGGGAACGTGTGTGCGCGATTTCATGATAATTGCACTTTGCGTTTGGGATTTGAGGCATTTTGTTCAAAACAGCTCAATCCTACAATCTTTGGAATCCAATCTTAGCCAATCAGAATGGAATATGCAAAATCGGACAGATCCGTGTCGATCGCATGACTGTCGAGATACTGCCTACCAATTTGTAGGATTCTTGGACAAAATCTGTAAGAGTAGTGCACAGAAATGTGTTTTACAAACATCGGCCACTAGGTGGCGCTAGAAAAGGCCCATTTGAAAAATTTAGGGCAGAGGTTCTAGATTGGCATCCAGGGAATGTGTGTGCTCACTTTGGCAGCGACCGGTCCAACGGCGACTGAGATTAGCTGCACACAAACTGCGAGGACGCACGCACGCACGCACGCACGCACGGACGGACGGACGCACGGACGGACGGACGCACGGACGGACGAAGGGGAAAACATACTCTCCCCATGCCTTCGGCTGGTGGAGACAACAAACGGTTAGTGGTGGAGTAGTTCTCTGCTGAAGGCCATATTATTCATACACATAGATAGGGGAAGTTAAGCTGTACTCATAACAATAGATGTCTGTACCAGGTCAACATGAAGTGGCGTCTTCAGTCTTCAATATTCTCATTATCAGAACATATTACCAGTAAGACACCTACGGGCGAAAAGCGACCTCAGTCGCACCATCTGTCTTGGCCATATATGGACTTTTATTTTATTTTATCCTTATTAATATATATCGGACCAGTTATATATGGAAATCCCTGATACCCATATATGGAGATCCATGTATATGGAGATATGGGCATGTCGGTTGGATCGGCAGTTCTAAAAAAAAAAAGAAGAAGAAAAAAAAAGTTGTTTCATACAACTGTACATTGTGCAAGTATAGTAACGGCAGGGGAAGCAGCAAAGAACATAGACAAACATCGGAGCTATCCGTGGGCAAAAGAACCAACCGTGTGCAACCAGACATGCTTACTCGGTTACTCGTTGTGTGAAAGTCCTATGATGTCTATGACGTCTGAATCCCTTTTACGCCCATATATGGATAACCATGTCTGTAGAACCAGCCACACTGGTTAGAGTAGACTGACATATCCCTCTATGGCTGCGAAATCTGGGGTACCCTTGCCAACCAAGATTTTGAAAAATGGGACAAACACCAAACCAAGACACTGCATGCAGAACTATGCAAATCCATCCTCCCCACCCAACAGAAAACAACAAACAATGCTTGCAGAGCAGAATTAGGATGATACCCACTCATTATCAAATTAAAAAAGAGAGCGCTTACATTTTATAACCACCTAAAAGAAAGCAACCCAGACACGCTTCATAACATAGCCTTCAACCATAGTGAAAACCTACAGGGATGCCCACTGAGTCAGCTGGCCCAGGGACTCTGGGCACAAACACAAGCACAACTACCAGACGGAAAACCCACTGGACCATCCAGATTATAAGATAACAAAAAGAAAGCTGACATACTAGAAAGACAAAACCTAAAACCAAAGCAAAATGGTATGCTATCTACTGTAGCACCTAAAAGAGAATATACATTGGCAGAATATCTGAGCATGGTAAACAACCCAAAACTTAGGAAAGCCTTGACTAGGTACAGACTTAGCGAACACAGCCTTGCAATAGAGAAAGGCCGCCACAGACAGACCCCACTTCCAATGGAAAGACAGGATATGCAACCACTGTACACACAATGTGGTGCCCACTTTACCAAGACAGATCAGAGACAAATACTTCCCACAGATTACCCACACCCAAAGTGAATATGTAAACATGACCAACAAAAAAAAAAACTCCCATACCTACTGGGAGAAATACAACAATGTTCAAACACAGCAGCACGATTTGTGAACTGTTGCGATAAAAGAAGGCTAGAGAATGGAATACAACCGCCCTAAGATCTACAAACCATTGAACAGCATCCAGACCTACTGCACATACAGTAACAGAGCTGCTACCTTTAAACACGTTTTAAATTTGAGGCTTTTTTCTTTTCCTTCATTTGTATGCTATTGAAATTGTATTGAGAGAAAAAAGAAATGCTGATATTTGTTCCAAAAAGCTTCATACCCTGGGTATAACGACAAAACGTGACATAGCTCTGTTTACACAATGCTGTACCCCTTCCAACTGTACATATGATCCCCATTTTCAACAGTTTATATTATGTTTTGAAACTTGCTTTGGCAATGTAAACGAAAGTATGATTTCTCATGCCAATAAAGCTCCTCTGAATTGAATTGAATTGTATAGTCTATGACTATCTACATGTCTCTTGGAAAGCACCTTTGGTCAACTGCTGTTGTTTTGACATTTGTCGTATAAATAAACTCTCTATGTATTTCTATTTATGTCTTTTGTATTGTCTTTTAAATTGTGCTTAATACAAATTAAAGTGATCACCACAACATGGCTATGGATACAAACTACCTGATCCTTGATGTCATGAATAAATGGCCCATGGCATATTCTCAAACTGTTTTATTACTAGCTTAGAAGAACCACAAAGTCAAGCAGGCATACGTGAAATATCCTGCATGCAAATTTAGATTTGATAAATATGAGATTATTATGAGATTTATATATCAATTTTGGCAATTTACTTTCAGCTTGTAGCAAAACGCTACTTCATTTTGTGCAATTTTACTTTTATTTGTATGTTTTTCTACACCAGTAAAGCCTTCTTTTGCATTTGCATTCTTGCTTCCATAGCCTTGTGCTTTGCATTTCAGGTTTATCCATTTCCTGATTTACAGACAAAATCACATTTTGTGATGACTAACAGTCATGGACTACATTTCTGTGTATTGCTGAGGAAATGTGTCTACTGTCTACTATTCGTTTAACCACAATAACCCTATATCGTCACTGTCCGGATGAAACCTTGGATCTCTACGTTTCTAATAGCAGAACTACAAGCCTTAGCACACAACACCTCGCAGTGCAAGGTGTTGTGTGCTTGTAGATCGGCTATTTTCACTATTTTAAATCATTTTAAAAATGATAAATGCAAAATGGTTTTAGACAAGGTTTCCACCCGACAACATATACTTCATTCACTGTGATCTGCCAGGGGTCTATATTTGGTCCCCCATTTTCCCTCTGCACCAATTCTCTTTGCCAGAAATAGACAACTTTGACACAACTGTGTTCACGAACCTTGACACTATTCTGTTAAAACAAGTGAAGCACATTGCCATAGAGACCTCATATAGGATACAGGACAAACAAGTAACTGGAACAAAGTGATGAAACAAAACAAATGAGCAGACAAAATATTGGATTTGGAATGCTATAAATTTGAATTTATTGATTGAGTATTTTATTAGACAAAAATGGAGAACAGTACAAGTATAGTCGATACAATAAAAAAAAAAGTAGTAGTTAGTTAGATGCCTAAAAGGAGCATCCCAAATAAGTCCTTTTACAGTCTTTTTTTTTACGTCGGAAGTCCTTGGTATTTAATTCAAGGACTATGAAGCTGATGAATTAGTTGTCTCTCGTGATTGGATGAATATGCGTCCCAACTGATGAGCTGGAGAGACTGTTACTGAACTAAAGCGTAATTACCATTGGAATATAAAGCTTTTTATTGTTTAACAAAGAATATCCCTTACAGTACCTTTAAAAATATCAATGATAAAGTGATTTAATTGACAAGGTCTTCACATGAATATTAAAGTTATAATAGCAATACAACAGAACTCTGAGAACTCATACAGTATATTCATGCAGAAAACACAAATGTACCTTTGTTGCTTCAGTTAGGGGACTTATGAAAAACAGCAGATAGTTTTTATCATGGCTTTATTCACATAAAGCAAGGGGCAGAGAGCAGGGATGACATCGGTGACTCAGGACAAGGGACATTTGAGTTATATGGTCGGCATCCTTTGTGGCTGATCCATCAAGACTTCAGAAAGTACATTGAAATTACAGTAAATATAATGTTTGTGATGCAATGCATAAAGTCATAATTCCATGTGGATTTTGGTAAATCCTTGGTGTTGCTTGCCATACTGTAGGTCCCAGTGGTTTCAGGAACAAGACGGAAAATCAGCGATAGAAGATTAGCACGGAGGCCTCAATGTATTGCTTGTTTGCACTCCATCCTATGTTTGTCCCATAACCATCATAGTCCAAGGCAGTGAAGTCACCACACTGTTTAGGCGCTTTCTCAGGGAAGAATCCTCCTCCACCAATGCAAAACTGAAAATGCAAAAAGGATGCAAACACACAGTAATTTATTCAATAGTTAATTCACACACACACACGCACACACACACACACACACACACACACACACACACACACACACACACACACACACACACACACACACACACACACACACACACACACACACACACACACACACACACATATTAGTCATCATTGGGCATTATTAAATAATTTAATTGACTTACAAATGGCCAATTATTTATATTTAGATGTTTTTATTATGGAGTCCAGAGTTGATGCTTGACACATTTGGTAAAAATTAGATGGCACATACAGTAGATTGACATGAGCATGCTGTGTAAACAATTGATTAAGCTTGTGCCATAGAATCTATGGGGAAATAAAGTTGTTTCTGAGACTTGTGGTTCAGAAGTTATGAATCAAAATGTGCAGTGTACTCACATGTTCAACATTGCATCCACATGCTCTGACTCCAGAGCAGATGGCAAAGGCAGCGCGCTCATTATTGACCGCTCTGAAGTGGATCCAGCCTGGATGAGACTCCTCTGAAGGAGAAGACAATTTAAAAATAGTAGCGATAGTAATTGTAGTATTTTATTATTGATTCTGACATTTGAAATATAACCAGTCATACATGGATGAATGTTGATAAACATAAAGGCACCAATTCTATAGGTGGTTGATTTGGGATTATTGGACAGACAGACAGAGTGGAGAGTACAGGCCGCACACTACAAACGTACGTTTTATTATTGAACATTTCTATCTTCTGTGGATCTGATGAGAATTGAAATATTCAATAATGAAGGTGAAAAGGAGTTTGTAGTGTTCAAACTATACTATCGACTTTGCCTTTTCTTAATGTTCCATCGGGTGCATATAGTAACACCATTAAAATCTTACCATCTACATAGGTCCCATAGAAGCCTCTTACAGTGGCATTGTTCCCATAGTCGTATATAATGGGGATCTGTGGTCCGTCCACATGTTCATGGTTCCCTCTGCAATTCAGTACACCCTGTTTCAAAGGGAACATCTTGTGGATGGGAAAGGGGGGGGGAGATAATAATAAGAATAATTATGCATGAATGAATACATTTTGATGCAGTCACATTGAAACAAAACAGAAACAATGACTTTGCCAACTAAGACTAAAATGTCCATATTAATAAAACAACATGATAAGGTAAGATTTCATTCTGATAGGAGAGGTGGTAAAATGTCTTCAGCTACATTGCACATTGATCTAGTTACAATCAGGGACGTGCTGGGCCACAGATTCAGCCCGGGAAAAAGAGTTGGAGGGGCCCTCATTTTTTTAATATATTTCGCCGTTGCCAAAAAAACCCAAAAAAAAAAACGTTTGTTTTGTATTTATCATTTTAAAAAAAATATTTAAACTAGTGAAAACAGCCGATCTACAAGCACACAACGCCTCGCGGTGCGAGGTTGTGTGCTTGTAGATCTGCTGTTTTCACTACTTTTGTGCAACGGCCTTGTATGATGAAGCAGGGCTTTGCTTTGCGAAAAAATCTACACATTTGAAAATTGGAGATATGAGAATGGAACGAAGACCGACATTTTATTTAGATTTTTTTCCAAATGGCCGGCCTGGACCGGCCGGGAATGAACCGGCCGTTCGGGAGTTGTCCCGCTTTTCCCAATGGCCAGCACGTCCCTGGTTACAATATAACATTCAATTGACCTTACTGTGAAAAGTCTGAAGAGGTTCCCGCCGAAGTCCTTTAAGAAGTGAGTGGCAGTGTGGTATCGTAAGATAGCCTTCTCCTTCCACTTAGCACTTTCAACGATGTTGGGAACATGCCACACCTGAACATCATCTGCAGTAATATCATAGTATCCAGGACTCTGTCAAAGAAACACAATAATAATATTAAAAACTTCAATTATTACACTAATAATAATTAGAATATACATTTTATATTGTATTATTATTACTTGTCGAAATTTCCAGAAACAAGTTATAAGTTGCTTTACAACAAAATATAAAATGAGACAGTTAATAAAGAAACATAGAAGAAAACAGATGGGTATTACAAAAAGTAAAAATAAAAATATCCTACATATAACTGGCAGCCAATGAAGTTTCTAAATCAGAATTTATTCGCCAGGTATATTTGCACAGAAATGTGCAAATCTGTAATGCATCTGTGTGTATCAGCAGTATTAAGATGGGTGTAATACTAAAGCAATATTCCCATGGGCCTTCTTTTCTTGCATCTGGCATTAATACTAAGATCACTGAAGATCCGCCAAAGAGCAACCCACCTTGAAATCATCAGAGGTGGATCCCAGTGCTGATCCAAATGTTCTGTAGTTGCTCCAGTTTAAATCTCCGCTGTGCAGTTTGGGATTGTTGCCCTGCTGTGTGGTCCAGCGGTCCCCTACTGTACATTTACCATACATGTTGTTTTCATGAACACTGGCTACCAGTGTCCAGCCACCACCCACCGATGTCATGTCACAGTAAGTCTGATATTCCATGCCACATTCAGTTCTGAGGTGATACACGCCATCTGAAGGCAGAATAATGAATGAAAATCAACAAGTAGAAAAACACACAGTCACACACAAACCAAAAAGCAAGACAGCTGTGAAGCTGCTCTGTCATGAGTGAATCACTAACCTGAAGTAATTCCCAGTTCATCTCTCAATTGTTTACAGCTTCGGGCCCCTCCTGCGCAGGGAAAATCACATTGTGACTTTGGGTCTTTCCGATATACACTTTCCCCCGTTCTCTCTCTCTCTCTCTCTCTCTCTCTCTCTCTCTCTCTCTCTCTCTCTCTCTCTCTCTCTCTTCAGATAAGTAGATGGTGAAGTATTACAAATGAATAATAACAATGTACTGACTGTAAAGATTACAGAGAGACAGTACCTGAGACCTGTTGCACGACCATGCAGGTGATGAACAGGAAACTCCAAAAGGACATGGCGACAGAGGAGAGGGAATGGATGACAATACCCCTTCGTTTCCAACCTTAAATGAAATAGAAAAGTTCTGTTTAAGTTTCATTCTGATGATCTTAACCACTTAAACCCTACATTATTTCATTGACTGGGGTGCCCCAGCATAATCAACAACCATTGATGTGATTCAAATAAGACAGCTTGTAAATCATTGACCTTACCTTATTTCATTAGACAGGCAGAACTGAGTTTTCTGTCCTTGGTGATCTTCTTATAACCACCACTTGTTTATAATTAAGGAATAAGATAACAAGATGGAATGCTGTCAACACAGTTTCATGCATGTCTATGTATCTGCCAAACTAACAGAAGCAGTCTGATGTTATGTTTAACATAACAGCATGTGCAAATAAAAACAAACGTAATACTTCCTATATCAAATCAATATTTCAAATGTGTTTGTCTTTTTTTTTTGCACATGCATGCCATAAATTCCATAGGGATAGACCACACATGGCTTGCGACAGGCACATTTCCCCTATTGAGTGAAAGATTAGCTATTTCTAGAAGAAATACAATATTTAAGGTGTTTTTAATTTTACATTGTAGTTATAGAGGACAATTATAATGTATTAAGGCATATTTGTATTAGCCAGGGATCCTTTTAAAAACAAAAAGCAACATTTTAAACTCAATTCAAATCTTGGAACTGGTAACTGGTAACTGGTAACCAATACATTTTGTACATCTAAAGCAGGCGTAATGTGTTCTTGATTCTTTGTTCCAATCAATTTCACTTGTATCTCTGTATTCTTTATGGGTTAGGGTTATACTTTTTTTTTATCCCAATCTGAAAATGCATTTTCCAAAATCTGGAAAGACATGGAGACTCCTGTTACTGAACAAACACTCTACTCTAATCCAGGGGTTCCCAAACTTTTTTGTCTCATTAAGGCACCCCATAAATATTTGTTTTAATCCGAGGCACCCCTACATTATAATTTTCACTCCCAGCACCTTATATTTATAGCATATCGTTGTTGTCGGGTGGAAACCTTGGATGTCCAAAACCGTTCGTTTTGTATCTATCATCTATAAAATGTACTAAACTAGTGAAATCAGCAGATCTAAGCACACAACGCCTCGCGATGCGAGGCGTTGTGTGCTTGTAGATCGTCTGTTTTCACTAGTTTTGTGCGACAGTCTTGTATGATGAAGCAGGGCTTTGCTTTAGACGTACACATTTGAAATTTGGAGATACAAGGTTTCTGCCCAACAGTGACGACATTTTAGTGATTATGTTGCGAGGAAAACGTTGAGATAATAGCCATTTTGGTTAGAACTGACTGAAAATAACTTTGTACTTCAAGCTTAAAATGATACTAAATATTTTTTCAAGTGTCCAAATAAATTCCAAATATTATCAAATGATCTCGCGGCACCCCTGGACTGCCGTCGCGGCACCCCAGGGTGCCCCGTCACCCACTTTGAAAACCCCTGCTCTAATCTATAGCAATGAGCTATCAGAGCTACTTAGAAAGTATTTTAACAAGAGAAAACATTTAAAAAAATCACTCTATAGCTATGAGTAGCCTATTATCAGAACATGGAGATACTTATTGAAAAACATTCTGTGTTTACTATGAAATGCATTAAAATTATACAGCACAGGAGTAGAAGAGAGAGAGAGAGTGTGTGTGTGTGTGTGTGTGTGTGTGTGTGTGTGTGCGCGTGTGTGGTGTGTGTGTGCGTGCGTGCGTGTGCAGGCTATTTGGTGACCAAACGGTTCTCCAACATCTCAAACAGGGTTGTTAAGTAACGGATTACATGTAACGGGATTACGTAATCAGATTACAAAAAACAGGTAACTTGTAAAGTCTCAGGTTACATTTTAAAATGAGTAATCTGGATTACAGTAACGGATCTGAATGATGGGGGTTACATGCTGGATTACATTCTCCCCTTTGCCCTCATGAATTTTACAAATAAGTTATAACGCCAAACAATAAAATTATCAAGTCGAATCAGTGTAAAGTACTGCCACATCGCTTAAGTAAGATTCTGTTGTCCTTTTCCTAATTTCATTGGCTCAATATTCTTGTCTAGTTATCAATGGTAAAACTTGTTTTATTTAATTAGAGAGTTTTGCTAAACAGTAATCCAAAAGTAACTGAAAGTAACTAGTAGTTACTTTTTAAATTGTGATAATCAGATTACGTTACTGACTACATTTTCTTTGCAAGTAACTTGTAACTGTAGGGGATTCCTTTTTAAAAGTAACCCTAACAACCCTGATCTCAAAGTTATTAAAAACTAAGCTTCAGACCTCAAACTTATTCGACTACTTCTCAGGCCTAAAGCCTATGACCCACCTAATTCCAACACAATCTACAATGCCCTCTATACACTCATACCTGACAACTACTTGACACCCACAGACACAAGAGGAAGTGACAACGATCTGGTTTCACCTATCTATAGAACATACATATAGAACATACATGGGAAATTCTCATTCATTCTCATTCTACTACTCTGCCACCAAAATGTGTAATGCCCTCCCTGCAAGCCAAATGACGTCATGATGACGTTATGATAACATCATCCGGTGACTCCGGAGCTAGGCCAGAACTAGGCCAGATCACAGCCCATATATGGGGATGATCTTGACGTCATTACCAGGACATCATATGGACTTTTTCGTTTGACAGGATTATTGTTATTGTTTGTAATGTTAGTTGAAATATGAGCATATAAGGTTATATTCTGGGACATATCTGACTAGTTATTATATTTATCTGGCCTCGATCGGACCCTCTCTGATTAATCCAGGACGTCCGTTTTCGTGAGCAGGATTTATGTTGGTTGAAATCAGGTGATATACTAGGCCAGATCTGACTAGTCATGGTTTGACTTGATCTGGCCCCAATTGACTGATTGGTCCAGGTTCTGGCCGTGCTTGCTGGGCTTCACAGGCTTCTTTCAAAACAGGCCTGAAAATCGATCTATCTATTTTCCCATAGAAAGAAGGTAACATTCACTGCATGACTATATTTGTTGATGATGTATATTATTGTATTATTATTATTTCTATGCTGTGTTGATGAATTGAATGTACCACAATGGAAACAAGTCCCCGGGACTTTTTTGTGTTATCCTAACTGCCTGTACATTCCTGACTAATAAAGTATTGGATCAATCAATCAAACCTGCTCGATCAGAATTATTGTGTGTGAGGAGTTGTGTGACATTGAAATGCTTATCCCAGAGTTTAGAGCCTTTGAGGGAAAATAGACCATGGGTAATGTGATAGTGAGAGGGATGAAGTCTTGTATCCTGTCTGGTAAGTTTCCACTTTCATTTACTGTTCACACACTGTACGGTGTGTTTCCACGACCTTTGGGCCAGTTAACTTAATGACCCAGACAATTCCAGGTCAGCCACCAACTCGCTTTTGCTATCTCTGATTGTTGAGGATATGATTGAATTTGTTTGAATCCTATAGTCCAGGGGTCTTCAACGTTTTCAGGCCAAGGACCCCTTAGTTGAGAGAGAGAAGAAGCAGGGACCCCCATAGCTCTGGTCCATAGCGTTAGTGGAGTTCTCCCTAACGCTATGTTCCTCTACCTCCGTATTCCTTGGCAAAACCGGAACACCCCACCGTCTGGTCCAAAAATAACAAAAACTGTTTTGCCCCTCATCAAACCAAAGGTATCAGTGGACAGTTGAAAGCTTACTCTACTTAGTGGACGAGGTCTGAGCCCCCCACCACACGATTAAAATACATTTCTAGGGCAAAATGAAAAATATTCCACCGGATGGAGACGCTCTTCCAGGTTTTTACGAAACAGCGCTTCCAACGTCGCAGAGTTGAATAACACCCAGTGAGACTAATGCTCAGTGTAATTCGGTCCTCTGACCTGCGCGGCAGTAGTGAGTTGGCACCTTGATGGCGACGACAAATAGTGAAAAACAAGAAGAAATGGAGTCTCCATCCGGTAGAATATTTTTCATTTTGCCCTAGAAATGTATTTTAATCGTGTGGTGGGGGGCTCAGCCCGCGTCCACTAAGTAGAGTAAGCTTTCAACTGTCCACTGATACCTTTGGTTTGATGAGGGGCGAAACAGTTTTTGTTATTTTCGGACCAGACGGCGGGGTTTTCCGGTTTTGCCGAGGAATACGGAGGTAGAGGAACATAGCGTTAGGGAGGACTCCACTAACGCTATGGACCAGAGCTAGGACCCCCACAACCTGTTCATAGATTCTATATAGTTTCATTGTTTGAAAGCGCAATCTTCAGTGTATTTTGGATTCATGTCAATTTGTGTTTTCAGATATTTAACCACTTGAGCTGTCAATACTTAATACACTTGACCTTTCACCCTATACTTAGTCTACTTTTTTCCCCCTCTACACCAAACTTCTTTGACGAAAATAGCCGATCTACAAGCTCACAACGCCTCGCAGCGCGAGGCGTTGTGAGCTTGTAGATCTGCTATTTTTGGCTAAAGTTCTCAGAATATGGACCCATAGGGTTCAAGTGGTTAATAAAAAAAAGGAAAAAGTTTCTATCACACAAAGATTTGGAGGACCCCCTGTAGTAACTCTGAGGACCCCCTAGGGGTCCCGGACCCCCTGTTGAAGACCACTGCTATAGTCATCTCAATGTCAGTGTGATTGAATAATTGCTAAATACAGAGCCTGGTCATTAAAGTTTAGAACTGAACTGAAGATCTTTAATGACAGGGAGTTGTCATGGGATTCTCGATCAGTGAGGCAAATAGACGAATACACTTATTTCTAAGATAGACGTTTATTGCATGAGATCATGGAAGAAGTACATTAAACAAACGAGCAGTTCTCTGCAGAAGGCCATATTATTTACACACATAGATAGGGGGAGTTAAGCTGTACTCATAACAACAGATGCCATACTGTTCCAGGTCAAGTGGCGTCTTCAGTCTTCAATATTCACATTATCAGAACATAATCATTAGACAAGGACGAATTACTCCCTCACATCACATGCAGTCAGTCAGTGGAGAACATGTGTAAGGCCTTACCTAACAGTGAAGAAAGAAATCATCCCACCATTTGACCTACCTCCTTTTAGTAATTATTGATGAGTTATGCGTCAGTCAGGATGTTGAAGCAGATATATTTGGAGACACTTGAGTATTTTTAAATTAGTTAAAATTAATAATTTTTTCACATGACCTCACAGGGGAAAAATATAAAACACAGCTTTTATCTGCAAAAGGCAGAGACTTGGATATCATGTCCAAATATAGATAGAGTCAAGCTGCACCCAATAGACAATATATGTCATACCATACCAGGTCAGCATGAAATGGTGTCTTCAGTCTTCAGATTATCAGAAAATAAGTGGAACATACGTCATGCATAAGATATATGACTGGTCATGTCTTATATCAGCATAGCACACATGAACGACAGCAAGGTCTTTCCTGCCAGTGAATACAGAAATGATTCCACAGAGTCAAGGTTGGCACATCTTTATTCCTGAGCACCAATGTTTGCACTTAAAGGACAACTTTAGTTTTTTACAACAAGGGTTCATATTTTAGATTGTAATTAGAGAAAAGAAAAAGGGAGTGTTAAAATGTTTTCATTTGCTTCGTTCTATTGTTTTACCGCGTTTACCAAGCTAAAATTTGGGGCATGCGTACGCATGGGGGCATGCGTACAATTGGCTAAATATGTCTTTTAAGACACAATAAGCCAGCAGTTTCTTTACTGCTATTTACAGTAACACTTCTAGCCCCCATAAGTCACATCCAACCATGAAAGGTTGCGTTGTATCTTGGGAATGGGCTTATTCTGTGTAAAATGACATATTTAGCCACTTGTACACATGCCTCCAACGTCCAACCACTGAAATAAGAATCTCTAAAACAATAGAAAGAAGTGAATCAAATAATTGTAACACTCATCTTTTATATTCTTTAATTACAATCTAAAATATGAACCCTTGTTGTAAAAAACTAAAGTTGTCCTTTAAACTAAAATTGATCAAATGCTGTCACAACTGCTATTGCTTTTCCACCAAACTAACAGTATTTCTATTTTTGCACTTCCTGCTTTAATTCGGAACTGGCCCCTGTAAAAAATACTGTATGTACTGTATTATCTTTGTTATCTTAGCACATACTTTTCTTAGCTATGACATTCCTCAAGCACCAACATCCTGCTGTTGTTTGACTAAAGTTCATAGCACTAAAGCCAAGCTCACGCTACAGGATAATCAAGGAGATTTTTGGTTGTGAAGGTCCTGACTATCGGGAGAGGCGTTCCCAGTTCGAGCCTGACTGGCAGTGAGTATCTGGCAAGAAATCTCTTGTGAGTTGTGATTGATTCAAAGATCCATCCAAGTGTAACCAGCTCCGTTGTTTACAATCTACTTCCCCATGGGAAGTACTGACTGTTGACATTGGTCAAGTTCAAGCCAATTTACAGTTTAATTTTCACATATGAGAAGGGCCATTGGGTGTAAGTATCAGTGAAATAAAAGAGACAGCAGCAGTATATCAACACATCGGTTGTTATGAAAATAATCTGTTGTTAAGAGTACAAGAGTGCATTTGATAGGAGAGACACTCAAATAATCTGGGATTATTAATTATTTTGTCCAAAAAATGTACTTTGTAGAAAGTTGCAGGCTATTGACAGCACATTGATGTCTCTGCTGTATGGTCTCTGCTCGTGAGAATCACTGAAAATCAACGTATGTTGTCTGACTCTGATCTCATTAAAACATTAAGGTAAAGACTGCAAATATCAGAAAATATATAGAATTTCAATAGTATGCTATCACAGCTACAGCCTATAGCCTATGTATTTGAAGCAAATTAACTGTTATGGTAGGATTTGCACAATAAACTGATAATTTAAGGATACTAGAGGCCTACTGGACATACAGTAATAACCTCCAGATAATCTGTGCATGAATATACAGTATATCTGACCTGTCTCTATGCCATGGCACTCACAATAACGTAACTAAATAACTTCATGAGATATCTGGCATGCACTGTAATGAACATTCTCACACTCTAGTGACCTAGTTTAAATCTATTGGCTTTACAACAAAACAATACAAGTAAACACAAACAATAGTTGCCATGATGGGCCTGATGATGTCAATATGCACTCTACTTACATACTGTAGCTGTCCCAGACAGTGCATATTATAGAAAAGTATGCACATCTAGATCCCAATGAATACATTATGCCATACACAGCTGCTGCCAGGCAAAAACACCAAATCAAATAATACATCAAGTAATTAGTAAAGCCACATGATGAAGATTTATCAAGATTTGTACATTCGTCACTTAAAAACCACCCTATTCTCAGGTCACCCAAGGTCTCAGTCTGATAGTTTGATAGTTTAAAAGGGAAATATCCCTTTAAGGATTTCAATATTGGTTGGTTCAAACCTTTGATCTGTAAGGGTTAAGAGGCACAGCCTCTTTGGGCCTCTACAGTATACATTCTAATTTACAGTAGGTCAGTATTAAACAAAATTTAGACAAGTAGCATAGAGTTTTTTATATTTTCTTGATTTATTTTATAGATCTCCACCATCTCTCACCGTTAGCAATGACTGGGAGAAAATGGGGGAACTCTCACAGAACAAACAAACAAACAAACAAACAAACAAACAAACAAACAAACAAACAAACTAACAAACTAACAAATAATATCAATGAGGTATTGGACGACCCACAAATGGTAGTCCAGCTGGGATTTCTAGACAGGGTGTGGAGGGACTTAATTGGCTGAGAATGTCTCTTATGATTGGCGAGAATCAACAAGCAAAGATCACGTGTGTAGTCTGGCAGATACATAGACATTGCATGAAACTGTGTTGACAGCATTCCATCTAGTTATCTTATTCCTAACAAGTAACAAGTGTCTGTGTCAGAAGATCACCAAGGACAGGAGGCTCCTGTATGTTTAATGTGATAGGGTAAGGCCATTGATTCACATGTCTTTGAATCATTTTGCCGTAACACAGCAGCTTGTTTGTCGAGCAAAGTGATTGAAGGATATACTTTTACATGATTGTTCAGATGGCCTAAATTCAACTTTTATTGACAGAACTTTTGTATTTCATTTAAGGTTGGAAACGAAGGGGTATTGTCATCCATTCCAGTCGTCATGTTCTTTAGGAGTTTCCTGTTCATCACCTGCTTTGTCGTCCAACACGTCTCAGGTACTATTTTTACACTATAATGTAATTATTCATTTGTAATACTTCACCATCAAATAGAGAGAGAGAGAGAGCAAGAGGAAGAGAGAGAGTGTGTGAGAGTGAGAGAGAGCGAGAGAGAGTGAGTGAGTGTGAGAGAGAGAGAGAGAGAGAGAGAGAGAGAGAGAGAGAGAGAGAGAGAGAGAGAGAGAGATGCAATGTGTGTCATGGAGACCAAGACAACGGCCAAGATTGATTGACAATTGATTGTCCCTATACAGGAGCATTCCGAAGCTGTAAGGAGCTGTTAGACATATTACCTGAATATGTGAATGAAGGTGAAGTGATTAATTCTGGATACTCTTTCTACTTTGGGTTGATTTTAATTTCTTTTCAGCTGATTTCATGTTTCGGCTTGTTTTCTTTTCAACCCCTTAGATGGCTTGTATACCCTCAGATCTTTTGACGGTGGTGAGGAATATCAGACCTTCTGTGACATGACGACTGATGGTGGTGGCTGGACAATGATAGCCAGTATTCATGAGAACAATATTAATGGTAAATGTACAGTGGGTGACCGCTGGTCCTCACAGCAGGGCAACAGACTCAACCTGCCAGCTGGAGATTCCAACTGGAACAACCTAAACACATTTGGGAATGTAGAAAGCGCCACGGATGATGATTACAAGGTAGGTTGCTCTTTGACTGATCTTAAATAATCTTAGTATTAATGCCTGATGTGCAGTTCAAAGGAGAAGGCCCATGGAAATATTGCTGTTCTTTGGCTTTTGTGTCAACCATTTAATATGACTAATCTTATAGGCCTATACTTCTGATACACACAGATTAACTAATGTGGTTTCAACTGCTATTGTCACCCCCATGTGTAAATGAATGCAATTCACAATGTTTACCAGGTTTCCGAGGCTATGTTTACCATTACCTTCTTTGTAATTAATACACAGTGCAATAATTCATATGTTTGTATTCACCCATGGGCGAATAAATACTGTAAATATACAACATAGACTTTATTGATACATCAATAGCCTCCATATTGTATATCATTTTCTATCTTTAGTATTTAATATCATCATATATTTACAATAAAGTATCAGTTTCACTGAGACCAATCCCTCATTGTGTGCAATTAAACCTTGTGAAGAAAAAAAAAGAAAGAAAAAAAAAACAATCGTCGGAGGAAGCGTTGTCACTGTAGATTTCTCCAGAAACGCTATATGACAATGTTTCTGGACCAACGTTACGTGTTTACTATTTTATCTATGAACGTGTTCCCCCTACACTCTCACCAAAATGGCACAATCGGATATAGGAAGTGCTTTGGAAGCAGATATGAATTACTATAAACCCAGCAGCGAAAACATGGATGCCAATGTAGCTATCAGAAGTGTTGGCAAAAATACTCTAAAAAGCAAAGTTACACAGTATGATTTTAATATTTTACTTATCGCCTTCAAAGCCAGAAATGTTGGCATTCAAAATCACTTTATAATTTCTTTACAGAATCCTGGCTACTATGACATTGATGCAGAAAACCTGGCGGTTTGGCATGTTCCCAACAGCTCTCCAGTGGAAAATTGGAAGACCACAGCTATCCTACGATACCACACCACCAGTGCGTTCTTACCAACTTTCGGCGGGAACCTCTTCCATCTTTTTACAGTAAGATCAATTGAATGTCACCTTGTAACTACATCAGGGTGTACTGTATATCTGTAGACAAGATGTACTGTAGCTGAAATGCAAGATATTTTACCATTCCTCTCAGAATGATATCTACCTTTTCAAAATGTGTTTTGGAACAATTGATGGCTTTATTAAGATACACATTTTTTTTCTCAGTTGGCAAGGCCATTGTTAGAAAACATTTAACATTAGTTATGCCAAAACAGTGCATGCCTGTTCTTCGGATTCTTATTATAACCCCTTTTCCCCCATTCTCTAGAATCTCCCTGTGAAACATGGTGTGGGGAAATGCGGAACCGACAATGGACCATCCATCCCTATCTATTATGACCTTGGAACTGTTGGTGATGTAAAAGCCTTTTATGGGACCAGTATAAACGGTACAATGTTCTCTATGAAACATGTCATACATACCATATGGCAGTGATACTAAAACTCAGGCATGTGGCTGACTTCCATTTTGACTGTCCCACCAATCAATCAACCAATCAACCAATCAATCAATCAATCAATCAATCAATCAATCAATCAATCAATCAATCAATCAATCAATCAATCAATCATAATAAAATAAAATAAAATAAAAGTATACAGAATGCAGCTATCTTATCTTTAGGCTAATTACACTACTATTACATGAATAATCACCCAGGAAGGGAAAACTGTGTGCACTCATTCAGAGCAGCAGCAAAAATAAGCCTCAGCCAAGCGCCAAGCCTCACTTTAACCCCTCTTTAATTTTACCATATCATGCAAATTCAATTCCAACTTGTTTAATTTGCCAGAAAACAGTGTCAGCAAATGAAAGACAGAAGTTATCAAGTATCATTAATGTTGTCATTTCGTCAACTGGCCCCTGGCCCCTTGCCCTTTTTGTAGGTTCAGCTATTACTATCCCTGCCATGTGGTATACCACATGTATGTAATACACACATACCGGCACATGTATGACATACTGTAATATTGTGTGATATTGACTGCATGCTGTCATGAACATATGAAATGGCAGAGAAAAAAAAGAGTACATCCTGTACAAACTCCAACGCCTTCATTATTGGACAACATTTCAATCCTTGTGGATCTTTGGGGAAGATCCACAGAAGATAGAAACATCCAATAATACATGAGTTTGTAGTGTGCGGGCTGTACTCTTTGCTCTGCTGTTGTTCACTTGGTCCAGCACTTATACATTTTGATTAGTGTATTTAATATCTATAATGACTAATAATCGAATCCCAGCCGTTTATCAGGTTTATTTGTGTATGCTACCTGGACATCACATCATCAAATGTCAGAATATACTGTATCTATGTCTTATGCATGTTATGTTTTGTTGTTTTCTCCTCCAGAGGATTTTGAAACAGGCTTCATCACCTTCAGAGCTATCAATAATCAGCGTGCTGCCTTCGCCATATGTTCTGGAACTAAACCGAAAGCGCTTAAATGCAAAATTGAAAATGTGAGTATTCTGAATAAATAAGATCTTTATCTGCAGAGGGTAAAGAGGTGCTTAGGCAACCTATGGTTTCTCAACACATCCTCACTTAAATACTGCTGCTTGATCAACACCTTAAGTGTGTGTCACTTTACAACCCCACCGACGCCCTATAACATCTCTATCAGAATTTCACATTCCACTTCCATAGAAATCCAAAAATAACCGTGTGTGTGTGTGTGTGTGTGTGTGTGTGTGTGTGTGTGTGTGTGTGCATTTACATTTTTATAGTATTGCATTGGCGGAGGAGGATACATCCCTCAGGCAGCAAAACAGTGTGGTGACTTCAGTGCCTTTGACGAGAATATCGAAGGCTTAAATTATCAAGCAACCACGCTAATCACTGAGGCTGCAGTGATACTATTCTATCGCTGACGTCCGGCAAGCAAACGGTGGTGGCAGAAGTAGGCTACTCTGATGTTTTTTGTAAAAGTATCAATACCAGACTGTAGAAATACTCTGTACAGTACAATTCCTGTATTAAATGTTTAATGGTGCAGTTTTGCACCATAAAAATAATAGGCCTACTCATTATGCAAAATGATTTCATTTTCCCAATGTTTTCGCAGATAGTCTGCATTTTTAACACTGAGTTTCTGATAAAAATGTAAAGTATATTTTTTCTGAATGTTTTACCGAACAATTAATTGCAAGAGCAAAGCACACTTAGGGCACTGTCACACCACACTTTTAAATGAGGGCGGATTCTGCCAATGCATTTCAGTGGGAATGGAGTGTATTTTTCTTCAGAAATCCGCAAATGGCAGCAAACCGCTCCATTCCCATTGAAATGTATTGGCAGAATGGGTAGAATAAAAGTGTGGTGTTGACAGTGCTCTTATAGGGTGCGGCCATACCAAACTTTAATTCTGCCTACGAGGGCGGATTCTGCTAATTCTTTTCAACGTAGATTTAACACTAAACAAGGCTCTAACTCGTTCTCCTGCTATACCATCAACATGTGGAACGCTCTTCCACAAGCCTTAAAGGAGTAGTTCACCCCCAAAATGACTTTTTTCTATTGATTAGTCACGCCATGGAGACTAGAGTTCAATAATATTTTTAGTTTTCTGTCGCATGCCTAAGACAAAAAAAATTATAACAATACATTTACCCCCATTCGTTCCGGATGGTGACACGTTTCGAAACAGGTCACCATCCAGAATCAATGGGGGTAAATTTACTCGAATCAAATTTTTGTCTTAGGAATGTGACAAAAAACGAAAAATATTATTGAACTCTACTCTCCATGGCATGAGTAATCAATAGAAAAAAAGTCATTTTGGGGGTGAACTACTCCTTTAAAGGAGAGCAAATCCCTAGCCTCCTTCAAAATTGGTATGAAAAGTCACCTTTAGGCGGCTGCTACCCGTGACTTGTAAATAGACTAAGCCCCCATGCTCCCCCACCCTTTTTTTCTGCCTTTGTATTTGATGTTATGCTTTTGAAACTGATATTATCCTAGATAAAGTACTATGTTCTATCCGTCTGTCTTTCAATGTTATATGAGATACTTAAAGTGTGGTTCCTGTGGAAATAAGCCTCGGCTTTCTAGGATCTCCTTTTAGTTGACCTTGTACCAGTGATTTGTACTGTCATGAAACTGTACTTTTTTCTATTGCAAACTTCTAATACATTCTTCAATCAATCAATCAATCAATCAATCAATGGGAACAGAGTGTTGTTCCAAACAAATCGCTCCGTTGCCATTGAAGAGCATTGCACCCTCATAGGCAGAATCAAAGTTTAGTGAGACTGCACCCTTATCATTTAATTTAATCTTCATGTAGTCATCAATAGCCTATTTTTTAATGAGCAGAGTGTCATTTCTGCTGTACTTATAAAGTAACCAACAGGAGGGCGGGATATTGTTGGGGTGGAGGGGCATAAGGGAGGGCAGCCCTGCACATGTAAAGCTTTGTCTGGATAATGTGTGTAATCTGTGTATAATATACACAGATTACACACATTATACAGACAAACCTTTACATGTGCAGTCATATACAGTCCACATATTATGTGGACTGTATGTGCATGTGTCTGTGCACATGCAGGTATATATTGTCCATACATTGTAAACATATTTTTTGCTGTATGAAGTGTTGCTCGGATGCATATAAATTATGGTTTTATGGAATCTGCTGGTGAGAATCCACTGAAAATAAAGGTAGACTATGTCGTGGCTGGGGAGCAAAAAACAGCTATCTCCATTTTTCAACTTTTTATTCTTTTTAATAAATCAATCAGTACTATTGAACAACCTTTACGTCTGTGTGTGTTTTACAAATATTGAACCAAAATATTAAAAGGCTCTTCTGGCTAAGTCCATTGGATTACACAATTCTGTACCCCCTCCAACTGTATATATGTTCCCCATTTTCAACTGTTTTTATTATTTTTTGAAAACTTGCTTTGACAATGTAAACGTTTGTTTTCTCATGACATTAAAGATCCTTTGAATTGAACAGATTTTTTTTTCTTAATTTTTCCCCCCTGAAAAGTTAATATTTTGAACATAACTGGTTTCAGAGACAGCAGAGATATGTTGTCTGGCTCTGATCTCAGTGAAACATTATGATAATCAGAATCAGTTTTATTGTCACTTATATTGTCACTTCCATAATACACACTCTGCATACATGAGAGCAAAATACAGAAAATCTCAGAGACAAAGTCATAGAATTTCAATCACAGCTACATCCAGACTATTTGAATCAAATATATTGTCGGATTGGCACAATAAACAGAAGGGATATCCCTTTGGTCTGATGGTTAAGATGTTGGGGACCCGGGTTTGAATCCCGGGTGTTACACATGCAACAATAGCCTCCACACAAAGCTGTGCATGAATATATCTGACCTGTCTCTGTGCCATGTAAGAACATAACCAAATATAAGATATCATGCATGCACTGTAACGTGAATTAAAATTCTTATTTCCAAACGCACTCGAGTGTGTTGTGCATGATGTTGCTCTCAAGTGGTTTTCTAACTATTTAGACAGGGAACGTGTCCATCTATGGTTGCATATCTGAGAAGTTCAAGTTATACAGTTTATGTTTTAATGTACTGTAATGCTCAACTGTAGGTGTCTTTTCCAGGCTATTGCTATACATGGTTAATTAGATATGAGATAAATCTAGAATAAACATGATATCATACAGTATACTTTTCCCAGACATTCTATACAGTGGAATATTTTACCTACATCTGCACATTTCACTGCTAAATGGTGCATTTAAATGGTAAATGGTAAATTTTGGCGCTTTTTTATCCAAAGCGCTTTACATAGATTGTGCATTACATTCACCCATTCATACACTGATGGAGGAGGAAACCATGCAATTCACAAACCTGCACATCGGAAGCAATTAGGGGTTCAGAGTCTTGCGCAGGGACACTTTGACACTGCTCTATTTTGATTGTCTTAAGTACCAGCTTATGCCTTAACTTAAAGGCCTGTCCATACTGTCTCCGACCACCAAACTTTTCATCGGAAAGGTCTGGTTCAACTACAAAATTATGTCACTCGCATCTTATGAAAAGCATTACCTCGAATTAGATATCGGAAAGCTGTACGTCGGAAAGTCGGAACTCTCCGACGAAAGGTTTTGTGGTCGGAGACGTATGGACAGGCCTTTAACTTAAGGCATAAGAGCTGGTACTTAAGACACTCAAAATACAGCCCTAACTCTGGGGGAGCCCGTGATCGAATTGGGAACCTCATGGTTGCCATCCGGCCACTCTACCTCTGAGCCACTTCCGCCCCATAACCAAGCACTATAGGCCTATCTGTCCATGCAAGGACTGTTAAAAGCATCTCTTTTGAGTTTGATTTACTGTATTTAATTATACTTACTACCTACTTATGAGGCGTGTGGATTCTTAGGGGTTTGATGCTATGCCGACCACAGGGCTCCAGTCAGAGAGCATGGATTCAAAGATGACACAGCGATCGCAGTCTATGGGTTTTTATGTGTAGTTGTTGGCATTTGTATACACAAACATACAGTGGAGGAATGGTGTTTTGTCAGGAACTCATTCTAAATGTTTATACCGTATGTCTGTCTTGCTGCACATTCACAGGATTGGGGTCCTTTCAACTAGGAGTGCTCAAACAGAAGCCTAAAGTGGAATAACTCAAATAATTCAGGAAGAATAAATGTAGCTAGGAATGTTGTACAGCCCACCCCACTCCAGCTGCAAGGGAGCTGGCGTCAGGTGCGGCTGATACGTCATCTGGCATCACATGTGGCTGGGATGCCGGCTGAGGTGGAGGTGTGGTCTAGTATGCAGGCTGGTACGGTGCTGTTTGGATATCTAAATGTTTTTGATTGGTTGATTGATTGATTGCTGTTTTTATTGACAAAAATGTATACACACACATCCACCTGTTAAAAGGATAAAATACAAAAAAGCTTGACAGCTAATTTCTGTTGAGGTCAATTGAGTGCAAATATCTGTCTACTGAGTGCCACACATGGTATTTAAAGCAGCAGATGGTCTTATCCAAGGTGCAAGGTCGGAATACGTGCCATGAACCTTAGTCAGCCAACAAGAGGATAAGTGGTTGAATACAACGTGATAAATAAAACACGCACGCACGCACGCACGCACGCACGTGTCGTGCACACAACTCTTAAACCACTTCTAAACACATGGCCGGATGAACCCAAAGTGGTAATGTTGTCGCCTACTTTTTTAATTTCACAAAGCTATTGTAAAAGACAAATAACATTATAGCCAGAGGGACACATTACCGATCAGTCTACAAATACAGAACTAACTACAGTCTTTGACTTGACTTCACCAGTCTCACGGAACTTGGTCCGAAGTTTGGAAATGGTACCAGGGCTGACACCAAATAATACTGCAACTCTGTATGCTGGAACACCAGCTTCTATTTGCCCTATTGTACGGGCCTTATCCTGAAGAGATAACCAGCAGCAAACTGGTGAGAGTCAATAAGCAGCAAGTACCGACACAAAGATCATGTGTTAGTTTGACAGATAACGTAGACATGTAAGAAACTGTGTTGACATCATTCCATCTTGCGTTCCTTATTCATAAACAATTATTGTTATAAGATCACCAAGGACAGATAGCTCAGTCTTTTCTGTCTAATGTGATAAGGTCAGGTCAGGTCATTGATTTACATACTGTAACACAGCAGCTTGTTTGTTGAGCAAAGTGATTGAAGGATACTTTACATGATTGTTCAGATGGCCTAAATTCAACTTTTATTTACAGAACATTTGTAGAGGTATTGTCATCCATTCCCTCTCCTCAGTCGTCATGTTCTTTAGGAGTTTCCTGTTCATCACCTGTTTGGTCGTCCAACACGTCTCAGGTACTGTCTCTCTGTAATCTTTACACTATAATGTTATCATTCATTTGTAATCCTTTGCCATCTACTAGCGCGAGAGAGAGAGAGAGAGAGGGAGAGAGAGAGAAAGAGAGAGAGAGAGAGAGAGCAAGAGGGTGAGAGAGAGTGTGTGTGAGAGAGAGAGATGCAATGTGTGTCATGGAGACCAAGACAACGGCCATGATTGATTGTCAATTGATTTTCCATATACAGGAGCTTTCCGAACCTGTAAGGAACTGATGGACATATTACCTGAATATGAGAATAAAGGTGAAGGGATTCATTCTGGACAGTTTTTCTACTTTGGGTTGATTTTAATTTAATTTCAACTAATTTAATGTTTCTCTTGGTTTCTTTTCAAACTCTCAGATGGCATTTATACTCTAAGCACTAAAGACGGTGAGGAATATCAGACCTTCTGTGACATGACGACTGATGATGGTGGCTGGACAATGATAGCCAGTATTCATGAGAACAATATTAATGGTAAATGTACAGTGGGTGACCGCTGGTCCTCACAGCAGGGCAACAGACTCAACCTGCCAGCGGGAGATTCCAACTGGAACAACAGAAACACATTTGGAACCATAGAAAGCGCTACAGACGATGATTACAAGGTCGGTTGCTCTTTGACTGATCTTTAATGATCTGCAGTTCAAAGTAAAGGGCCCATGCATGGAAATATTGATTTACTTAGCTTCTTTTTATATTTCTAATCTTACAGTAAACTGCTAATATCACTTGTTTCCCCATTATTTTCCGCTGTATACATAAGTGCAATGCACAATGTATATCATTACCAAGCATAGACATATACCGTATACAGTAGCCATATACTGTATACATGTACAGTAGGCATATACCTATGGAGATGCTGTTGTCCAGAATCGCTGATCCAACCTATATACTGTATGGGACCGACGACTTCAAAATCGACACAGCTCACTTAACCGACTGAACCGCTACATAGTATCAAGATATTTACAGGGGTGACCTGAGCCAAAAATGTTTGAGAACCACTGGAATAGATACCTCACTCTTTGTAAATCTGTGAACCATACACATTTGAAATTCTCCTCGACTCAAAGCCTGCACTCTAGGTTAAGAAAATGGGCAGGGAGAAGATGAGTTCTGGGATGTAGTTTAAGGGTTACTCTAATCATTTAGTTTTCTGTAGCTTTGTTTTGAGGATATTAGGGGTGTTAGAATACCAGGAAGTGCAGGCATAGACAAAATGACATTGTAGTGCTGATGCTAGAATTTTCAGGGCTCTGTGATCTAGTCGAGACTCTAGCAAGAAATGTTACTTTTTGATTCACTTTTGCTATGACTTTTCAATACAATTTCTTTACAGAATGCTGGCTACTATGACATTGAGGCATCAAGCATTGCAGTGTGGCATGTTCCCAACAACACTCCACTGCAAAATTGGAAGAACTCAGCTATCCTACGATACCACACCGGCTGTTTTAAGTTTGAAAAGTTGGGTGGGAACCTCTTCAATATATTTGAAGTAAGATCAATTAACGACATGAGTATGTTCTGTACATCTTGTCTTCTTGCTGAAGACAAGATGCACTGTAGGTGAAGAGTATAATTTCTCTCAGTATGATACTGGATCTACCTTTTCAAAATGTGTTTTGTAATGATTGATGGTTTTATCAAGATAAGATATTGTATTCTTAGTTGGCAAGGTCATTGTTTATGTTTTATTTTACATCAAACATTAAAACAGCTAAAACAGTGCATGCCTGTATACTTTTACATGCCTTGAATTGTTACTATAAACTATTTTTCTCATTTTCAAGCGGTTCCCTGTGAAACATGGTGCAGGGAAATGCCAAACCGACAATGGACCATCCATAAATATCAAGTATGACTTTGGGGATGCTGAAAAAATAAAATCTTTTTATGGAACCGCTGCAAGAGGTATGATTTTGTAAATGATATGTGATACAATATGCATGACATGTGATATTGACCTCTGCTGGTATGCAAATGGGTAGTAGTGTAAAGTAACAACTAAGTACATTCACTCAAGTACTGTACTTTACTTTACTTGAGTATATTCAATTGTCTATACTTTTACTTCTACTCCACTACATTTCAGAGGCAAATATTGTATTTATACTCCACAACAATTATTTGAAAACTTTAATTACTTGTAGATTGTTATTTTTATTACAAAACATACTTTAACCACTTCAGCTCTACATCTCGGGCATTTAAAAATATCCAATCTACAAGCTATTGCGTCGCATTGTGAGCTTGTAGATCGGCTATTTTCAAAAGATTTGTATACATTTTATGCATTTGAGTTGTAAAGTGTAATAATAATATGTAATAATATTATGTAGTATACGTGTAATATGTGTATATCTTTACTATAACATTACTATATGTTTTTGTTTTTTATTTTATTTCTTGTCCAGAGGATTTTGAAACAGGCTTCATCACCTTCAGAGCTATCAATAATCAGCGTGCTGCCTTCGCCATATGTTCTGGAACTAAACCAAAAGAACTTAAATGCAATGTTGAAAATGTGAGTACTCTGTCTAATTATGATCTTTATTTATTTATTTGAGAGTAATGAGGGGCCCATAGCTGTGGGTGTGGCTAACTTCGGGTTGGTAGTGCTAAGGTGAAAACCAGGTATGGGTCGTTCTCCCCTTTACGTAATGAACAGGTGGATATGACCACATAAAAACTACATTTTTACACTTTCTGTATACTTTTTTGACAAAAGCTTCATCCTAGTATAATCATAATAAGAATACGGATGATCATGTTTTAGGGGGGGCAGATCACAGCACCCCGTCTTAAATGTCACTTTACAGCCCCACCGACACTAACGTCTCTTATTTCAACGCCAGCAATGCACTAGAAATTCCATAATTGTCATAATTTAGACACCCGTCGCACGCGGTATACAATACAGAAAAGAAATGTAAATAACTAGAAGTTTGCGGCCCTTTGGGCCGCAAAAGTCTAGAGTTCAGGCCGCTGCGCGGCCCTCACCGCCATGTTGCGGCAGTGTGTAATGGCCAAATATTTTTTGAGAAAAAATAGTTTTTTGAGTTTTATAAGATAATCATTATTTAGATGCCCACATTAGTACAATATATTAATGTACTGTATAGCCTAACAAAATGTTCATTAAGACATTTCCAAAGCTGTGTCTCCTTTTTTATTTCCAATGTCATCGGCGATGGAAAGTGATTCCGGGGTGTTGATTAAGAAAATCTTGAAAAGTAGTACACTTGTCAGGTTGGTGGGTAGTCATACTGTGAGACAGACATTATCTACTGTACCGAAAGAACAAGTTCCTACGAATGGCCGCTAGTTTAGCTGTTTTCCCCCCTGCTAGGACCAAAAACAATTCAGGCTTTTGCAAATCCCGTCCCATTCTGCCCTGTTACTATGGTGGGACATTAACCCTGGGCAGATTGTTTTTATAGTGGCAGTGAATGGGATTTTTTTTTCATAGCCTCATTATTGCAATTTAAAGTAACAAAGGAAAAACATCTAGGTGATATTAATAAAAAGGGAAGACAAAGGTACAGTAGTTACATTGCAAAACAGGGGGTTTCCCCGAAAATATATGTTTTAATTTGTTTAATCCCAGTGGGACAGAATCACTATCGCAGATTCTTTTATAGTGGAAGTGGATGGGATTTTTCTTTTCTTCATAGCCTCATTACAGCTATATAAAGTACCAAAAAAAAACACATCTACGTGATATTAATAAAAAGGGAAGAAAAAGGTACAGTAATTACATAGCAAAACAGTAATTTCCCCCCGAAAATATATGTTTTAATTAGTTTAATCCTCTGGATCAGAGAGAGAATAGAAATAGAAAAAGAAAGCGCATTGCATCTTGGGTAGGAAGAGGAGAACTATAATCTGTTCTCCTCACATAATAGGCTGGCTTTTCGTAATTCTGCCCATTTAAAATATATGTACCCAATCGTAACTCTTAGACCATTGATAAGGTCCATGTGAACTAGTTTGTTGAAGCTTATTCATTATGATGAGCGAGATCGCTATCACCGCCCGCGGCCGTACTGGACGAATGCTGTGTCGCGCAGAGCGGACAGTTTTTGAAAGCCTGAAGCAACATTCTCCACTGCACAAACTCCACCCCCGATAGCAAAAAGTGAATGTTTTTTTCTGGTTGGCCAGTCAGGGAGTCTCAGGAACCAATCAGAAGGCTGACAAACGGTGAATTATGCTCCATTCAAGTGAATGGGTTTTTGCAGAACTTAACACTTGCTTTTATTACCTTAATAAACATTGTCATAAAGACTGGTTCCAGTCGCTAGTTTAAAGTCTTGTTTCAATCACCATGATATGCGTTTTGTTAGCATATGGTCCCATTTATTTTAGAATGGATGATAAAGTAGGGTATGCTGTAGGAGGGGCATGGCTACCCACCTTCACCCTTGTCCAGTGGTGTAAAGTAGCCTAAGTAAGTACTTTTACTTAAAGGATCTTTTTGATATTCCGCAACTGGAAATAGCAAGATTGGACAACAGTCGTAATGTGTTTGTTGAATGAAAGGTCTGTATCGAAAATCACACCCAGACGGGCTGCTGGTGTGATGTTAGAGGAAGAGGGGACCAAGTTGTGAGTGGAGGGAGATGGTTGAGCTGGGGGAACCAAAAAGAAGCCTTTTTAGCAAGGGCTGAACCAGGGCACTTTTAAGGCTGGAGGGGAATATGCCAGTTGACAGAGAGCAGTTTATGATAGATAAAATAGAGGGGCCAATGGTCTCAATAACCTCCTTCAAGAATGAGGTAGGGATGGTGTCAATAGAACATGAGATGGATTTAATCTGATTTATTGTCTCCAGGAGTGTAACTAGTGAAATTTGTTGGAAGGTGGTAAGATGAGAAGCCAGTGGTGGACCATAATCAGGAGCTCTAGGTACAGGGGGAGCTGCAGTCGTATAATTCCTTCCACTTTGTTTATAAAGTGGTGGAGGAACTCCTCACATTTTTCAGCGGAGGCCTCCAGGGGCTGGGTGGGCAGTGGATTGATAACTGAGTCAATGGCTTTAAACAGAACTCTGGAGTTATGGGAGTGTGAGGTAATGAGGTTGGAGAAGTAGATATTTCTGGCCTCTTTGACAGCAATCTGGTAACTAGCCATCAATTCTCTGAGATGGTCATAGGAGGAGATGAGCCTATCTTTTTTCCATTTTCTTTCAGCCTTTCTGCAGGTTCTTTTTAATTCCCGTGTCTGGTCATTTAACCAGAGCATGGCCTTTGGCTTGGTATATTGAATTGTAAAAGGTGCAATGGAGTCAAGTATATAAGAGCAGGTGCTGTTAAAATCATCAACTAATTAATCGACTGGCAGTGAAGCATGGATGGTGGAGTTGAATGGGGTAACTAATAAAGCCTGATGGAACTATTCATTAACTTTTATAACATTATAGTTAATTGTACTTGGTCTGTCACATGTTTCAGCTCTTGAATTAGGCCAAACTTGCAGACCCCTGTCGTGCTGTAATCAATTCAATGTTTTTGTCCAATGACACGTTGCACATGTTTTTGCATTTCCATAGTACTGCATTGGCGGAGGAGGATACATCCCTGGGACAGCCAAACAGTGTGGTGACTTCAGTGCCTTTGACGAAACTGCAGAAGGCAGGACTGCATCCCGGGAAATTACTGAGGCTGCAGTGCTACTATTCTATCGCTGACATCCTTTGTGTTCTTCAAACCACTGACCTCTGGCAAGCAAACAGTGGTGAAAGAAGTAATTGTGGGCTCGCCTATAAGGCGAGCACACTTTAGATATTGTCATTATTGTGGGCTCGCCTATAAGGCGAGCACACTCTAGATATTGTCATTATTGTGGGCTCGCTGAAGGCGAGTCCAGCTTGTTATACCCCAGTTTATATTTATTTAAAACTTCCAAGGTTCTCCACACTTTCTTCGTCCGCTTTCAACTCCCTCACACTTTGTGCTACAAACTTCGTTCCAACTTCAACATGTTCAGCTTTCTACAGTGATGTGTGCTTGTACTTTTCTTTTCAAAATATTTCATATTTTCGGAAATATTTAACTTTTAAACTTTTATTTTTTCTCCTTATAATGGGAGTCTATGCAAAAAAGTGCCCACTTTTCTGGTGCAAATTCTTTGTGCTCTTATAACTCTTTCATACTTTAACATAAAAACTTCGTTCCAACTTTGAAATGTTCAGCAAGGTTTGAAGTTTCATTGTTGTTTTCGAAATTATTTAAAAGTTTATACTGTTTGAAATATTTAACTTTATTCATAAATATTTCATCCCATAGAGAATGAATGGGATCTGACTTTCAAATTTTCACTTTTTCACAAAACTTTCTAGCCTCATTACTCTGGCATACTTTTACGTAGGAACGCGATTCAAACTTGAAAAACGCTCACACGCCTTTGGACTTCTTCATGGTTCAAACGGTATTCGAAAACGTCATACCGTTCTTCCACAATCGCAGTCCAAAGGTAGAGTGGTTTGGGGTATTTTGGGGGTATTTTTGGCGGGAAAACCATTCCTAGAGTGTGGCTAGAGTGGAGGCGATTTTTTCTTGTTCCCAGATTTACTGTGAATGTATTGTCCTCACGGCCAAAATATTCAAAATTTATGCATGTTTTTTGGCATGTTTGTCGCCACGCTCGTCGTGTTTCGTAAAGTGCGACTAAAATAAAACAGAGACTTACAGAATTTCATCTATGGCCCTCTGAGTGCCGGGTCGCGGCTCAGACCCCCCATTCACCTCAAGTAATTTTTTTTCTGGTTTTCGGTATTTTTTTATTTTCCCCCAAACATTTCTAGCTTGCTCTCATGTGCACATTATTGATCCTTTTAACATCAGAATCGCAATGTTCGTAGAGCCACTCACCGAGCCACTCCCCGAGCAAAGACTATGTGTTTTCAACTTTTCGTGTTTCCGGGAGAGCGATCAGTTCGTACACTTGCGCTCCCTATTCAAACCAATGGATATGGCCCATATCTTGAACAAACAGTTCTACAGCTCAGAAGCAAAGGTGCTCCTTATTAACTTTAATTACAGTGCTGAGTCAGTGGTCTCACATGATTTACAAGCTCACAATAAGTTGCACTGTGTAACTTTGTGAGCTTGTAGATCGGCTATTTATCAGGTTCTCAAAGTGTGGTCCAGGGAACACATGGACGCACGCACGCATGTATGCACACATACACACACATACTCACACACACACACACACACACACACACACACACACACACACACACACACACACACACACACACACACACACACACACAGTCACTTCCACATGATTGGTAGATCTAATTCTAAAACCAGTCCCATCCCAATGATTTTTAGATCTAATTCCATCGGCAGTTCCAAACCATAATTTGTAGCTCTAAATCCATCACCTGTCACATCCACATGATTTGTAGATCTAATTCTAAAACCAGTCCCATCCCCATGATTTGTAGATCTAATTCAATCTGCAGTTCCATACCATAATTTGTAGCTCTAAATCCATCACCTGTCTCATCCACATGATTTGTAGATCTAATTCTAAAACCAGTCACATCCACATGATTTGTAGATCTAATTCTAAAACCAGTCCCATACCCATGATTTGTAGATCTAATTCCATCGGCAGTTCCATTCCATAATTTGTAGATCTAATTCTAAAACCAGTCACATCCACATGATTTGTAGATCTAATCCTAAAACCAGTCCCATCCCCATGATTTGTAGATCTAATTCCATCGGCAGTTCCATACCATAATTTGTTGCTCTAAATCCATCACCTGTCTCATCCACATGATTTGCAGATCTAATTCTAAAACCAGTCACATCCACATGATTTGTAGATCTAATTCTAAAACCAGTCACATCCACATGTTTTGTAGATTTAATTCTATAACCAGTCCCATCCCCATGATTTGTAGATCTAATTCCATCGGCAGTTCCATACCAATTTTCAATTTTCAAAAAACTTTTTTTTTTCCAAAAAAAAAATTTTCAAATTTTTTTTTTCAATTTTTTTTTTCAAAAATTTTTTTTTTCAATTTTTTTTTTCAAAAAACTTTTTTTCAATTTTCTTTTTTTCAAAAATTTTTTTTTTCAATTTTTTTTTTTCAAAAAAATATTTTTTCAGAATTTTTTTTTCAAAAAACTTTTTTTTCAAAAATTTGTTCAATTTTTTTTTTCAAAAATCTTTTTTTTTCAAAAAACTTTTTTCTCAAAAAACTTTTTTTTCAAAAAACTTTTTTTTTTCAAAAAACTTTTTTTTCAAAAAACTTTTTTTTTTCAAAAAACTTTTTTTTTTCAAAAAACTTTTTTTTTTCAAAAAACTTTTTTTTCAAAAAACTTTTTTTTCAAAAAACTTTTTTTTTTCAAAAAACTTTTTTTTTTCAAAAAACTTTTTTTTACACCCTTGCACTTAAATGCATTTTCTACTATTACTTCATAACAGTTTCGAGCGAGCCCACGCAGTTTCTGCAGGAACTGCTTTTCTAGTTTATATACTAGAGCAAGTTCTCCTCAAAATTTCGGTTCCTTTCTACTCCTACATACTTAGTGAGAAAATGAAAATAAAAACATCAATCTGTTCAGTTTACAGTGGCGAAGTGTGCTATTATTTTCTATAGCAATCGGCCAAATGGTGGCGCTGTAGGAAGCCTTCGAAAGTGCGAACTTTGAACAGGTATAGCTCATGCTGTGTTTGAGTTACAGTCATGAAACCTGTATACACTTATGCGTCTCCTCATGCCGAACAACTTTTACCCTCTAACTTTTGACCTCTGACCTTTAGGTCTCCCACAATTCGAAATAATATGAAAAACAGTAAAAATCTATCTCCTCCTGGGTTTTTTTTCGTTACGCGCACGAAACCTTTTTCACATGAACTTTGGACCAATACGGTCAAACTGTCTGGTCGGATTTCTTTTAAAGTGAAATATATTTTTTTAATAATTCAATCAATATTGCGGTTTTATGCAAATTGTTCTTCGGCCTCTAAATCATACATGCAAAGTTACACGTTCATGGCATTTGGCAAAGATGTGGAGGGTTAGTCAAAGTATCACTGAAACCAATTTTATTCCAATCGGCCAAAGGGGGGCGCTATACAAAGCGTCTGAAAATTCAAACTTCAAACGGGCATAAGTCATGACTCGTTTCGTTTGAAGACATGCAACTTGTTACACGCGTGCTTTGACTCAAGCGGAAGACATCTGTGTCGTTGTTAAGTAAGCTCCGCCCTTTGATTTTCCGCCATTTTGAGCAGTTTGTAAAACGCGTAAACCCGCTTTTATTCTGGAATTTTCGCGTCACGTCCACAAAACTTTTTTTACATGAAGTTTGGACCAATATCTAAAGATCTGTCAGATCGGATTTGTTTTTTAAATTGAAACATGCTTTTTTAATAATTCAATGAATATTGCAGTTTTATGCAAATTATTCTTCTGCCTCTAAATCATACATGCAAAGTAACATGTTCATGGCATTTGGCAAAGATGTAGAGGGTTAGTCAAAGTATCACTGAAACCAATTTTATTCCAATCGGCCAAAAGGGGGCGCTATACAAAGCGTTTGAAAATTCAAACTTCAAACGTGCATAAGTCATGACTCGTTTCGTTTGAAGACATGCAACTTGCTTACACACGTGCTTTGACTCAAGCGGAAGACATCTATGTCTTTGTTAAGTAAGCTCCGCCTTTAGATTTTTCGCCATTTTGAGCAGTTTGTAAAACACTAAAACCCGCTTTTATTCTGTAATTTTTGCATCACGTGCACAAAACTTTTTTGACATGAACTTTGGACCAATATCTAAAGATCTGTTAGATTGGATTTGCTTTTTTAATAATTCCAATAAATATTGCAGTTTTATGCAAATTATTCTTCTTCCTCTAAAACATACCGTACATGCAAAGTCACATTTTCATGATGAAATACTGTAGAGGGTTAGTTCAAATATCACTGAAACCAATCTTACCCCAAATGGTCAAAGGAGGGTGCTATATAATTTTGAGCAGTTTGTAAAACGCTTAAACCCATTTTTATCCTGGTAATTCAATGAGTATTGCAGTTTTATGCAAATTATTCTGCCTAAAAAGGTCTTTGCCTATCTGTCAAAAGGTCCCCAGTTCAAGCCTTTCGACATGCATTGAAACTGCACGTCACAAAACATGGCTGTGAATCTTTGTCAATTTGAAGTATTAAAGTTAATGTAGCCGGTCCGGGCCTACATTCTAGCAGACCCTCGCTACTGCTCTGCGTTGTGTTTTAATAGATGAGGAGACCCAGGTGTTCACGTTAGCCGAAACTGTGGCATCATTTATTTCTGGACAGAAATAAATAAAAGAATGCAGCAGCATTAAGATCACACACCGGTCTGCAGCTCACTGTCTCCTCACAGACAGGTTAGAAGTGAGTTTACACAATATACACATCAGATCCACATTAGTCACAATCTTCTTCTTGTCGTGTCCACAAGACAGTCAGTTACAAGGCTTGGCTAGATGTGGTTCAGCCACAACTGAACACATTGCTGTCCCTTCTCATTAAACTCTGCCAAGTCCGATGCTGTGCATGGCTGTTCCAGCAGGGGGCATATCAGGAGGTGCTGCATGGTTTGCTGTTCAGTGTCACAGTCACACACAGCATCCCCGTCATTTAAGTATCCCCATTTAGCGAGAGTGGCTTTTGCGCGTCCAACACCAGATCTTATTCTGTTAAGGCATTTCCACACTGCGTAGTTGGTGTCTGCTCCAGGGGGGAGTGCCTCGCTCGCCTTTAGCTCCATTGTTGTTGCTGGTGGGAGGTTGTTTAGTCTTTCTTCCCACTGAGTGACTCTTTCACTGCTGATGCTCTGTGTTCCGAGGGGCTGGACGCTCTTCAGGAAGCTTTTCCTGGATTTAAGGCGGCTTTTGGCTGGCACATGGCCGAAGAGAGGGTGTCTTTGGTCATTAGACTGCTGTTGGCGCTCTTTTTTGCTTGCTGCATTTCGTCGTATCTCTGGCGGGGCTATGCCTGCCAGGATGTACAGACGGTCTGTAGGTGTAGATTTCAGGCAGCCTGTGATAAGGCGGCAGCTAGCATTGAGGGCGGGATCCAACTTCTTGGCATGGGCAGATCGTTCCCATACTGGGCATGCATACTCAGCAGCTGAGTAGCAGAGAGCTTGTGCGGTTGACTTTAGAGTCTGTGGGTTGGCACCCCAGGTTGTGCCAGTGAGCTTACGGATGATGTTATTCCTCGCACTCACTTTACACTTGGTCTTCTCAATGTGTGTCTTAAAAGAGAGACATCTGTCCAGGGTTACCCCTAGGTAGACTGGGTGCTCACAGTGTTCAAGGGGGGTTCCTGAAAAGTTGACCTTCAGTTGGCGCTTGGCTTCCCGGTTTCTCAGGTGGAAGGCACACACCTGTGTCTTAGATGGATTTGCACGAAGGTGGTTCTCTTCATAGTACGGTGTTAGCTCTGCCAGAGCGTTCGAGAGTCTGTCTTCCACAACTTTGAAATCGGTGGCTTGTGCACCTATGCCAAGATCGTCTGCATAGATGAAGCGACGAGTGTCTGCACTTTTTGGCTGGTCGTTGGTGTAGATGTTAAAGAGAAGTGGTGCAAGCACACTTCCCTGTGGAAGGCCATTCTTGAGTCTTCTCCACCGGCTTTTCTTTCCTCCAAGCTCAACAAAGAAGTGCCTATTTTCAAGCATGCTTTCAATCAGCTCTGTCAGACGGGTGTCTCTTGTGATCTCCAGGATCTTGCTGAGAAGACGTCTGTGGTTGACTGTGTCATAAGCAGCTGAGAGGTCAACAAACACGACCCCGGTTACCATCCCTTCCTCATAACCGTCTTCGATGTACTGGGTGAGGTTGAGTACTTGGCTAGTTGTCGACTTGCCAGGGCGGAAACCTGCTTGTTCAGGGATGAGGTGTTCATCAACAAAGGTACCAATTCTGTTGAGGATCAGACGTTCAAAGAGCTTGTAGGTGTGACTCAAAAGTGAGATTGGTCTGAAGTTCTTGGGAGCGGATGGATCTTTACCAGGTTTCAGCAGTGCTATAACGTGGGCTTTCTTCCAGATGTTAGGGAGCTTGTGTGTTGTTAAGCACTCATTGTATAGCTGTAGAAGCCAAGTCTTTGCCTTGTGACCGAAGTGCTTGATCTGTTCAGTAGCGATGTTATCCAATCCAATTGCCTTTCCTGGTTTGAGGAGAGAGATTCCCCCTTCCAGCTCTTCCATTGTGAGCGGCCTTGTAAAGGTAGGGTCCTCGTTGTATTTCTTACGGTTCAGCTTGGTCTTTTTGCCTCTCTTTCTACTCTTTCCATTTTCGAGCAATTGGTTGGCGACTTGGTTGGCAGTGACTTTTGGGTGCTGAGGAGCTGCTTTGGGATCACCCCGTAGCTTGTGAATAAGTGTCCATGCTTTCTTGCTGTTTTTGGACATGTCTGTGGACTCAATAAGAGCATTCCAGGTCTTGCTTCGCTCTTGGGCAATGCTTTCCATCACCTTCTCGCCTTGGGCGGTTGTTTCATCTGAGAAGGGATTGGTTTCAAACATACCGACGTAGTCGTCATATAGTCCTGCACAGTCCTTTGAAAGTCCTGGAATGTATTCAACTCTGCAGTCTCGTGGGATAAATTTCCGAGCAGTTTTCAGCACCAGGGTAGAGAATTGGTCGTAGTTCTTGCTACCCGGCATTATATTTTTGATGTTCTCTTCCAGCTCGTTGGTGAAACCTTTCCAGTCTGCTTTCTTGTAGTTGAAACGCCTCTTAAAGGGCACGATGGTTGGGACTACAGCCGCATTGACTAGGATCCCAATGGGACGGTGTTGGCTTGATGGAATAGGGTCCAGCACAGTCTTTTTACACAGTCCAGCGATGTTACTTGTGACCATGGTGAGATCTGGATTGTAGCCACGTTTCCAGCGGGCACTGAAAAACGAGGGTGGTAGCTTGGGGTCATGGATAAGACTTAGTTGGTTGGTATCCATCCAGTCCTCTACTGCTTCTCCATCCTTGTTCATTTCAGAGTACCCCCACTGGGTACTGTGGCTGTTGAAGTCACCAATAATGATCTGTGGTTTGCTGTGTACTTTGGGGATTGGCTGGGGGAATATAAAGTCTACAGGTGGTGGTTTATAGACAGATGTTACTACAACACTGCTTAGCTCAACAGATAGGACTTCAATATCATGGTCATCTGACATGTCTGTAGCTTCTATAGCTAAGCCTGTTTTTACAAATATAGCACTGCCGTACTGCCGGTGAGGTCGCTCAGTGGCCAGGACCATTCCAGGTATGGTGGGGCGGTTGTTTTCACTCCCTCTGTGCGTCTCTTGCAGGCAGAGAACGTCACAGTGTTGCTTGCTGCATAAGTCGGCTAAGATGTTTTGTTTTGCAGAGGAGAACCCTTCAATGTTCACAGATATGACTGACAATGCCGGTCTTGAGGAGGTCCCTCGTTTCCGACATCGGCCTTTGTGTCTATCTCCAGGCATGATGTTTTCTCTTGGTGCTCTGTGGTTTTGTGGCTTGTAGCTTGCAGCGTTCAGCGTAGCTTGTAGCGTAGCTTGTGGCTGTCTTGTATCTTGTAACTGTTGCTTGTGGTGGTGGAAGGATTAGCAGTATCTTGTCGATCTAGTCGATCTAGTTGATCTTGTCGATCTCGTCAATACTCCCAGGGCCGCGACGTGGACGCTCCTTCCATGGCCACATTATTAGTCACAATACATCACAATAATACACATTACAATCCCATTAGAAATTAATACACCACCGGCTAAGTGATTTTTTATATGAATAAGTAAATAAAACAATAAAAGAAATACAGTACAAAACACAATAGACCACATACAGTAAAGGGGAGCAACATAAACATACCTGGACAGAAATAAATAAAAGAATGCAGCAGCATTAAGATCACACACCGGTCTGCAGCTCACTGTCTGAAATGGAGGGAAAACAACAATAAAGCAGGCTGCTACGCTATGTGTGTGAGTCCTCATAAACACTGCTAAACACTGCTAAACAGTTTACCATCAAAAAGTTCGCTAAAACACTCAAACTGTTGCCCAGCAAACACCCAGTAGCACATAAGTACAGTATACACTCGTTTTTGACACATTACATTGGTTATGTCATCTTAAATGAACTTTAGAACCGAAATCATAAGAGAGACAAAAACACAGAAGCTCACCTCCTCACAGACAGGTTAGAAGTGAGGAAGGAGGAACAACACACACAGGTAAGGTGACGCTGGACAGGAAGTGAGGACTTCAAAATAAAAGAAAACTCCCAAAACGGTCTATTGTGGAAACTATTTACAGAATAAGAGTGGGAATAAATAATAAAGGGAAAATACAATAAAACGTGAGGGATTCTTGGTGGAATGCATAAATACTGTATATCTTATATACCTGCTACATTCACCCCTCCTGAATTACACCAAAATCCTGAGCGGTCAACTGGACATAACAGTTTGTGGACAACCAACACTGTGTCGAAACTGGCACGGGTTTACATAAATATCTGATATTCATCTTCAGCCATAAGCTACCTTGTAAACAGGTTAAGAGAAAACAAAAAGGGTGTACAAACCTTAGTCTCTCTAAGAATTGCTTGGTGCCTTGTACACCAAGTTACCCGGCCCACTTGAGTCCCATACCCGTGTACAAATACGGTAAGTGCACCACTCACAGGAACATAGTGCAAAAAAAACAATACAGCAAAAAAAACAATACTTCAATAAAACAAAATCAAGAAGAAACAAAAGAACCCCTCTAGAACAGGAGTCGAAGGGACTGGGAGTTAGCGAACACTCTCATGGTGAACGGCTGCTGAGCCATGGTTTCCACCAGGCGGTTGACTTTCTTAACAACTCTGCCAACACGAGTCTTGACCACACCCTGCGTGTCTGCTTGTGCGGGTGGCTGGCCGTCTCGGCTCTGTTCTCCAACAACCGATGTCACTGTGTCAGGGATAACTGTCGGGACAAGGATTGTGTCGACTGCTGGCGCTGTGACTGGTGCACATGACTGGCCACTGCTTGCGTCAATCGCAGACGCTGTATCTGGTGCAGCTGAAGGTTCCGGCTCCCTATCAGACTGATCTCCATCCGTATCAGCGTCGTCACAGGATTGGTGACTGGCAGTGTCTTCAGCCCCACTCAGTACCCACGCGCTTGTCCTATCCTCCGAATCCTCTTCCTCCTCCAAAGAGTCGCTGAGATCCTCCATCTGAGATTCCTCCTCTGAATCATCGAGACTGTCCTCAGTTTCGGGCATGTCTCCATCAGCCGATTCTATGGGCAGGAAGCTGATGTCCAGGATAAGGTTGCGATGCACCACCTTAGTTTTCCCCTCGTTATCCTCCAACTTGTAGACATGAGTCTGTGGGTTTCTGTCCACGACAGTATAGACTGTTGGCTCCCACTTGTCAGCAAGTTTCTTCTTTCCCCTCTCGCCTTTGTTGGCGAGGAGCACTCTGTCTCCCACGTTCAGGCAAGTCCCCTTGACCTTCCGATTGTAACCTCTGGCTTGCTTGTCCTGCTCCTTGACGGCATGCCTTTGAGCAATGTCAGCTGCCTCATGGAGATGAGACATAAGCGTTGAGACATAGCTGCCGTAGTCAACAACCACTGGGTCGTGTAGAACTTGCTTGAACATCACATCAACCAGAAGCCTTGGAACCCGACCAAACATGAGATGGAAGGGTGCATATCCAGTCGTCTCATGCACTGTGGCATTGTATGCAAACGTCAGGGTTTGGATCTGCTGGGGCCACTTGGCCTTCTCTCTCAGTGGCAGCGAACGGAGCATATTCCCAAGAGTCCTGTTAAATCTCTCAGTTCCTCCGTTCCCCATAGGGTGGTAGGCCGTAGTGTGCGACTTGGAGACTCCTGACAGTCTTAGCAGTTCTGCAATGAGCTCACTCTCAAAGCTGGCCCCTTGATCTGTGTGAATACGCCCTGGAAAGCCATAGACACAGAAGACATTGTCCCATAACTTCTTAGCCACTTGCTTCGCCTGTTGGTTGGTGCAGGGAAAGGCATGGGCCAGCTTTGTGAAGTGATCGGTCAGGACAAGAACGTCCACTGAACGCTGCTTGCTATCCTCTGCACTCCAGAAATCCAAACACACCAGCTCCATAGAAGCGGAGGTCCTGATACTTTCAAGTGGAGCTCTGGCGGAAGGTTCAGGTGTCTTGGCCAGGATGCACCTCTGGCAGCACTTCACATAGTCTTTAATCCGATGCTCCATTCTAGGCCAAAAGAACTTCACATAGTCTTTAATCCGATGCTCCATTCTAGGCCAAAAGAAACGCTGTCTCGCCAGGTGTAGTGTCCTCGCCTGCCCTTGATGTCCGGCCAAGTCATGCACACCACGCAAGGCCTTTTCCACCAGACTCTGGGGCAAGACGAACTGGTGTCTTTTCTGTTTGCTTATGGGATCTTTGGAGACTCTATAGAGCACACCATCAACGACTTTAAGTCTCTCCCACTGCTTGATAAGTACCATAGCACTTGTGTCCAGACCGTCTCTCTCTCGCCTCGAGGGTCTTCTCTGACGATTCAGAAACGGCATGACTTCGGAGATGCCAGGGTCAACCTCTTGACATTTTCGGAGCTCTTCCAGGGATAACGCAGGCAGCAGGTCCTGCCCTGGTGGAGCAAGTTGTTGAACAGACTGGATCAGTTCCGACGCCCTGGACTCCGCAGCTGCATCCCAGTGGTCATGAGAATCGAGGACAGCTCTCACAGCGTTGTCAGAAAGGGGTAGAGGACAATGGGACTTAGTCGCAGCACCTCGTTCAGCCCTCTTTGTCCGGTGACACTGGACTTTCAAACGAAAGGCATCTTGAACTCCCTCTTCTCCAACGTCTTCAGATTCGGCAAGCAGATTGCTGTAGGCTTCTGAGACAAGTCTATGTCCAACTGTCCTGGCAAACGGGTCCCGACTGAGAGCATCAGCCACTATGTTCTTGGTTCCAGCAATGTGCTTCAGGCTGAACGAGTAAGGAGCGAGCTTTGCGACCCATCGCTGTTCGCAAGCGTCAAGTTTGGGCTTAGTCATTATGTATGTGAGTGGATTGTTGTCTGTCCACACCGTAAAGGAATTGCCTTTCAGCCAATGGCTGAATTTGTCACACACACTCCACTTCAGCGCCAAGAACTCGAGCCGATGAGCTGGATAGTTCTTCTGAGAGCTGCTCAGGGTCTTACTTGCGAATGCTATGGGACGTGCTTTACTCTCGCCAGCTGCCACTTGTGACAACACCGCTCCGAGCCCGTCCAAGGAAGCATCAGTTGACAGAATCAGGGGACGTGAGAAATCAGGATGCGCGAGGACCACGCAGTTCAACAGACTCTCTCTAAGACTGACAAAGGCAATGTCACACTCTGGAGTCCAGTCATCAGGTTTGAGTTTCCTGAAAGTCCCTGCCTTCACATTGACTTTCTTCTTTCCTCTTCTCTTTTGTCCAGCAGTCAGAGCAAAGAGCGGCTTGGCGATGGCAGAGCAATTAGGGATGAAGTGCTGGTAGAAGAATATCATGCCTAAATAGGATTTGATCCTCCGCACTGAGGGAGTACATCCATCATCTTCCATAAGATCAGACTTCGTCATTGTGGATATCACTTCCACCTTTGCTGGATCCACAGCCACACCACTGCCATCTATGATATGGCCCAGAAACTTGACGGATGATCGCATCAGATGACACTTCTTAGGACTCAACTTGAGGTTATGGTCTCGCAGGCGTTGGAAGACGACCTCCAGTCTCCGTAGGGCCTCCTCTTCAGTTGATGCAAAGACAAGCAAGTCGTCCAAATAGCACAACAGACTGCTGAAGTTCAAATCCCCAAATATGCTCAGCATCATGCGCATAAAAGAGGCAGGACTATTGCATAGTCCCTGCGGCATCCTATTATATTCGTGCAGGCCCAGAGGCGTGGTGAACGCTGTGAATTTTTTGTCCTCTTCAGCCATGGGAATGTTGTAGAAGCCGGACGTTAAGTCCATCGTGCTGAAGTAGGAGTTCCCTCCCAAGGCAGCCAAGCAGTCTGACTGGTGTGGAAGGGGATGGGCGTCCTTGAGTGTTCTCGCATTCAACCACCGGAAATCGGTGCAGATCCTCATGTTTCCATCTTTCTTCCATACCATCACCAGCGGTGAGGCATACTCACTCACAGATTTCCGAATTATCCCTTGCTCTTCCATGTCTGTCAAGACTTGACGTAGCTTCTGGTAGTGAGCAGGGGGTACTCTCCGGTAAGGAAGGCGGAATGGACGATCATCAGTAAGTCGAATGCGGTGGACAAAGCCCTTTGCCTCACCGCAGTCCATGCCATGCTTGGAGAAGACATCGTTATAACATTCCAGCAGCTGGACTAACTTCTCCTTTCCTGTGTGGCTGGTACAACAGGGTTGTATATCAAGGTTTTCAAGGCCAACATCTCGCAGCCTCTGCTCAAGATCGGAAGGACTGGTTGGTGTTTGGCGCTTGGCTGGGGCAGCCTTGTCAATCTGACTCGAGCCCTGGAGAAGTTCAAAATCTTCCACGGCCAAGCAAGGGGACACGTCTGCCAGCTTACAGTTCCTCTTCAGTGTAATTGGTCTGTCAGACAGATTGGTGACCTTCATGGGGACCCACCTATCACCCCACAGTGGTGTCACGACACGGGCAACCATGATGTTACGTGGCATGGACTTGGATGAGGTCGGCTCGACTATCACGGTGCTTCCAGGTGACATGGGAGTATCGTTAGGTAGCTTACCCCAAACGAGGTGTTCTTGCATTGCTAGAAGAGTGACTGACTGCTTGAGCTTGACTGTGCCGATTTTGTCTGGTAGCTCCTCACCCCTCCAACGGGATGTGTTTGCCATGAGGTCCAAGAACTGTTCACACTCTGGAGATGAGGAGGGACCGCCAACAGAGATAAGCCGCCAGTAATCAGCACTGTTCTTCAGCTTGCGCATGAGAAACTTGATCACATTTGTGCCGATGATAAGATCATCTCGCTGGCCTGGCACCACAAGGACTGGAACGATGCAGCTCTCCCCATACACCTTCATCTCAACCTCGTACATGCATTTAGGTTTAGTGAGCTTTCCTCCACACCCCACTAAAACCACTTCCTGAGTCATCGGTCTCGGTTCCGACAATACTTTCTGACTCAGCATCCTTTCCTCTGCTTCTTCGCTGAAGGTACAGGCCATAGAACCTGAATCAAGCATTCCCTTCATCTGGAACACATTATTCACAATTACTGGAGCGTAGAATAGCTCATCATATGGCTCAACTCTTTGTGTATTCTGCGCTATTATCTTCACACCGGCTGGTGCTGCACTGCACAGTTTCACATAACTTTGTTCAAATTCACTGTCACTTCTGAGGGTTTGTTTATCCTCACCCACACGTCCCCTCTCCAAATGCGGGCCAGTCAGTTTAAAGGCTGCCACTCTTGAGGTGGATGTGCGGCCTGGTCCTCCCGTCCGGGAGTGTAACTAGGACAGTCTTTCTTGATATGACCAGGCTTGAAGCAAGACAGACACAGACGGTCCCGCCTGCAATGTGCCAGAGTGGAGTGTTCCACAGACTTGCATACCCTGCAGGGTTTATTCTGCGACTGGTCAGATGGGCGTTGTCTGTACATCTGCTGGTTATTCTGAGCCATTGCCTGGCTGTTCTGAGCAAGTGTGCGGTCAAGCAAGCCAATCAAAGTCTTTAGGCAATTATCATCAAACTGAGGAGCAGATGTGACACTTATTTCGGCCTGAACTGGGGGCAACACCGGATGGCTGGCAACAGGCACCTCCTCAGACACAGGTGCTTGTACATGAGCTGTCACAGGCCTTGCTGGGCCGGGACGGTGTGGTCTGGTGTCCAGCCGTTCTCTCATGTCAATCTGATAACGGTCAACATGTTCCTGTATTTCACCAGCTGTCCACTTCTCTGGCGCTTTGAACCGCAACACTGCAGCAAGGGAGGGGTCTGGACAATATTTAACAAACATCATGGTCACCTCTCGACTGGGATCATCAATGTGTCGCCCCTGCCTGCTCAAGCCCTCCTCTGCTGCATCAACAGCCTTGTTAAGGCGGATCCAGTATTCAACTGGGTTCTCTCCTGCTACAGGCACAGTGTTATAGAAGTCTGCAAGGGGCATGCTCGAACATGTCACACCACTGAAATGTTGTTTCAATATGTCAGTTATAACTTTCGGGTTCTCATGAGGCTTCAGTGATGGGTTGCTACGAAGCGTTATCTTCACAATGTCTCTAGCTTTGCCCATTAACCTAGTCAACATCTCCTGATGCTGCTCTCTCAGCTGTATGTTCCTCTTCCTCAAGTAGGTTTCCATAAGCTCCTCCCACTCATGTACTGAGAGCTTGTCGGACCCATCACCCCTGTACACAGGAGGCTCCCTCACATCGGACAGCATGACTAACTTTACACCAGGTTAGGTTAAGTGTGGTGTCAACGAGTGCCTGGCCTGCACCTGAGTTCTGAACTCGTGCTTGACTGCCATCATCCGCTGGACGCTCCGCCTTTAACTGAGCTGATATAGACTGTCCCACTTGCTGTGCGATGTGCGTGATGAGATCACTTAAAGCTGGGTCACTCCTGTCTGGAATGGTCGAAAGTGAAAATGTGGGACCGGGGGTAAGGGGTGAGCGGCTAGGTAGACGGGTGGAGGTGAGCACTGGGGAACCCACATTGCCTGGAACATTAACTGGGTGGGTGGAGCTAGGCACCGGTGACCTCACGTCGCCTGGACTTGTAACTGGAGTATCAAACAGCCGTACCCCCCTCCCAAGAGAGCGAATTAGCTGTGTATCCCTCCCCGAACCAGCAACTGGAGAGTTAAAAAATCGTGCCCCCCTCCCAAAACCAGAAAGTGGAGAGGCAATAGGCTGTGCCCCCCTCACAGAACCAAAATCAACAGTATGAACAGGTTTCACATTTACATTAGAATCCATCTTTTTTCAAATGACTGGAAGCGTACAAAAATAACAGAAAACACTGTGTCAAAATAAGTAGCAGTGGAAAGTACTTTTTTTTCGCTTTTTTTTTTACTTGACACTTTACAATTATTATTATTTTTTAAACCTTGATTTTTCCTTTTCAAGGAAAAATAAAATAACCAATTCCCCAATGTCCTTGTAACTGTGACAAAGTCACATCCATATAACCTTTCAAAAGGGAACCTTATTTTGTTGTCATTGTTGTGGCGTTCGACAACCTCCGGTGACTAAGCTGGCGTTGATCCACGATGTCGGACGGGTCACACGGCACCAATGTAGCCGGTCCGGGCCTACATTCTAGCAGACCCTCGCTACTGCTCTGCGTTGTGTTTTAATAGATGAGGAGACCCAGGTGTTCACGTTAGCCGAAACTGTGGCATCATTTATTTCTGGACAGAAATAAATAAAAGAATGCAGCAGCATTAAGATCACACACCGGTCTGCAGCTCACTGTCTCCTCACAGACAGGTTAGAAGTGAGTTTACACAATATACACATCAGATCCACATTAGTCACAATACATCACAATAATACACATTACAATCCCATTAGAAATTAATACACCACCGGCTAAGTGATTTTTTATATGAATAAGTAAATAAAACAATAAAAGAAATACAGTACAAAACACAATAGACCACATACAGTAAAGGGGAGCAACATAAACATACCTGGACAGAAATAAATAAAAGAATGCAGCAGCATTAAGATCACACACCGGTCTGCAGCTCACTGTCTGAAATGGAGGGAAAACAACAATAAAGCAGGCTGCTACGCTATGTGTGTGAGTCCTCATAAACACTGCTAAACACTGCTAAACAGTTTACCATCAAAAAGTTCGCTAAAACACTCAAACTGTTGCCCAGCAAACACCCAGTAGCACATAAGTACAGTATACACTCGTTTTTGACACATTACATTGGTTATGTCATCTTAAATGAACTTTAGAACCGAAATCATAAGAGAGACAAAAACACAGAAGCTCACCTCCTCACAGACAGGTTAGAAGTGAGGAAGGAGGAACAACACACACAGGTAAGGTGACGCTGGACAGGAAGTGAGGACTTCAAAATAAAAGAAAACTCCCAAAACGGTCTATTGTGGAAACTATTTACAGAATAAGAGTGGGAATAAATAATAAAGGGAAAATACAATAAAACGTGAGGGATTCTTGGTGGAATGCATAAATACTGTATATCTTATATACCTGCTACATTAACACAAAATGCTTTTTTGAGAGTAGTTATTTTTGATGTATGACATAATTTGTTGTGAATATAGCCAATCAACAATCTCCCAAGTTGTCCGATAGCGATGTGTTGAGAGCTTGTAGATTGGGTATTTCTGCTAGTTTGGGCCCCACTGGATATTGGTATCTCAAATCTATGTTGTTTAACATGCAACAGGACGTGCATGGATTGTGTGGGGGGAGGATGTAAATGTAAATGTAATGAAGTCACACCAATCAGTCACATGGGGTGGGGTTCAAATCCTGTCTGGGGTTGAATAAAAAGTCTATTGTACACAGCCATTTCCTACACGTCTTTCTAAACATATGGCAGGAGTGTTTTCATCTCATCTGTACTTGTATACTTGAGTCTGCATAGAATGTTTTCTATTTTAATAAACATCACTCTGATTAAAGAGATATGGCCACCATAGTGTTCTAGTGGTTATAGCAAATACCTTTCATGCGGAAGGTTAGGAGTTGTGAAAATAGCAGATCTACAAGCTCACAATGCCTTGCGTTGTGAGCTTGCAATTTGAAAGAGTGAGGTCACACAGGACGGAATTCATTTGCAAGTGTGATTCGAGTTGCGGTTTAACTTGGACAAAATATTTTCCCAAATATGAATATGACTGACGTCTGACATCATAGATGCATTCCAAGCTACAGGCTTAATATTGATGATATCAAGGATCAAGGACAGAATTCATTTGCAAGAGTGACTTGTGTCGTTGCAGCTACACTGCTTGGACTGACACAATATATATATATATATATATATATATATATATATATATATATTGGAATTCCCATGATATGGGCTTAATATTGATGACATAAGGGATCTCCATATATGGGGATTAAAGGGATTCTGTTAATGTGAGTGTGGTTCCCCTAACAGGACGTCATCTGGGAATGACCATATATGGACAGGTGATGTCACAACAGGATGTCACAATGTTACGGAAGGACGGTTGCAACAAAGTACATGGGCTAAATCATGTATCATCATACATACATACATCAATCATGGATCGCGATGTGAGCGTTGTCAGTTTTAGATCTGCTATTTTAAAATACATTCTTGAAAAAAAAAAAATCAAATGTTGAATATTTTGGATTTTTTTTTTTTTTGGATCGTCCTCCTTGCAACAAAAATGGTCGAAATACTGGTTTAAATAACATTAGGAAGTAAGCCAAATAAGCAACTATACTTTAGAAACAGGCCTCAAAAAACCACAACCTGCTACTACAGTACCAATATTTAGTCTACTTTACAGAAAAACAAGACCAAAGTCGCTTATAATAAAAGAACATGGCAACCCTGGTTGTGCCCCAACTTCTGTTCAGGCTTTGCTAATGGCAGCTAAATTGTGTTGCATTGTGGGTCATCTGGGTCCTTCACACATTGTTTCATCAAACAAATATACCGGTAGCCATTTTCAATGTGTACACCATTGGGAGAGCTTTGAAGGTGAGTTTGTTCAAGTATGAAGCATTTCCTGTTTGTTGTTTAATCATGATCCTGAACTATTTCATTGTTTGTTCTGCTGTTCTGATTTTGTTCTTGATTTAAATACTGGAGTAATTGCTTTTAAATTACTTAAATATTCAATAGTAGGCCTACTTGCTTTAAAAAAAACTTGGAAGTAATAATATCTGTAGTGAAATTTGCAGATATACAAGCTCACAACAACATAGTAAAGTGTTTAGTAGGAACAAATATGAGGACTGTCACTCATGTACCATGGAATTAAACTTCCAAGGTATATATAATGTGAAAAGTTAATTGTTAATGAATCACTCAAGACAGTAATCATGATTACACCTATTGGTTTATAGACTCATTTTTGAAACATGAGAGCCATGGTGGATTTGGCCATTGGCCATCTTTTTGATTAAAGGGTGGTTCAAACTTGGTCAGAACAAAGTGTCATGTACAAAGTTGTTTAAGTTGCTAAAATGCTATATTAGTTGGTTCAATTATATTTTTATTCTCCTCTATTTTCTTTAACAGTAGGCTACTATTTTCTTTTATATAGCCTATATATTTTTAAAAGGTGGCTCTCCACCATATAGCCTATATATTTTTAAAAGGTGGCTCTCCACCAAACACACTGCTTGAAACATGTTAGTCTGTTGTCTGCTGGCATTAGTTGGACAGCGTTGCCAGTTTTGCTTATTATAGGCGTATTTGGTTTTGATGCACAGTTGTCCAGGTGCCCACATGTAGTTGTACCCGTGCCCACATGTCTCCAGAACCCAGATGGTTTTGGTGCCCTGACATCTGTAGTGCCCAGTTGGTTTGGTGCACACCAGACCTGTTACAGTATACTGTAGATATACTCTAAATTTGGTAAAGAATGTGTTGATAAGTCATAATAACTATGACAGGTTGTGAGCTTGTAAATCAATTGTTCGTAAGCAACAATATTGTTGCGACCGTCAGGTCGCACTTACTATCAAAACCTCCACCAGCTGTCTGTCCGTCTGTCTGTCCGTCCGTCCCTCCGTCACACGTCACACTTTTGCCCAGCTTATATCTCCGCAACCGTTGTCCCGATCCATGCCAAATTTTGCACACACATTCCTTGCCTGCCAAACTACAACCTCCACCAGGTCAATTCTCACATGGCCCTCGTCTAGCGCCACCATGAGGCCGATTCTTGCAAAACACATTTTTGGACACTGCTCTTACAATTTTTGCCCTAAAGTCACGCAAATCGGTACACAGTATGTCTACACTCATCTCATCAACATGGATATGTCCCATTTAGCGCCACCTTCAGGCCGATTTTTTAAAACACATTTTTGGACACTATTACAAATTTGGCCCTAAAATCATGCAAATTGCTACACAGTATGTCTACACTCATGTTATCAACATGGATCTGTCCCATATAGCGCCACCATCAGGCCGATTTTTTCAAACACATTTTTGGACACTGCTCCTACAAATTTTGCCCTAAAATCACGCAAATCGGTACACACTTGCTCTACACTCATGTCATCAAAATGGATCTGTCCCATATAGCGCCACCATCAGGCCGATTTTTTCGAACACATTTTTGGACACTGCTCCTACAGATTTTGCCCTAAAATCACGCAGATCGGTACACAGTATGTCTACACTCATCTCATCAACATGGATCAGTCCCATATAGCGCCACCATCATGCCGCTTTTTACAAACACATTTTGGACACTTCTACACATTTTGGCCTAAAATCACACTGCGACCTGACGGTCGCTTATCTCCCGATTAGGGAGTCTTACTGGTTTTATATGGGATTTCTTTAGGCCAGAAACTACATGACATACTTTGTCATTATAGTGTTCCACTCTTGTAGTATTCCAGCTTTTGCATTTTATTATAACTGCCACAGTGTAATCTTTTAATAAAGCTAATTGGATTTTTTTATTCATGGTTCTACTCTATCTTCATGGTGATTTTCAACAACAGGTGAGAACAATGATATGCAATTTAAGTAAAACATAATTTTATATCAATTATTATTCAGCTAGAAAAGTCTAACTTATATAAGATACTTAAGCAAATCAGTGATTGTTTTATTAGATGTCTTGCTTCTATGGTCATTTGTTTTCATTACTTTTATTAGTTAGGCTGCACTTAATTATGATTGATGTACATTGATTTAATCGAACAAATACAATATGTTAACATCACAAGCAACAACATCACAAGCAACAATCAAGGTCAGAAAGTAGTTACTTTTTAGTTCTGCAACAAGCAGTTATACAGTAATGGTAATATCACAGGTTGTTGATCTCAAGCTGTTAACATTAAAGTGAATGACTCATCTGTTACTAGTTGCATTGTATGTACAGTAGGTAGGTAAGTTCATGGTCAAGGCAGAAACAAAACAAGCATAACAGCATCTTTTAAAACAACAAGGTACCACTACTCGACAACCACAATGCCATTAACATGGCATTTGCACAGGCAAACGTAGACACATTTCAACATCAACATGTTAATATGTAACATTATTGTTGTCCTGTGGCTTTTGCATTTAAAATCTTTATTGGAATGGTATTGCCTTTTAACTAACTAGAAGTTTGCCGCAAAAGTCTAGAGTTCAGGCCGCTGCGCGGCCTTCACCGCCAGGTTGCGGCAGTGTGGTGTGTGTAATGGCCAAATATGGGTAATTCTTTTTTTGAGAAAAAAAAGTTTTTTGAGAAGTTTTTTGAGGAAAAAAAAAGTTTTTTGAGAAAAAAAAAGTTTTTTGAGAAAAAAAAAGTTTTTTGAGAAAAAAAAAGTTTTTTGAGAAAAAAAAAGTTTTTTGAGAAAAAAAAAGTTTTTTGAGAAAAAAAAAGTTTTTTGAGAAAAAAAAAGTTTTTTGAGAAAAAAAAAGTTTTTTGAGAAAAAAAAAGTTTTTTGAGAAAAAAAAAGTTTTTTGAGAAAAAAAAAGTTTTTTTGAGAAAAAGAATTTTGGAAAAAAAAAATTGAAAAAAAAAATTTTGGGGGAAAAAAAAACGCTTGCGCACACATGCACGCACGCACGCACGCACGCGCGCGCGCGCACACACACACACACACACACCCCCCCCTCTGTTGTAATTCGATACTCTACTCTACTCTGCTCAGCTCCTCTCCCCCCTCCCTCCCCCTCCCTCCCTCTGTAACTTGATACCCACTGGCCAGAATGGTCAGAATACTCTCTGTCGGGACTGGCTGCTCTGCGTGAGGCGAGATGTTGTTAAATTGAAATAAATGCGGTTCAAAGAGTGGCATGTTTAAAATGTGATGATTGAAAATAAAAACATCAATGTGTTCAGTTTACAGTGGCGAAGTGTGCTATTATTTTTTATAGCAATCGGCCAAATGGTGGCACTGTAGGAAGCCTTCGAAAGTGCGATCTTTGAACAGGTATAGCTCATGCTGTGTTATACGTACAGCCATGAAACCTGTATACACTTATGCGTCTCCTCATGCAGAACAACTTTTACCCTCTAACTTTTGACCTCTGACCTTTAGGTCTCCCACAATTCGGAATTATATGAAAAACAGTAAAAATCTATCTCCTCCTGGGATTTTCGCGTCAAGTGCACAAAACTTTTTTCACATGAACTTTGGACCAATACGGTCAGATTGATCAACCAGATTTTTTTTAAAGTGAAATATAATTTTTTAATAATTCAATCAATATTGCGGTTTTATGCAAATTATTCTTCGGCCTCTAAATCATACATGCAAAGTTACACGTTCATGGCATTTGGCAAAGATGTGGAGGGTTAGTCAAAGTATCACTGAAACCAATTTTATTCCAATCGGCCAAAGGGGGGCGCTATACGAAGCGTTTGAAAATTCAAACTTCAAACGGGCATAAGTCATGACTCGTTTCGTTTGAAGACATGCAACTTGTTACACGCGTGCTTTGACTCAAGCGGAAGACATCTGTGTCGTTGTTAAGTAAGCTCCGCCCTTCGATTTTCCGCCATTTTGAGCAGTTTGTAAAACGCGTAAACCCGCTTTTATTCTGGGATTTTCGCTCCACGTGCACAAAACTTTTTTTACGTGAACTTTGGACCGGTATCTAAAGATCTGTCAGATCGGATTTCTTTAAAATTGAAACATGCTTTTTAAAATAAATTCAATGAATATTGCAGTTTTATGCAAATATTCTTCTGCCTCTAAATCATACATGCAAAGTAACATGTTCATGGCATTTGGCAAAGATGTAGAGTGTTAGTCCAAATATCACTAAAACCAATCTTACCCAAATTGGCCAAAGGGGGGCGCTATATCATTTTGAGCAGTTTGTGAAACGCTTAAACCCGTTAGGATTTTTTTTTTTTGCAATTTGCATGAAACATTCTACACACAATCTAAGGACCTTTATCTAATATGCCTATGAAGTGCACACACACAAAAAAATAATAATAATGAATATAGCTGCAAGCAGCAATAAAGTGGCCAAAGCCAAAAACACCTCAAATCATGAACACAGCCTGCAATGTGCGTGAAATCTTGCAAGCACATTCCCAATAGGTCAAGGAACAGATACCACCCTTCTTACATTGGCCTGTTATAGCGCCACCAGCGGGTCAACTTTTGCACAACACATTTTTGGAACAAAATGGACCAATCTTTGACGTCAGTAACGTCAAAGAGAGCACTGCCTGCAATCTTGACATGTTGTACTTTTATAGCCATTGTTTTCTGGCTTGAAGCGAGCCCACAATTGTTTCGAAGGAACAATATTTTTCTAGTCTATCAGTCAGACAGTTCTCCTCAAAACTTGGGTTCCTTTCTACTCCTACATACTTAGACAGAAAATGAAAATAAAAACATCAATGTGTTCAGCTTACAGTGGCGAAGTGTGCTATTACTTTTTACAGCAATCGGTCAAATGGTGGCGCTGTAGGAAGCCTTCGAAAGTGCGAACTTTGAACAGGTAGAGCTCATGCTCTGTTATACGTACAGCCTCTGACTTTTGACCTCTGACCTTTAGATCCCCCAGAATTTTGAATTATATGAAAAACAGTAAAAATCTATCTCCTCCTGGGATTTTTGCGTTACGCGCACAAAACCTTTTTCACATGAACTTTGGACCAATACGGTCAAACTGATCAACCAGATTTTTTTCAAAGTGAAACATTATTTTTTAATAATTCACTGAATATTGCACTTTTATGCAAATTATTCTTTTTCCTCTAAATCATACATACAAAGTCACACGTTCATGGCATTTGGCAAAGATGTAGAGGGTTAGTCAAAATATCACTGAAACCAATCTTATTCAAATTGGCCAAAGGGGGGTGCTATACGAAGCGTTTGAAAATTCAAACTTCAAACGGGCATAAGTCATGACTCGTTTCGTTTGAAGACATGCAACTTGTTACACGCGTGCTTTGACTCAAGCGGAAGACATCTGTGTCGTTGTTAAGTAAGCCATTTTGAGCAGTTTGTAAAACGCGTAAACCCGACTTTAATTCTGGAATTTTCGGGTCACGTGCAAAAAACTCTTTTTTACGTTAACTTTGGACCAATATCTAAAGATATGTCAGATCGGATTTCGTTAAAATTGAAACATACTTTTTTAATAATTCAATGAATATTGCAGTTTTATGCAAATTATTCTTCTGCCTCTAAATCATACATGCAAAGTAACATGTTCATGGCATTTGGCAAAGATGTAGAGTGTTAGTCCAAATATCACTAAAACCAATCTTACCCCAATTGGCCAAAGGGGGGCGCTATATCATTTTGAGCAGTTTGTGAAACGCTTAAACCTGTTTTTATTCTAGGATTTCTTTTTAGCAATTTGCATGAAACATTCTACACGCAATCTAAGGACCTTTATCTAACATGCCTATGAAGTGCACACAAAAATAATAATAATAATAATTGCGACCGAAGAACCGTGTCGCTTGAGTGTCCTTCCTTCCTTCCGTATCCTCGTGACCGTCCGTATCCTCTGTGATGTCAGTGTGATGTCAGCGAGTTGTGACATCACCTCCTGTACAGGGCGGCTCACGAAATGTGGATAACACTATATATGGAGATAGTCCAGTCCATCATGTCATATGGGACTACCGTCATAGAAAGTAGCCATTGTTAGGCCGGAGTCATTGGCTGTCTAAACATGGAGATGTGGATAACACTATATATGGAGATAGTCTAGTCCAATATGTCATATGGGACTACCGTCATAGACAGTAGCCATTGTTAATCCGGAGTCAATGGCTGACTGTCTGTACAGGAAGTGATGTCACATGACATACTTTTTATGCCCATATATGAGTCCTAACATGGAGATGTGGATAACACTATATATGGAGATAGTCTAGTCCAATATGTCATATGGAACTACCGTCATAGACAGTAGCTATTGTTAGGTCGGAGTCAATGGCTGTCTGTCTGACTGTCTGTACAGGAAGTGATGTCACATGACATACTTTTTATGCCCATATATAATACCTGCACTTCCTTTGGATATGTTTAGGTTTGACTTGGTTTTATTAGTTTGTATGTATCATTTGAAACAGTTAATACAGTTCATAAACTGCATTACCTGTAATGACAGACAGACAGACAGACATTGTGAGCTTGTAGATCCATTGTACACTCCTTTCCCATTGAAAAGCATTGTCAGATAGTAGTCTAGGACCTGGCTAATATATGTAGGCCTATGCACTTCATTTAGGAGAGAATATCTCAACTGCTCTTGACTAATATGACCCCAAGGAACAATGCAAGAACTCCTCACTGGCCTCCCAGCATGTGCACTTAAGCCTCTCCAACTGATCCAAAATGCCGCGGCACGACTGGTCTTCAACCAGCCAAAATGTATCCCCCCCTTTCCAACTCCCTGAATTAAAACTACAGACCCGTTTCTTGTTTACAAACATTGAGACTAAATGCACAGTTGACTGTATCATGTAATCAATTCCCACCAATCCCCAAACCTGTTGTTTTGGGGAGCGCTGGTTTCATTGGCTAATTTTGGTACCGACCTGCGCACGCATCTAGTTCTTATCAGTGTAACGTGGACCAGAAATGCGTCTACAGACTCACTCCCTAACTCCAACTAAGCACTACTGTAACACTTCCCTTCCTTCGGTGACCACACATGAATCTAGGGAGCATTTTTAGGTTTTAGAAATGTTTTTACTGATTGGGTGCATGGTCTACCTATGTTATTGTTTTTCTAGATTGATATTCCTATGCATTTGTTGCATTGTTGACTTGCTTATTATAGTGATGCATTACCTGCTTGTTGTAAGTCGCTTTGGATTCAAAGCGTCTGCTAAACTGTAAACTGTGAGAAGATTCTTTATCCGGGACAAAATACCCAGAATGACCACACCCTTTTAAAAATGACCACAACTTCCAACATGGCTTTATCTTGTAAACCGTTGGGGCTACACATTTTCGCTGGAAATATTCAGAAGACCAATGTTTAGGGGGACCTCTAGGTTTATGACATGTCAAATTTAAATATGTTATGACAAACTAAGAAACGTTAAAAAAACATCAACTTATTATTGTCATGCAGGGCATTAGGTAAATATTTTGCACTAATCAGTGTAAAAGCATGATATTATGTTTTTGTGAAAGTGTCTGCTGTGTTTGACATGTAGGCCTATGTTATCAGTATTGTATGTAATTGTTGTGTCCTACATGCACTTGGCTGTTTCCCTAATCAACTGACTGCACTGGCATTGTTTATGTCTTTTGTACGAGGCATTCTTGTACTTCTCTTCATGTGGTCATGAATAAACATGTTGTTCCAGGGAGCCCCCAGAGGCAGAGATTTGAGTTACAGAAGTTTGCTTTGAAAAATATACATTCAAAGATTTGCTAATATTTTCATGATTTAAAAAAAAAATAGCAGATCTACAAGCGTGGCACTCGGTGGCCCGCTGTGAGCTTGTATATCTGCTATTTTTCAATGGCTAAAGTATAAAATAATTACAGGTCTTAATGGGTTAAAACAGGGGTCTTCAATGTTTTCAGGTCAAGGACCCCTTAGTTGAGAGGGGACGAGAGATGAAGCAGGGACCCCCCACAACCTCTTCATAGATTCAATATAGTTTCATTGTTTGACAGCACAATCATCAGTGTATTTTGGATTCATGTCAATTTGAGTTTTCAGTTATTTAACCACTTGAACCGTCAAAACTTCACCTTTCACTCTGTGATTAGTCTGCACTTCTTCCCCTATACACCAAACCTCTTTGCCAAAAATAGCCGATCCACAAGCTCACAACGCTAGGCTCACAACGCTAGAAGAGGGTCAAGTGAGAATTGAGGACTGACGGACTGATGGACAGACGGACTGACGGACAGCTGGTCGAGGTTTTGATAGTAACTGCGACCTGACAGTCGCAAATAAAAAAGGAAGGAAATAAAGTTTCTATCACTCAAAGATTTGGAGGACGCCCTGTAGTAACTCTGGGGACCCCCTAGGGGTCCCAGACCCCCTGTTGAAGACCCCTGGGTTAAAAGAAAAATACGGGCCTTTTGCAATAAGAGCTCCACACAGTGGTGGAACACCTCACACCTCGTATCAATACCACAACATAGAGTGAAACAGACTGTCATTGAACTGTCATTGAACACAAACACCTATGCTTTAACCAGTGAAAAATAGCAGATCTGCTATTTAGCAGATCTGCAGATCTGCTATTTTTGACAGTCATGAAAATGTGTGCAAATCTTTGAATATTATGTATTTTCAAAGCGAACGTTTGTAACTCAAATTTTGCTTCTGGGTGGTCCCTGGAAATAAATATTTTGAGATGGGGGGTCCGTGGCCAAATAAATATCATTTAGGGGGTCCTTAACAAGAAAAGGTTTGAGAACCACTGACATATAGTCTCTCAAGAACAGACTAACTGAGCTCCATTTAAGTGAAAAGGACCTTTTCTTTGACGATGGCTGGCCAGATTGCTGACATAGAAACGCAGCGGCACTCGGTGCCGCGCTGTGAGCTTGTATATCTGCTATTTTTCAATAGTTAAAGCATAAAATAATGATACACAATAATGTGTACCCGTTCTAAATGGGTTAAAAGCCTCACATTGCAACTCAAGTTTCTTCTTTTGTTTTTAATATGTTGAATTTAGTTTTGCAACACATACCATCAGGCATGTGCACACATAGACACCAAAGGGGGCTTGAGCCCCTGCCCTTTTATCTTTCTGTAAAAAAGTACCCTCTCCACATCATGAATGCAGTTTTTAGTATGGTGAAATAAATGCAAATGCCCCTCTTTCCATGCCATACCTGAAGGCAGCATTCAAGTGAATTGCCTTGTCCAAACAATCTTTAAATAATTGCCCTGTCTTTGTAGAAATCCATGCTCTATGCCAGTATGGACTCTAGTATTGACTCCTGTATATATGCTTAGTTCAGTGTGGTATCAAGCACCCAAAATAGCCCACCTCCAAGCCTGGAGGTCTGCTATTTTCGATATTTCCACCAAAAGGCCCTTTTAGAAATGGCAGCCCCTGCCTCTATAACATTCTCTGCACGTCCCTGCTCTACCATTGACAGACCTGTAGCGCTGCCTGCGCTGTCCCTTTAAGGGTAGTCCATACAAGAGGCGGCCATTTTGTCAGCCATACTGTTTGGCCAGAAGTTTTGAATGTTTGTTGTGGACCTGGAAGCATGAGGTGTTTGATTCCAGTGGCAGCCTTGAATACATTGACTGGGTATGTTTTGGTATTTTGTTGTATTTGAGTCATGTTGCTATATTTTGTGTAATGTAATGAATCTGTATTGAGGGGTAACCAGATGTAAGCTAGTATGTGATCTAATGTAGGAGGACAACTAACCAACCTAACCTAACCTACAGCCTTTCACTGTTTCTCCCACCTTGCCATAGTATGTTTGAGACTGGCTTTTGTCAGATTGTGTTTGTTGTGCTGAGGGCATGGATGTATGGAGGCCATCCATTCATATTGCATGGTTTGGATGTTGTTTGCTGTGGTTACTTTAATGACTTGAATTACTTTCTTTGCTTTTGGTTTTGCATTATATTTGAATTTGATTTGTTTATTTGCTGTTTATGTTTAGTTTAGAGCAGATGTGCAGCATTGTTTTCTCACTCAACAGTAAACAAACCAACACAAAGTTTAAGTGTATGGAGGGTATCTGCACATTTCTACAGTGACAGTTTAAGGACCCCGGTTAAAATATGATTATTTTGGGGGTCACAGCCTGAAAAGGTTGAGAACCACTGGTTTAGAGAGGACCCAGTAGGCCCTGAAGCCTTCACTCCCACTTTTAGCATCATGAGTTCCCACAGCTATAATAAACCCTCTTCCCTTCTGTATTTTAACATTCTTTTTCTACATAAACTTGACATGTTTGTTACATCAGCCTCTGGTTCTGTTCATTCTGAACCCATACCTAATAGACCAGGGGCCGGCAACCTTTTTGACATGAAGTGCCATGTTTGTATCTTCTTGATAGTCAGTGTATCATATTATCAACATTTAGTTTAATTATGATAGTCAGTGTGTCATATTATCAACATTTAGTTCAATTATGATAGTCATTGTGTCATATTATCAACATTTAGTTTAATTATGATAGTCAGTGTGTCATATTATCAACATTTAGTTTAATTATGATAGTCAGTGTGTCATATTATCAACATTTAGTTCAATTATGATAGTCATTGTGTCATATTATCAACATTTAGTTCAATTATGATAGTCATTGTGTCATATTATCAACATTTAGTTTAATTATGATAGTCAGTGTATCATATTATCAACATTTAGTTTAATTATGATAGTCATTGTGTCATATTATCAACATTTAGTTTAATTATGATAGTCATTGTGTCATATTATCAATATTTAGTGTAATTATTATAGTCAGTGTGTCATATTATCAACATTTAGTTTAATTATGATAGTCATTGTGTCATGTCAACATTTAGTTTAATTATTTATGACACCAAAATGTCACATTTACAATTGATTTTGACAGGCTATAAATAACAACCTTTATTGTTGTTGTTCTTTAGAAATATATTCTTTTACATTAGGATGTAGGCCTAATGATCATTAGAAACAATAAGCAATAGCCCACTTCTCTCCCAGACTTTCTCCCCAGTCAAAGTTATCAGTTTGAATGAATGCAGAATTCTATGCAGGTTGTAAATTGCATATAGATAGGAGTGTACTCTCTCATACTTCTGCCAGTGTGCCAGTGATCACCTTCCCCTGTGCCAATGTTGGCACTGTACCTAAGGTTGCCTACCCCTGTAATAGACTACAGTATATGCACAGCAGCCATTTTGGAGAGAAGTTGGCAGGGCTGGATTAACACCTCAGAGGGCCCCTGGGCACTGAAGCACTAAGGGGCCCCGGTCCGCACGCAAAATGTTTTGTAGGCATACGTAGGCATGTAGGTCCAATATAACATCTGCAGCAGTAGTTGGCACTGCATGGCCCGGCGGAGTTTTAATCAGTTGATTTGACTTTCATGAAATATTGTACATTGTACTTAACACACAATCAGCACTTTTCAGCAGCATTCTTACAGCATTTGTGTCAGGGGTGGCGGATATCATGTATTTCATTCTGATTAAACATTGTTTTTAACCATCTTGGAGGGCCCTTGATGTCCAGGGGCCCCTGGGCACGTGCCCAAAGAGCCCATATGGTAGATCCGGGCCTGGAAGTTGGGTGTCTTCTCACTTCCTTCACATGTGTTACCAATGATACTAAAGCAGGCTCCAAACAGAATCAGTGTTACCAATGGGTTCAGGTTCAGGTTCAGGTTCGGTTTATTAGTCAAATGCGTATCCATACAAGTACAGACAAACAATGAAATGCTTGTGCCAAGAGCACTCTCAGCCTTATTGCACACAAAACAATACGACAACAACAGGTCACCCAGGACAACCCAAAAAACAACAAAACAACCATACAGTGTGACAGTGTACAGTTTAAAAACTGCGTATATTGTACATGACTACCTACGTCTCGCTTCCATCTCTTCGTTAAGCAGCCTGATTGCTTGAGCATAAAAACTATTACTGAAACGGGTGGTGTGAGATTTGATGCTCTGGTAACGTTTTTTTGAAGGGAGGAGATAGAACAGGGAATGGGCGGGATGACAGCTGTCCTTTAAGATGTTCTCTGTCTTTTTCTTACAGCGTGTGTTATAGATTGTGTGTAGCTGTGGTAATTCTGTGCCAATGATTTTGGCAGCTCTCTTCACAATTCTCTGTAACTGTTTACTGTCTTGAGCAGTCACGTTACCAAACCACACTGTTATGCATCCTGTCAATACACTTTCTATGGTACAGCGATAGAAATTAACAAGAGCCTTGGTGCTTAGGCCAAATCTCCTGAGGCGCCGCAGAAAGTACAATCGCTGCTGCGCTTTCTTAAGGATACCTTCGCTGTTTTGAGACCATGTGAGTGAGTTTGTTATGTGAACACCCAGGAATTTGAAACTGTCCACTATGTCTACGGGTGAACCATTTATGGTTACGGGACTGTGAATGATACTAATGAAGGCTCCAAACAGAGTCAGGGTGCTGATGTTGTTGCATGTTTGCTCACTGGAAACACTCTGCTACACCAGTGGGTCTCAAAGTGTGGTCCAGGGACCCTCATGGTTCCTTGGGGGCTCCGAATGACCCCTTAAAAAGATGTGTAACCCTGAGAGTGTACAAATGGAACCAATTGGACCCGCAATGGTCCATTTGGTTCCATTTGTACATTTAGTTATTATGGGGGTCCTTGAAATAAAAGGTTTGAGAACCACTGTGCTACATGAAATGGAACAGAGCCTTCATGGAGATCATTGGTAACACCTTTGAAGGAAGTGAGAAGAGACCCAGCTTTTCTCCTATATGTCTGCTGTGCATAGAGCCTATTGGGGAACTCTACCTCAGTGGCGTCAGTTCAGAAAAAGCTAAGGTATGGCAACATGACCGGTGTCTTGCACGCGCGTTAAGGCACGCGTGCAAGACACCAGTCATGATGCCATACCTTAGCAACAGGCATGATACATTTATTTTAAGGAGTACATTATATGTTTCCCCCGTTTCTGCTCTTGGGCTGAATATGGAAGCCTGGAATGGTTTTTCAAATGCAGTTAAACTTGGCATGTTAGTAAACGTGCCACAATTAACAATAATGAATTGCACCTGGGAATATACCATTCTGTCAAGATGGGGAGAATATAATTATAATACCTTGTTAAAGTGACCATTTTGTTAAACGTTGCATTTGTAGTTATTTTATTGTAATTTAACAACATAATAACCAGCGCAGATAGACAAAGAGACATTCATGGATTTATATTTAAAACTGACTTTTATTTTACCCCCTGGACCCAGGGTATGGCAACTGCCTACCCCTGCCATACCCAATTGACGCCCCTGCTCTACCTTGTTCAGTTACATTGTCCAGCATAAACAGTGTATGGTTAAAGTTGCACTCCACACGACCAAAGTGCGGTTTAATTCTCAGAAAAACGAATCTCTGATCAATAAAACTACATGGTGATCATTTTCCCCACCACCTCTAAAAATGTTCCTAAATGAACTTTATGGGATCTCAAACTTTGCCATATCTGTACCCTCATTTACAAAGCCAGGATCTATTAACCCATTTAGAACGGGTACACATTATTGTGTATCATTATTTTATGCTTTAACTATTGAAAAATAGCAGATATACAAGCTCACAGCGCGGCACCGAGTGCCGCGCTGCGAGCTTGTAGATCTGCTATTTTTTTTTTAAATCATGAAAATTAAAATTTGTACCTGATTCTATAAGTGTCTTTTGAATCCTTCTAAGGTTTTTTGGAAAAACCCTATGTTTCTATGTCGGCAATCTGGCCAGCCATCGTCAAAGAAAATGTCCTTTTCACTTAACTGGAGCTCAGTTAGCCTGTTCTTGAGAGACGACTATGTCAGTGGTTCTCAAACCTTATCATGTGAAGGATCCCCCAAAATGATATTTCTTTGGCCACGGACCCCCATCTCAAAATATCTAGTTCCAGGGACCACCCAGAAGCAAAATGTGAACGTTGCAAACGTTCACTTTAAAAATACAAATATTCAAAGATTTGCACACATTTTCGCAACGTTTTCAAAAATAGCAGATCTACACGCAGATCTTGTATATATGCTATTTTTCAATAGCTAAAGCATTCAATAATTCTTCTAGGCCTAATATACCACTATGCCACGCCTCCAGGAACAACCCCTCGTGAATTATGGGCTCACATCTATTTTTTGAATAAGTTATGAATGAATTACAATGTAAATACTGTTACCTAGTTTTGATATAATTTGACGAAGTAGGCAGTGGTAGAATAAATGTAATTGTGTTCTGTGCAAACTTTTTGAAAAATGACTGCATGTGTTGAAAATCTGCCACATTATGTTTTTACATTGATCTACAAGCTCACAGTTCTGGCACAATTCCAATGTCCTCCCTAAGCCTTGTTGACTCACTGACTTAAAGCTGCATGAAACCCAAAATCACTTTTTCTATAAATATATATTATATAAATGAGTCACTTGTGATAGGGAGCAATGATATGGTTCAATTTGCCCATAGGTTTGTGGATTCAGAGCTTTATGCTATCTCTGTAGCTATTTCTGTGTTCTTCCAGTTATTATTTATGGTTTCTGAAATGCTGACGGCAAGTGCGGACAGCTCAGTCTGTGTGGCTACTTTCAGAATATAATGATATGCACGCATTACTCCGCCCCTTGCCCTCAACAACACGCCTACATGTTTTCTTTTCATAAGCTGAATTCTGATCAAATGAACATAGAGGCGGGGTTTCAGGCTCCTTTAAGTGACGTCAACATGGTAAGGGCTTGAGGGTACATCCCCCTAGTGGTGAGAAAAAGAACTTGTGGGGACTCCGCTAGAGGGTGCAGCTCCAAAATGAGTGGAACAGCACTTTAGATGAGTGTTTCATTCATGACACTTTACATCACATTTAAAACTCTTTACTGTCCTTATTTACAGTCATTGCTTTAAAGGCTGTCAGCTGTAGCTTGATGATTGGCTACGCACAGGCATAAACACACTAGGGCATTAACGACTTGTGATTTTTGCAAGTCGACTCGACTCAGTAATAAGTTGAGTTGAAGCCGACTTTATCGTTTGATGATGTCATCACATCACACACGACCCCCCCCCCAATTATTTTGGGGGGTCCCCAGATGATTAACTTAATGTGCAACATTGTTTTCTCACTCAACAGTAAACAAACCAACATAAAGTTTAAGTGTATAAAGGGTATCTGCACATTTCTAAAGTGACAATTTAACCCTTAAGTTCTGTTCGGGTCATTTTGACCCGTTTTACATTTTCATTTGAAAAAAAAAGGTAGAAGTTTAAAGTTTTTCCACCTGAAACTCACTGGCCTTAAAGATTCTTCTGAGATGAACGTGTAAAAAAAATATTTTTGCACTACACCCATGCTACACCCCCCTCATATTTTTTGAACCTTAAGTGCTGTTCGGGTCATTTTGACCCGGAAGCACATAATTATGCACAGAAATACACAGTATTGTGCCAAAACACAGACACACAGCCCCCCCCCCTTCTAACACCCCCCTTCCGAAGCCCCCCTGTCTGATTTTCATTTTTTCCTATAAGCATGAGCAATATTGCCCAGTATTAAATAAATTAGTTTTTTTACATGAATTCCAGCTAAATCAGTAAAAACGCCTAGCTCGTTCAGTGTTTAATGTGATATAGCAAAGCAGAAATGCAAACATTTACCATATATATCATATGAATTGTTTGGTATTGAGTCAAAGTCAATGTATCATGATGATTTGTTAAGTTAAAATTTATATTAGTGTTGTTTTTTTTAAACCAAATATCCCCCGGGTCAAAATGACCCGAACAGAACGAAGGTGTAGTGAATCTGAACAGAACTTAAGGGTTTTAAGGACTTTTAAGGACTTTTTAATACCTCTAAAATGACAAATTAAACATTGTCCAAATTGTCAAATATATAGAGGCAGAAATTGTGAAAATAGCAGATCTACATGCTCACAACGTTGTGAGCATGTAGATCTGCTATTTTCACAATGGAATGTTTTTATTTTTTTACTTTGACTTTCGACTTATGTAATGAAGACGACTGAAGCCCGTATCAGAGTCGGGTGTGCGGTGTAGTCAAAAAGACTACACCGCACTACACCGCGGTGGACCCGACTCTGATACGGGCTTGAGTCAACTTGTCGACTTTTTTGTTAATGCCCTAAAACACACACAGACATGCATAGATTTGTATGACCTGCTTATGCTCCAGCAGAGCGGGCCTTGTAATTTATATCAGGCCGCACTTGTTGATGGTGACGTCACCAAGAACCGCAATGCTGGTCCCATTGAATGACGTCACTCTGCGTTCAGGGGTTTAACCCATTGGATGGGTGTAAGCGCAGACAGACAGACACACAGACGGACATAGATTTGGCTAATTGTGGGCTAGCCTGAAAGGCGAGACCAGTATGTTATCTTCATTATTTATTTATTTGTGTATCTATCAAGTTCTCCCCGACAGTACAAAGGCAGGGCCCTTAGCCAATGAGGTGCAATTGGAAATTGGTGGGAAAACATCTGGGAGTGGTGGTAGCTGGAGTATTGGTTGAGCTTCGCATGACAGCACGCTGCAGAATATAGTCACGTCAGCAACCACACTTGCAAAGGGCAGATCTTTGTGCCCATACATGGTGTTACATGCGTGCCCACACTGTTTCATAGGAACAGTATTTTTGAGCGGTGCAAACCGCTCCTATAAGTGGCTGTGCGTGTGTCCGTAGCCTTTTTTCTCAGCGTTTTGCCATAGTAAAATGTGTGTGCGTAGCATCATGTTTGTCTAGTGATGTCATATGTCGTATGTCTGTAGCCTTTTTTCTCAGCGTTTTGCCATAGTAAAATGTGTGTGCGTAGCATCATGTTTGTCTAGTGATGTCATATGTCGTAGGCTATGTCTTAAGCCTTTTTCCTCAGCGTTTTGCCATAGCAAAATGTGTGTGTGTCCGTAGCTGTGCGTGTGACCGTAGCCTTTTTCCTCAGCGTTTTGCCATAGCAAAATGTGTGTGCGTAGCATCATGTTTGTCTAGTGATGTCATATGATATGTCGTATGTCTGTAGCCTTTTTCCTCAGCGTTTTGCCATAGCAAAACGTGTGTGTGTAGCATAGCCTGTACATCCTAGACTCAAATCCTAGTCTGAAGATGTTATGCAAGCACGACCACCGCTCACTTCACATTGGGTGTGATTTTTTTAGTTTATAGTTAGATAGTGTGGTTGCTATGGCAACACACTATTGCAGGGGTCAGCAACCTTTTTGAAATGAAGTGCCATGTTTTTATTTTGTAGATAGGCAGTGTGCCACGTCATTGTCAACATAGATTTTAATGACACCCCATCAAATATTCAGACATATTTTGATTGTCAGGACATTGTTATAATGATCATTAGACTCAATTAGCAATAACCCACCTATCTCCCCGACTCCCTCCGCATGTCAAAGTTCAGAATTTGAATCAATGTAGAATTATATGCAAGATGTAATTTGTTGCAAATTAGGTGACTTCATTTAATTGACCGTTTAAAACGATATTTGATTTTAGATTCCTCCTGCCAGCAACGTGAAAACTGTTTTTGAGCGGTGGTAAACCGCTCCATAGAGTGGCAGTGCATGTGTATGTAGCCTTTTTCCTCAGCGTTTTGCCATAGCAAAATGTGTGTACGTAGCATCATGTTTGTCTAGTGATGTCATGTGTCGTATGTCTGTAGCCTTTTTCCTCAGCGTTTTGCCATAGCAAAACGTGTGTGTGTAGCACACCCTGTACATCCTAGACTCAAATCCTAGTCTGAAGACGTTATGCAAGCACGACCACCGCTCACTTCACGTTGGGTGTGATTTTTTTGTAAACATTTTGAGTAATGTTAACCCCGTTGTAAGGCTGCACAGAAAGGTTAAGCTGTTGGTCAGGCAACCACACTTGCAATTTCCCAGAATTGCAACTTTCTAACCAGAAATACTGTTCCTACGAAACAGTGTGGGCTGTAACACCATGTATGGGCACAAAGATCTACCCTTTGGCTGCACCTCATTGGCTAAGGGCCCTGCCTTTGTACTGTCGAGGAGAACTTGACTGATAGATAAATAATGAAGATAACATGTGTTTATTAGTGTGGGCAACACACTATTGTTCCCTGCGTTTTTACTCATCAACCCTTCAGCCAATAAGACATCACAATCTCCCCATATATACCTTGTTATCGTGGGCATAGACGGCCCCTCTCATGGCCCTTATATATTGTATGCCTCAATATTATGACATCACCCTTTAATTCAGGGGTGGGCAACTTTGATGATGGCGAGGGCCACTATATTTCCACCTTCACTCCAGAGGGCCACATTGCTACGTTCTACTTTGTCATTCTAGTATCTTATACAAAAGAAGCAAAAATAGCAGATCTACAAGCTCAAAACGCATCGCGCTGCGGTGCGTTTTGAGCTTGTAGATCGGCTATTTTTGCTTCTTTTGAATTGGAATCCTGAAATCTAACCTTTTGTTTTCATTTCAAACGTTTTTAGTTATATACTCATGTTATCTTTATGAACCTAAATACAAATACATTGGTCATAAAAAAATATATACATTTTAATACTACATACTAGTCATTAAGCTACTAAGATCTTCTTTCTTTTTTGTCTTTACAGAACATGAAGTTGACAAGAAGAAGTCATCTGTGCGGTGGAGATAACCAGGAAGTGGTGTTAGGATGACGACCGGAGCGTCGTTGTGCTGTTACAGGGTCCACATACACAAGGGTTCAATACAGCACTGCTCAACTGTCACTCAACTGTCACCCGGCAGTGATAGACACTAACCAATGGGACAGACCTAAATGCCGGTATAAGAACTGGCACTTTGTTGAGCCCTCCCATCAGCCGCTCAATAGTCAAAGTTCAAAGGTACGGCAGGAATTGCATCTGTACAAAGCAGAGATCCACTCTTTACAAATCCTACTGAGTGGCCGCAGCCAGAGCAAGGAGGATGTGCCACTACAGAGCGAATAAGATTTATCCACTACACCCGAGGATGCCCTTAGAGATGGAGATCTGGAGATCTCTCTCCAACCGAGGATGCCCTTAGAGATGGAGATCTGGAGATCTCTCTCCAACCGAGGATGCCCTTAGAGATGGAGATCTGGAGATCTCTCTCCAACCGTGGATTGGTCTGCGTGGGAGGAGTGGAGGATTCCTCTGTGCCGCCGGTCTGGTCTTCGGTGGTTTCGTGCCCGTTGACCTTGGTGCCCGCCGGGGGTTTCTTCTGAACACGGCTCTTGGTAGGGCTGTCACAATTATGACGTCTGAATTGACGTTTCTCGCAAGGCTCTCGACCAGCCTCTCCCCGCGGCCGCCTCCGTAGTGGACAACGACGGGACCCGGCGTCGCCTCCTCGCGCTTATAGAATATAATTGTGTCCTCTCTATTCTTCTTATAACTCTATGCATAGGATTGCCGCTTGTTGGCCTTTTTGATCTTGCAGAATTGCATGACGCCGTCTGGAAGAATACATTGTACATACATGTGCTTAGAAGACCTCAAGAATCATCCGGCCCTATGAATTCAACCCGTCATGCAATTTTAACAAATGGAAGACGGGTCTTTTTTAAAAGTACATTATATTTAACGGTTAGCCCTCAGCTACCAGCCATTGCGCAACTGTGCAAGAGGCAGTTTAGTCATTTTAGGCTTCCATTGCTTTTGCGTTTGCTCAACTGTGCAAATGCATTCTAAATTTGTGTAGCTGAGGGAATTTAAGTGTTAGCCCTCACCTACCAGCCTGTGCAAGAGGCATTTTAGTCATTTTAGGCCTCCATTACATTGGCATCATATAAAAATATCAATATATCAATATCAAATAATGCTTTACTGGCATAATATTACTCTTTGGTATGGGTGTTACATTGTGCAGTGAAGAAGCTTGTGTGGCTCTTCTGGGACAAACAACAGCCGCTAGAGGCCCATGGGCTCTGTTTCTCTACATTTGATGTTTAGCTGTAACCACAATCCTTGTGTTTGCAGTTGAAGTTCCCTGCATAGATGGCAGGTGCAGGTACGAGTGGGAGTGGCGAGTTCACATTGTCATGTCTTCAACAGATCGGCTTCCACCACCTCCTTCTAACACCTCCTTCTAACACCTCTTTCTAATCCCAACTCCTTCTAACCACTCTTTCTAACACCACCTTCTAACACCACCTTCTAAGACCACCTCCTAAGACCACCTCTTTCCATGAGGTCTTAGTGGTGGTGGTGGAAGATGGTCTGTAGAAGACACATGACAATGTGACCTGCCACTCCCACTGGTACCTGCACTTGCCATCTAGGCAGGGGACTTCAACTGCTAACACAAGGATTGGGGTCACAGCTAAACATCAAATGTAGAGAAACAGAGACCATGGGCATCTAGCGGCTGTTGTTTGACCCAAAAGAGCCCCCAAGCTTCTTCACAGCACAATGTAACACCTATACCAATCCAGACCTGGCCTATGCCGTGTCAGCAAAGGAAATAATTTGTGTAGCTGAGGTAATTTAACTGTTAGCCCTCACCTACCAGCCATTGCGCAACTGTGTAAGTGGCATTTTAGTCATTTTAGGCCTCCATTACTTAGTGAACAATGTTTTGCGGTTGTGCAACTGCGCAATTGCGTTCAAAATTTGTCTAGCTGAAGCAGAGGAAAGCAGTGCGTTGTGCAGCTTTTATTTGATATGAAAAGCAGTGCAAATGTGTTGCTTTCTAAATTAGTTGTTTGTTGGTGTTGATTGGGGGTGGGGGGTATCCATGAGATTTCTCTTTCAGGAATCAATTTGCATGACGGGTTCATTCATAAGTAAGTCTTGTCTGGAGTATGCAGTAAGATCCTGTCATCTTTCAAACCTGTAATCAAATCCAATTTGACTCCTGCAGTGTCATTTGGCACAGCAGACATTGGACTGGCTTTGTTAAACCTCAAATCGCAAATAATATCAAACAATGCTTTACTGGCATATATTCATCTCTGGTCATTGATCCCTACTGCTTTGCATCGTAAGCCATAAGATGACTAGAACTCGAAGTCGAAGAAGAACCATCTGTGGAAGCCGTCAGCGAAAACGTTTGACCCCTGAATGACCTACTGGAATGACAATGGCCATAGATATCCGACAGAGACGGTATGGATCAGCTGTTCTCGGCAAACCAAACCTCAAGCTTGAGGAAGTCTGGACTCAAACTATGGAAGTGCACATGGAAACCATCACGGTTGCCCTCCCAAATCTCTCACATCACCCGCAACCCCCTTTCTGTACACAGAACTACCAGAAAGATGCAAGAGGAAATTTCACATCAGCATCTGCGACTTCAATGCCCAGAGAACATCATGGGCTTATGAGAACAACAACCAAGATGGAGGTGAAGTTAGACCCCTACTGCTTTGCCTCTTAAGCCATGAGATGACTAGAACTCAAAGTCGAAGAAGAACCATCTTCATTCCATCTTTCAAACCCGTAATCAAATCCAATTTGACTCCTGCAATGCATTTGGCACAACAGACCTTGGACTGGCTTTATGTTAAGCTTAAATCCCACATGTCAAAAAGGTTGACACTGTAATCAACAACTCTCTCTGAACCATAACTGGCCGCCTGAAGCCTACTCCTGTGTCCTACCTGCCAGTCCTTGCAGGAATTGCCACCTCAGACGAGAGGACAATACAGCACTGCTCAACTGTCACTCAACTGTCACCCGGCAGTGATAGACACTAACCAATGGGACAGACCTAAATGCCGGTATAAGAACTGGCACTTTGTTGAGCCCTCCCATCAGCCGCTCAATAGTCAAAGTTCAAAGGTACAGCAGGAATTGCATCTGTACAAAGCAGAGATCCACTCTTTACAAATCCTACTGAGTGGCCGCAGCCAGAGCAAGGAGGATGTGCCACTACAGAGCGAATAAGATTTATCCACTACACCCGAGGATGCCCTTAGAGATGGAGATCTGGAGATCTCTCTCCAACCGAGGATGCCCTTAGAGATGGAGATCTGGAGATCTCTCTCCAACCGAGGATGCCCTTAGAGATGGAGATCTGGAGATCTCTCTCCAACCGTGGATTGGTCTGCGTGGGAGGAGTGGAGGATTCCTCTGTGCCGCCGGTCTGGTCTTCGGTGGTTTCGTGCCCGTTGACCTTGGTGCCCGCCGGGGGTTTCTTCTGAACACGGCTCTTGGTAGGACCCCCATTTAGGGCTGTCACAATTATGACGTCTGAATTGACGTTTCTCGCAAGGCTCTCGACCAGCCTCTCCCCGCGGCCGCCTCCGTAGTGGACAACGACGGGACCCGGCGTCGCCTCCTCGCGCTTATAGAATATAATTGTGTCCTCTCTATTCTTCTTATAACTCTATGCATAGGATTGCCGCTTGTTGGCCTTTTTGATCTTGCAGAATTGCATGACGCCGTCTGGAAGAATACATTGTACATACATACATACAGTGTACTTAGAAGACCTCAAGAATCATCCGGCCCTATGAATTCAACCCGTCATGCAATTTTAACAAATGGAAGACGGGTCTTTTTTAAAAGTACATTATATTTAACGGTTAGCCCTCAGCTACCAGCCATTGCGCAACTGTGCAAGAGGCAGTTTAGTCATTTTAGGCTTCCATTGCTTTTGCGTTTGCTCAACTGTGCAAATGCATTCTAAATTTGTGTAGCTGAGGGAATTTAAGTGTTAGCCCTCACCTACCAGCCTGTGCAAGAGGCATTTTAGTCATTTTAGGCCTCCATTACATTGGCATCATATAAAAATATCAATATATCAATATCAAATAATGCTTTACTGGCATAATATTACTCTTTGGTATGGGTGTTACATTGTGCAGTGAAGAAGCTTGTGTGGCTCTTCTGGGACAAACAACAGCTGCTAGAGGCCCATGGGCTCTGTTTCTCTACATTTGATGTTAAGCTGTAACCACAATCCTTGTGTTTGCAGTTGAAGTTCCCTGCATAGATGGCAGGTGCAGGTACGAGTGGGAGTGGCGAGTTCACATTGTCATGTCTTCAACAGATCGGCTTCCACCACCTCCTTCTAACACCTCCTTCTAACACCTCTTTCTAATCCCAACTCCTTCTAACCACTCTTTCTAACACCACCTTCTAACACCACCTTCTAACACCACCTCTTTCCATGAGGTCTTAGTGGTGGTGGTGGAAGATGGTCTGTAGAAGACACATGACAATGTGACCTGCCACTCCCACTGGTACCTGCACTTGCCATCTAGGCAGGGGACTTCAACTGCTAACACAAGGATTGGGGTCACAGCTAAACATCAAATGTAGAGAAACAGAGCCCATGGGCATCTAGCGGCTGTTGTTTGACCCAAAAGAGCCCCCAAGCTTCTTCACAGCACAATGTAACACCCATACCAATCCAGACCTGGCCTATGCCGTGTCAGCAAAGGAAATAATTTGTGTAGCTGAGGTAATTTAACTGTTAGCCCTCACCTACCAGCCATTGCGCAACTGTGTAAGTGGCATTTTAGTCATTTTAGGCCTCCATTACTTAGTGAACAATGTTTTGCGGTTGTGCAACTGCGCAATTGCGTTCAAAATTTGTCTAGCTGAAGCTGAGGAAAGCAGTGCGTTGTGCAGCTTTTATTTGATATGAAAAGCAGTGCAAATGTGTTGCTTTCTAAATTAGTTGTTTGTTGGTGTTGATTGGGGGTGGGGGGTATCCATGAGATTTCTCTTTCAGGAATCAATTTGCATGACGGGTTCATTCATAAGTAAGTCTTGTCTGGAGTATGCAGTAAGATCCTGTCATCTTTCAAACCTGTAATCAAATCCAATTTGACTCCTGCAGTGTCATTTGGCACAGCAGACATTGGACTGGCTTTGTTAAACCTCAAATTTCAAATAATATCAAACAATGCTTTACTGGCATATATTCATCTCTGGTCATTGATCCCTACTGCTTTGCATCGTAAGCCATAAGATGACTAGAACTCGAAGTCGAAGAAGAACCATCTGTGGAAGCCGTCAGCGAAAACGTTTGACCCCTGAATGACCTACTGGAATGACAATGGCCATAGATATCCGACAGACGGTATGGATCAGCTGTTCTCGGCAAACCAAACCTCAAGCTTGAGGAAGTCTGGACTCAAACTATGGAAGTGCACATGGAAACCATCACGGTTGCCCTCCCAAATCTCTCACATCAACCGCAACCCCCTTTCTGTACACAGAACTACCAGAAAGATGCAAGAGGAAATTTCACATCAGCATCTGCGACTTCAATGCCCAGAGAACATCATGGGCTTATGAGAACAACAACCAAGATGGAGGTGAAGTTAGACCCCTACTGCTTTGCCTCTTAAGCCATGAGATGACTAGAACTCAAAGTCGAAGAAGAACCATCTTCATTCCATCTTTCAAACCCGTAATCAAATCCAATTTGACTCCTGCAATGCATTTGGCACAACAGACCTTGGACTGGCTTTATGTTAAGCTTAAATCCCACATGTCAAAAAGGTTGACACTGTAATCAACAACTCTCTCTGAACCATAACTGGCCGCCTGAAGCCTACTCCTGTGTCCTACCTGCCAGTCCTTGCAGGAATTGCCACCTCAGACGAGAGGACGCTACCCTCACGCTGGCAAGGAAAGCCCAGATACACAACTGGCATATCCTGCACAACACTAAAGTGGATACAAAGCCTCCAAACAGACAAGTCCTGCCACCTTTACAACAAGGCTGCACAAGAGCTGCTTCGCTCCATCCTGGAGGACTTGTCCACATCATCACCACTACATCTGGGATCCGGGAGCAGGCGTTGAAGGAGAGTACCTACCACACCGGCAATGGACTCTATTGAACTGCCTGCGCACTGGAGTCGGCTGCTTCAAATCAGCTGTGAAGAAGTGGCGCTTGGCAGACAGTGCAGCCTGCAAGTGTGGCGAGCCTGAGCAGTCTGCAAAGCACATAATTAACACCTGCCCCTTGTACAGACCACCTTCTGAGGCCGGCCTCTTCCAAGTGGGACCAGAGACAAGGGCGTGGCTACACAATACTGAGTTGGACATTTGAGGATGATACACGAAAGAAGAAGAGAAGCTTAAATCGCAAATAATATCAAACAACGCTTTACTGGCATATATTACTCTTTGGTATGGGTGTTACATTGTGCAGTGAAGAAGCTTGGGGGCTCTTTTGGTTCAAACAACAGCCTCTAGAGGCCCATGGGCTCTGTTTCTCTACATTTGATGTTTAGCTGTAACCCCAATCCTTGTGTTAACGGTTGAAGTTCCCTGCATAGATGGCAGGTGCAGGTACCAGAGGGAGTGGGGAGTTCACATTGGCATGTGTCTTCTCCAGATCAGCTTCCACCACCTCTTTCTAACACCTCTTTCTAACCCCAAATCTTCTAACACCTCCTTCGAACACCTCTTTCTAACATCACCTCCTTCTAACCACTCTTTCTAACACCACCTTCTAACACCACCTCCTAACACCACCTCTCTCCATGAAGTCTTAGTGGTTGTGGTGGAAGCTGATCTGTAGAAAACGCATGACAATGTGAACTCGCCACTCTCACTGGTACCTGCACCTGCCATCTATGCAGGGCACTTCAACTGCTAACACAAGGATTGGGGTTACAGCTAAACATCAAATGTAGAGATACAGAGCCCATGGGCTTCTAGCGGCTGTTGTTTGACACAAAAGAGCCCCCAAGCTTCTTCACTGCACAATGTAACACCCACACCAACCCAGACCTGGCATATGCCGTCAGCAAAGGGAATATGTTGGCATCTCAGATAATTAATCTGACTGTGCATCAAGAAGACTGATGCCTTCTCACTTATTGAATATCCTGAGCTGGCCAAATTGACCTGACAAGTGCAAATTGAATTGAATTGAAGATGACCTGGCTTTATGTTAACCTCAAATCACAAATAATATTAAACAATAATTTACTAGCATGTATTCCTCTTTGGCCATAGATCCCTACTACAATAAGCGCCTACTACAATAAGATGGCGCCGTGGCATGGCGACACGTTGAGAGCTGCTCTTGCCTTGTTGCTGGTTTTTATGTTGTATGTCACTGTTTTTGCACGTAATGCGTCCTGTACGATGACCTACGATCGCCAGACGTTACTGGACTTGAGATTTGTTGCCTCAGACGTTTTCAGACCGGATTTGCCGGGAGAACTGTATAACAACAACAGCAGCACGGTTCCAACATGGCGTGGCCATAGGAGGAAGAGAGGGAAGCGAGGGGGTTCACTAGTGAAGCTACGTGGACGCCCTTCGCGACCACCCATCCCCAGCATACTGTTGGCAAACGTCCAAGCGATCGACAACAAGATGGACGACCTCCGAACCCGGCTACGCGTTGAAAGGGATATAAAGAACTGCTGTGTGCTCTGTTTCACGGAGACGTGGCTGAAGGCTGACGTTCCTGACAGGGCGGTACAGCTAGATGGCTTCTCTGTGTTCCGCATGGACCGTTCGATGGCAAACACGGGGAAGACGAAAGCGGGCGGTGTTCTGTTTTACATCAACGACTCTTGGTGCACTAATGTGGACATAGTCTCACACCACTGCTCGTCGGTGCTGGAGCACTTAACACTACGGTGCAGACCGTTTTACCTACCCAGAGAATTTCCTTGTGTGTTGCTGACGGCTGTATACATCCCACCAGAAGTGAATGCATCCGAAGCTATGGACGAGCTAAGCGATGTCATTTGTAAGCAGGAAAATAAGCACCCGGAAGCCGTTTCAATCGTGGCGGGGGACTTTAACCACTGCAACTTGAAATCGGTGTTGCCGCACTTCTACCAGCACGTTAAGTGCCCAACAAGGAAGGTAAGGACGCTGGATCACTGTTATTCCACCATCAAGGATGCCTACAAAGCGGTCCAACGGCCCCACTTTGGGAGATCTGACCACCATGCGGTGCTACTACTACCTGCCTACAAGCAGAGGATGAAGAGCGAGCAACCCAGGGTGAGGTCTGTACAGTGCTGGTCCACAGATAATGTATCTAAACTCCAGGGCTGCTTTGAATCGACAGAATGGTCCATCTTCAAAGACTCAGCCACAAGTTTGGATAACTATGCTGACACTGTCACCAGCTATGTTAAATTCTGTGTGGATAATTGCATCCCAGCGCGAACCGTTCGCTCCTATCCCAACGAGAAGCCGTGGATGAACCAGGATACTCGTCTGAAGCTGAGGGAGCGCCGAGCCGCTTTTCAATCTGGGGACGAGGAACGGTACAAAAAATCCAGATACGACCTGAGGAGGGCGATCAGAGACGCTAAGAGACAATATAGGGACAAACTGGAGAACAACTATAGTGGCTGTGACGCACGGCGTATGTGGAGAGGGCTGCAGGCGATTACGGATTACAAACCGAAGCCGGCTGTTATTAACACCTCGGACTCTCTACCAGACGAATTGAATAACTTTTTCGCCCGCTTTGAATCTCACAACACGGACCCAGTTACACCGGTGCGGGGTACACCCGGTGCGGTGGAGCTGCAGGTGACACAACGAGATGTGAGTAAAACTTTTAAAAGCGTTGGGACTCATAAGGCGGCCGGTCCTGATGGGATTGCCTCACGTGTCCTTAAGTTGTGTTTTGACCAGCTTTCGGGAGTCTTTACTGACATTTTCAATATGTCCCTGTCATTGTGTGCGGTACCGTTGTGTTTCAAGGAAACCATAATTGTACCCATACCAAAGAAAAATCCTGTCACCTGTCTTAATGATTATCGCCCTGTGGCTTTGACCTCTGTTCTTATGAAGTGTCTGGAAAAAATGGTTATATCACATATAACGCACATTATCCCTGCCAATACTGATCCATTACAGTTTGCATACTGTGCTAATAGATCAGTCGATGATGCTATTTCTCTCGCACTACACATTGCCTTGAAACATCTGGAGAATAAGAACTCTTATGTCAGACTACTCTTCATAGATTATAGCTCTGCCTTTAACACGATTGTACCATCTAAGCTTGTGTTGAAACTCAGGGGTCTTGGTCTGGGCAGTAGTATCTGCAACTGGCTGTTTGACTTTTTGACAGGCAGGCCACAATCTGTACGAATAGGGAACAAGCATTCATCTAAGATATTGACCAGGACTGGAGCGCCCCAGGGCTGTTGCCTCAGTCCCTTGTTGTATAGTCTGTTCACCTATGACTGTGTTGCCAGGTGTGGAAATAATTCTATTCTCAAATTTGCAGATGACACCACGGTTATAGGACTAATATCCAACGATGATGAGAGGGCCTATAGGAGGGAAATTGAAGAGCTAACCCTATGGTGCCAGAATAACAATCTCTCTCTAAATGTTAGTAAAACAAAAGAGATCATCGTTGACTTTAGGAAATCTGAAGTCAATCACAGTCCCGTAACCATAAATGGTTCACCTGTAGACATAGTGGACAGTTTCAAATTCCTGGGTGTTCACATAACAAACTCACTCACATGGTCTCAAAACAGCGAAGGTATCCTTAAGAAAGCGCAGCAGCGATTGTACTTTCTGCGGCGCCTCAGGAGATTTGGCCTAAGCACCAAGGCTCTTGTTAATTTCTATCGCTGTACCATAGAAAGTGTATTGACAGGATGCATAACAGTGTGGTTTGGTAACGTGACTGCTCAAGACAGTAAACAGTTACAGAGAATTGTGAAGAGAGCTGCCAAAATCATTGGCACAGAATTACCACAGCTACACACAATCTATAACACACGCTGTAAGAAAAAGACAGAGAACATCTTAAAGGACAGCTGTCATCCCGCCCATTCCCTGTTCTATCTCCTCCCTTCAAAAAAACGTTACCAGAGCATCAAATCTCACACCACCCGTTTCAGTAATAGTTTTTATGCTCAAGCAATCAGGCTGCTTAACGAAGAGATGGAAGCGAGACGTAGGTAGTCATGTACAATATACGCAGTTTTTAAACTGTACACTGTCACACTGTATGGTTGTTTTGTTGTTTTTTGGGTTGTCCTGGGTGACCTGTTGTTGTCATTGTTTTGTGTGCAATAAGGCTGAGAGTGCTCTTGGCACAAGCATTTCATTGTTTGTCTGTACTTGTATGGATACGCATTTGACTAATAAACCGAACCTGAACCTGAACCTGAACCTACTGCTTTGAATCGTAAGCCATGCCATGACTAAAACTCAAAGTCGAAGAAGACCCACCTGTGGAAGCTGTCAGCGAATACGTTTGACCCCCTGACTGACCTACTGGCTTTATGTTAATCTCAAATCGCAAATAATATCAAACAATGCTTTACTGGCATATATTCCTCTTTGGCCATGGATCCCTACTGCTTTGACCCCTGAATGACCTACAGGAATGAACATGTCCATAGATATCCGACAGAGACGGTATGGATCTCAAACCTCAAGGTTGAGGAAGTCTGGAAGAATACATTGCACATACAGTGGACTTAGAAGACCTCAAGAGTCATCCGGCCTTATGAATTCAACCCCCCATGCAATTTGAACAAATTATTCATTTATTTTCTTTCTTTTTTTGCATTTTGCGTGAAGAAGGGCCGGTTGGGAATAGCTGGCATCTCTCCCCCACACATCAGAAGAATGCATATTGCTCAAGATGAAGGAAGAACACAGGAGAGGGGTATTATACACGCCTTGCATTACCAGGTAGCCCCCCCACGCAGGCTCAGTTTTATGCAGACAGTCCTGCCCTCCAGACAATCAAAGAAGAAGCAAGGGCCAACATCTGGGAAGATGACTGGCAAGTCAACGACACACAAGCTCCTGAATGGTTGGACAGGGGAATCACACCAATGGAAAGCCTCGCTATAGTGGCCACAACCTTGGCTGGACAGTCTGGAAGTCACTTAATAGACTGTGTGTGAACAAGGGAGGTGCAACGCATGAAAGTCTGGAACTACACAACATGACACGTGCAGCTGTGGATCAGTGCACACAAGGTCCCACCTACTGGGAAATGCAGTCCAGAATACCTGGCAGAACCTACCCCATCAGCTGTGGCTTGTGCCCAATATTGACAGCACGTCGTCTGCGATTACTACAGACTTGAAGAAGAAGCCAGTCATCGATCTTGGACTGTTCACAAAAGGAGAGATGGGGTAGAGTCACACCGATGAAACCTGATGCAAAGCAGCTTGTCAGATTTGTACAGGACAAGCCAACGACAGCACACTGGAAGGACTTGTTTATAAGCTATGCCTCATCTGTGTGACAGACACTTAAGTTGATTGTTTTCATGATGAAGGTTGTTTGTGCGTCATTCTGTAAAGATCATTAGACATGAGATGCTCAACTCCACCTCTGGGGACATATCCAGAGATGCATGGTTGGCAGCAGCTTGGAAGCAGGAGTGGGAGCCAGCCGGGCCCTCCCGCATCCATCGCTACATCAGGGACCTAGGAGGTGGCGCCATAGGAGGAGACGACCTACCACGCCGGAAATGAACCACACTGAACTGCCTACGAACTGGGGTTGGTCGCTTTAAAACATCAATGAAGTGGGGCCTGGCGGAGAGTGCGGCATGCGAGTGCGGTGACCCTGAGCAAACTGCCGACCATATAATCACCACATGCCCCTTATACAGACCACCCTTGGAAGCAAGCCTCATCAACCTAGGACCTGAGATGCGGGCATGGCTATGCAACACAGAGTTGGACCTCTGACGTTACGCAAAAGAAGATTGAATAGATAATGCTGTTATTTTGTTTTCTCTACATTTGCTGATGTTTGGCTGAACTTGTCATTGTCATGTGTCTTCTACAGATCACCTTCCACAACCACCTTCTAACCCCTCTTTCTAAAACCACCTCCTTCTAACACCTCTTTCTAACACCACCTCCTTCTAACACCTCTTTCTAACACCACCCCCGCCTAACACCTCTTTCTAACACCACCTCCTAACACCTCCTAACTCCTCTTTCCATGAGGTCTTAGAAGGAGGTGGATGAAGATGGTCTGTAGAAGACACATGACAATGTGAACTCGCCACTCCCACTGGTACCTGCACCTGCCATCTATGCAGGAGACTTCAACTGCCAACACAAGGATTTGTGTTTCAGCCAAACATCAGCAAATGACACAGAGCCAATGGGCTTCTAGAGGCTGTTTGACCCAAAAGAGCTCCCAAGCTTCTTCACTGCACGATGTAACACCCATACCAACCAAGACGGAAATACGTCATTACCTCCGAAAATCCATCTGACTGTGCACCAAGAGGACTGATCCTGCAGGAACCAGAGAGTTGGTGGCCAAATAGACCTGACAAGTTCAAATTGAAGATGACCACAAGCTGAGACAATAGGCCTACATACATGTCACACATGCAGCTGAAGACGGATGTTATGAGCAAGCTCATCAACCATTACTCCAGTTGATGCCTGTTGAGAGCTGTGGCCTGGATTCTATGTCTTGGGTCTACTTCTACAATGTTGCAGAATCATGGAGATGTTCAGACAGATCCCAGCTTTCAAAAGACAACTCTGATGGAGAAAAGACGTGACCAGTCAGCCCTGAAAAAATGCTCTTACACTTTGTTTGGCTCAAGTTCGAAAAGAGGAAGTCATGCGTAGAGTCATCCATTGACGGAGCTTGGTCTAATAATACAAGATGGAGTATTGAGAGTTGGAGACCGTCTCCATGCATATGCCATGCCAACATAGAAAGCATCCAGCTATCATTCCGAAAGACTTGCACATCACAATGCTGATTCTGCAAGACATCCATGAGAAAATCAGACTTTAGGTAAGGAACTAACTATAATGCTCTCACAACTGTGTCAGAGATATATGTCCCCCTCAGCAAACTCTGTAGTGAGGAGGTTCCGGCAACCAGGATGTATTACCTGGAGAATAATCAAAGGCAAGGCACTAGGATTGAATATGGCAAACATACCTCAAGACACATTATTACCTGCATGTCACCGTTCACAAACATGGAGGTGGACTATTTTGGACCGTTAGATGTGAAGCAGCGTCACGGTACTGTGAAAGGGTGCAGAGTTCTTTTGACATGCCTCTCGGCCAGAGCAGGACATCTGGAAGTAGTGCACACATTGCACACTGATTCTTGCCTGAACGCTAGCCGTCACTTTCTGTGCAGACAAGGTAAGTATCCATCATGCTTTCTGATAATCAAACTAATCAATACCGAGTGTGAGCTGCGAGAAACCCTTCATCATTGGAACCAGCAGAAGATCCGGGACACACTCATGATGCAAAAAGCAATACAGTGGCTGTTCAATCCTCCTGCCAGCTCTTCTGTGTTCAATCCACCTGCCAGGTATCACTTTGGAGGGATCTGGGAGAGACAGATTTGTTCTGAGAGGAAAATAATAGTATGTTCTGAAGGAGCAAAGCATCGACAATGAACGTTTATGAACATTGTTTTGCATAGTGGAATCAATATTAAATGGCAGACCACTTACCAAGTCATCAGATCATCCACCAGATCTTGAGCCATTGACTTCTAACTATTGCTAATGAAGGAACAGACTGTCATGCCGCTTGGAATGTTCACAAAGGATGCACGCTAAAGTTGGAAGCAAGTGAAGTGTCTTGCTGACTTGTTTTGGAAGAGACAGAGTAGTCACACAGATGATACCTGATGCAAAGGGGCGTGTCAGATGTGTGCAGGATAATACAAAGACAAACCACACTGGAAAGATCCTTTGACAAGATGTGCCTCATCTGTGAGACAGCCACTTAAGTTAATTGTTTTTATTGTTTGTCTCATGCACCTTCCTTGAAATCTCATGTACATGAATGTTTGGATGGATATGTGTAAATATGTATCTTATTGTAACCATGTTGTATACATATCTGTTTCATGTTGTCTCGCCAGAGTTTGTCTTGTCTTGTCACCCCTCCCCATGTGTTCTGTCCTGTGTCCCCTCTCCCCCGTGTGTCCCCCACTCTCGGCCTGAACCTTGTCGTGGTGAGTGGGCTTTAAACCAAGACAGGCCATTTTAACGACAACATACGGTATGAGATGGTGTTGCTGTACCTTGGACCACTGATCTGCTGTAACACAAGGAATATCAGAATAACCATAGCACTAATGACCTTTAATATATTGTGATCTAATTCTCTTTAATTGTGGGCCCGCTGAAAGCGAGACCAGTATGTTCTCCCAAATATTTATATAGTAAGGTTATTCTCCTCAAAACTGGCCGACAGTACAAGGTTTAGCCAATGAGGTAGCAGCGTTCTTGGTGACATCACCACCAACAAGTGCGACCTGAGATAAATAACAACACCCACATGAAATCTTTTGTAGTTTTTGAAATATTTAACTTTAAGCATTGTTACATCCCTATGTATTTCCTATTATTCTATTACTATTTTCTAGTTTATCTTTATTATTATTAGTTTACTATTGTTCCCAATATTGGTTGGAGTCCATATACTCATACTAGTGTCAGTTTAGGTCTTGGCCTTGTGTTGGAGTGGGAGGAGACGAGACCTGAACTTGGAGGAGACCTGAGTGAGCTGAGCTTGATGGAGAGCTACACCCTGATTCCACCTGGTCCAATCACCTGCGGGGCCTCCCTACAAAAGCCTTGCCTGCCCAGAGCTCCTCGTCAGTTTGTTCCCTGCTGCCCATGGGGGAACATCCTGTCCAACTTACATGACACTCACATGCTGCTGCTCTGGGAGCTACTCTATCGTAGTTTCCCTCTGCTCTGTGTAGCTTCAGAAACTGCTTAGCTTATAGCATTCTTACCTTTGTGAGTTTTGAGAACTTTGGGGAACTTTAGTAGACTTTGTTTAAACCCACAACTAGGTTGTGGCATTTGTATTAACTACTAACTACCACTGCCAGCTTTTTGTAACAGCTTCCTTTTTGATAGTTTAGAGTAGGGTAGTTATGTTAGTTATTTAGCTGTTAAAATATAAGGTTAGGATTAGTTCATTTTGATTGTTTCCTTTTGTTGCATGGTAGTTATATTTTGGAATTTCTGTTAACTGTTTCCTTTGTTCCTCATTCATTATTTGTAGATTGTTCCTCAAAACTTAAACAAAAGAAGTGATAAAATAAAATACTTCTTACACCTACCCTTTGCCTTATTAATGTTGCATATCCTTATACCCCTAGAGCGGGGCATGTAACATTAATGGGGGCTCGTTAATTGAGGCATTCGGTAAGTGAATCAAGTTTTTTTTTATTTAGTTGGTTTAGCGGGTTCTAATAATATTGTGGGCTTAATCGGCAAAAATGGTGCTCTTTGACTTGGAGGAGTTCGTTAAAGACCCCACCATTGGCAAATTCGACGATTGTCGCAAAGATGACTTATTACTGATATCAGACCACTTCAGAATCGTTGTTAATGAGGCGCTTAGTAAGAAAAAAATTAAAGATTTTTTATTTACTAAGTTGGTTGATCAAGGGGTGTTGGTGGTGCCAGCAGAACTAGCCGTGCCTGAAGTTGTGCCGAGGCCGCTCCAAGGTGAGTCTGGTCCGGGGGGTGATGAGGTGGCAGGTGTTGAGGGGTCCGAAAAAGGAGCAGTGGCTGAGCCAGAGGCAAAGCCCAAAAAGACACCATTGAAATTGGCTCCCGACCCCAACGCACTGGGCCTAGAATCGGACTCCGCGGATTCAGACGGATCCAAGGTCTCAGTTAAAACCAGGGTGAAAGTGCGTATAGCACGGCTAGAGAGAGAGGAGCGGGAGTGAGTTCGAGACAGAGAGGAGAGAGAACGGGACAGGGCAAACGACCGAGCTTTTCAGTTGGAAATGCGAAAAATTGAGCTAGAGGAAAAGCTCAGACTTCGCCAGCTCGAGTTGGAAATGGCACAGAAAGATTCTGTTCCCGTCTCTCCCTCCCCCGCTCCGGTGCCAACCACTCCCCTAACCAACCCCACTCCCAGCTCAAATCAAGGTACGTTACCATTTGACATTTCCAAGTTTATTGGTTTAGTCCCACAATTTCGCGAGTCTGAAGTGGATGCATATTTTGGGGCATTTGAAAGAGTGGCTACAGCCTTACGCTGGCCCAAGGATGTTTGGTCCATCCTACTTCAATGTAAACTACACGGTAAAGCGCAAGAAGTGATTGCGTCTCTCTCTGTTCAGGATTGTATGAGCTACGATTTGGTCAAAACTACGATATTGAGAGCTTATGAGTTAGTGCCTGAGGCATACAGACAAAAGTTCCGACAACACTCAAAGGGCTCAAACCAAACTTTTGTCGAGTTCTCCAGGGAGAAAGAGGCTCTTTTTGATAGATGGTGCGCTGCCAGCAAAGCCACTGACTTTAAAACCTTACGTGAGCTTATGCTGGTGGAGGAATTTAAAAGGTGTCTCCCAGACCGAATCGCAGTTCATCTGAATGAGCAGAGAGTCAACTCCGTGTCTGAAGCTTCGATTTTTGCCGATGAATTTGTTCTAACCCACAAGAGCGTGTTTAACACAGCTCCAGTCAGCCCCAGCGCACAACGCAGAGTTGGGTACGTGCGTAATTACGCACCACAGTCAGGCCAGGGACAGTCTGAGCAGGCTGTTACTTAAACAAAAGAAGTGATAAATAAAAATACTTCTTCCACCTACCCTTTGCCTTATTAATGTTGCATATCCTTATACCCCTAGAGCGGGGCATGTAACATTAATCGGGGCTCGTCCGGGATATGAACCCGGGACCTCTCGCACCCGAAGCGAGAATCATACCCCTAGACCAACGAGCCCAGACAGGAGACACAAAAGTCGCGGTTGTCATGTGAACATGTTAAAACCATTCCATGTGAGGGAGGTAGGCTTGTTGGTGGCTGAGCATGTGTCCTCCTCTCACGATTCTATTGATTTGCAGAGTGAATCTGACGATTCGCCGGTTCCAGCGGATGATGGGTTGGTGTTGCGTGCGTCTCCCGCACAACAGGCACGCTTGTGTAACTCTGAGATGTTGACTAAATTGCCTGAACACCTCAGTCATTTACTCCCTGAGTACCAGACTGACATAACCAGGTTAGTTAATGATTTTCCTGTATTATTTGGAGATGTTCCTACTCGCACTACCGTGCTTGAGCATGACATTGATGTGGAGTGCGCCAGGCCTATTAAACAGCACGCGTACCGCGTCAATCCCACCAAAAGAGCGCTCATGAAAAAAGAGGTGGAGTATCTGCTCTCTCATGGCTTAGCAAGGCCAAGTTCAAGCCCATGGAGCTCTCCCTGTCTACTGCAGGTTAAGTCTGATGGTAGCCCTAGGTTTTGCACTGATTACAGGAAAGTAAATGCGGTGACAGTGCAGGATTCCTATCCATTGCCTAGAATGGAGGACTGTGTGGATAATTTGGGGGCTGCGGCATTTGTTACTAAATTAGATTTGCTTAAAGGTTATTGGCAGGTACCTTTAACGCGCCGTGCCTCTGAAATATCTGCTTTTGTCACTTCTGATCATTTTGTGCAGTACGATGTCATGGCCTTTGGCATGTGCAATGCACCAGCCACGTTTCAGCGGCTTGTTAACATTGTGTTGGAGGGGGTGCCCAACTGCAATGCCTATTTGGATGATTTAATTGTGTACTCCGCAGATTGGGAGGAACGCATTAGGCTGCTGACGATTGTCTTTGAGCGTTTAGCTAAAGCTTCGCTGACCCTGAACTTAGCTAAATGTGAATTTGGTAAGGCCACTGTTACTTATCTGGGAAGAGAAGTGGGACAAGGGCAGGTACGGCCTATCGAGGCAAAGGTCGCTGCTATTGTTGCCTATCCTGCTCCCACAACCAGACGTGAGTTACGCCGATACCTCGGTATGGCTGGTTACTTCTGTAAAAACTTCTCCACTGTTGCTCATCCCCTTACTAGTCTACTAAGTCCTGCCAATGCATTTATCTGGTCTCCTGAGTGTCAACATGCATTTGAATCTGTCAAAACACTTCTGTGCAGTACGCCCGTGTTGGCTGCTCCAGACTTCTCACGTCCGTTCTCACTGGAGGTGGATGCCAGTGCCGTGGGAGCTGGAGCTGTGCTGTTACAGGAGGATTCAAATTGCATTAACCATCCCGTATGCTACTTCTCCCGAAAGTTCAACAAACATCAGGTGAGGTATGCTACTATAGAGCAAGAGGCTTTGGCTGTGTTGCTTGCGCTGCAATATTTCGAGGTGTATGTGGGGTCCAGCCCACTGCCTGTGGTTTGCTACACAGATCACAACCCCTTGGTATTCTTGCACCGCATGCGTAATCACAACCAACGGCTCATGCGTTGGGCACTCCTGATTCAGGATTACAATTTGGAAATCAGACACAAAAAGGGCGCAGGTAATGTATTGGCAGATGCCCTATCGCGGGCATGGTAATTTGTGATCAAACTATGTTTGATTTTGAGGGTGGGGGTGTTACATCCCTATGTATTTCCTATTATTCTATTACTATTTTCTAGTTTATCTTTATTATTATTAGTTTACTATTGTTCCCAATATTGGTTGGAGTCCATATACTCATACTAGTGTCAGTTTAGGTCTTGGCCTTGTGTTGGAGTGGGAGGAGACGAGACCTGAACTTGGAGGAGACCTGAGTGAGCTGAGCTTGATGGAGAGCTACACCCTGATTCCACCTGGTCCAATCACCTGCGGGGCCTCCCTACAAAAGCCTTGCCAGCCCAGAGCTCCTCGTCAGTTTGTTCCCTGCTGCCCATGGGGGAACATCCTGTCCAACTTACATAACACTCACATGCTGCTGCTCTGGGAGCTACTCTATCGTAGTTTCCCTCTGCTCTGTGTAGCTTCAGAAACTGCTTAGCTTATAGCATTCTTACCTTTGTGAGTTTTGAGAACTTTGGGGAACTTTAGTAGACTTTGTTTAAACCCACAACTAGGTTGTGGCATTTGTATTAACTACTAACTACCACTGCCAGCTTTTTGTAACAGCTTCCTTTTTGATAGTTTAGAGTAGGGTAGTTATGTTAGCTTAGTAATCTCTTGTAATTTTGATTTGGGTTAGTTTAGTTATTTAGCTGTTAAAATATAAGGTTAGGATTAGTTCATTTTGATTGTTTCCTTTTGTTGCATGGTAGTTATATTTTGGAATTTCTGTTAGCTGTTTCCTTTGTTCCTCATTCATTATTTGTACATTGTTCCTCAAAACTTAAACAAAAGAAGTGATAAAATAAAATACTTCTTACACCTACCCTTTGCCTTATTAAGGTTGCATATCCTTATACCCCTAGAGCGGGGCATGTAACAAGCATCCAATGCATTTCCAATCGGAAATAAGTCGGAAATCTATCAGTCAAGTTCTCCTCAAAATGACATAATATGTCAATCAAGTTCTCCTCAAAATGATGTAAGACACTGCCTTTGTACCGGCAGGGCCCTTAGCCAATGAGGTGCAGCCAAAGGGTAGATCTTTGTGCCCATACATGGTGTTACATGCGAGCCCACACTGTTTCGTAGGAACAGTATTTGTGGGCTCACCTGTAAGGCGAGCACACTTTAGATATTGTCATTATTTATTTATCTAGTAGGTCAGTCAGACAGTTCTCCTCAATATTTTGGCACCTTTCTACTCCTGTATACTTCGACAGAAAATGAAAATAAAAACATCAATGTGTTCAGCTTACAGTGGCGACGTGTGCTATTACTTTGTACAGCAATCGGCCAAATGGTGGCGCTGTAGGAAGCCTTCGAAAGTGCGAAGGTATAGATCATGCTCTGTTTTAAGTACAGCCATGAAACCTGTATACACGTATGCGTCTCCTCATGCCGAACAACTGTTACGCTCTGACTTTTAACCTCTGACCTTTAGATCCCCCAGAATTTTGAATTATATGAAAAACTGTAAAAATCTATCTCCTCCTGGGATTTTTGCGTTAGGCGCACAAAGCTTTTTTCACATGAACTTTGGACCAATACGGTCAAACTGTCTGGTCGGATTTCTTTTAAAGCGAAAGATTATTGTTTAATAATTCAATAAATATTGCGGTTTTATGCAAATTATTCTTCTGCCTCTAAATCATACATGCAATCTTATTCCAATCGGCCAAAGGGGGGCGCTATACGAAGCATTTGAAAATTCAAACTTCAACGGGCATAAGTCATGACTCGTTTCGTTTGAAGACATGCAACTTGCTTACACGCGTGCTTTGACTCAAGCGGAAGACATCTGTGTCTTTGTTGAGTAAGCTCCGCCCTTAGATTTTCCGCCATTTTGAGCAGTTTGTAAAACGCTTAAACCCGCTTTTATTCTGGAATTTTCGCGTCACGTCCACAAAACTTTTTTTACATGAACTTTGGACCAATATCTAAAAATCTGCCAGATCTGATTTTTTTTAAATTGAAACATGCTTTTTTAATAATTCAATAAATATTGCAGTTTTATGCAAATTATTCTTCTGCCTCTAAATCATACATGCAAAATAACATGTTCATGGCATTTGGCAAAGATGTAGAGTGTTAGTCCAAATATCACTAAAACCAATCTTACTCCAATTGGCCAAAGGGGGGCGCTATATCATTTTGAGCAGTTTGTGAAACGCTTAAACCCGTTAGGATTTTTTTTAACAATTTGCATGAAACATTCTACACACAATCTAAGGACCTTTATTGTGTGTGTGCCTATGAAGTGCACACACACAAAAAATAAATAAATACATAAATATAGCTGCAAGCAGCGATAGTGGCTAAAGCCAAAAACACCTCAAATCATGAACACAGACTGCAATGTGCGTGAAATCTTGCAAGCACATTCCCAATAGGTCAAGGAACAGATACCACCCTTCTCACATTGGCCTGTTATAGCGCCACCAGCGGGTCAACTTTTGCACAACACATTTTTGGAACAAAATGGACCAATCTTTGACGTCAGTAACGTCAAAGAGAGCACCGCCTGCGATCTTGACATTTTGTACTTTTATAGCCATTGTTTTCTGGCTTGAAGCGAGCCCACAATTGTTTCGAAGGAACAATATTTTCTAGTTGTAATTGCAATATCAATTTTGCTGGTATATATTATTGAGCAACGTTACAAAATGAGCCTATTGGAATCAGTACCAAAGTACCAAAAGTAATAGTATTCACGATCACGCTCACTCGCACTGTGATGCAACATGTTCAGAGCTTGTATACTATTTTCAAATAGACTAAGTATAAATTAGGACTTTTTTTGTCATAATAATCTAAGTCTACAAAGTGTGAGTTTTCAAATAATGTTATGTGTCTGAGATGTAGTGGAGTAGATGTATTTATTACTTAAAGGAGTAGTTCACCCCCAACATGAATTTTTCTATTGATTACTCACGCCATGGGGACTTGAGTTCAATAATATGTTTTGGTTTATTTCGCATTCCTAAGACAATAATTTGATTACAATAAATTTCCAGATGGAGACCCAAATGCATGGAATCGATTTACTATAATCCTTTTTTTTTTTCTTTTATTTAATAAACTAGACCAGGTCAACCTGGTTGTGCCAGACCCCGGTTCTGCCAACCCTCTGGGCCTATAAATTATGAGCTTTTGTAGGCATGTCATCATTATGTCATCATCATATATACCCTTTATATAGAAAAGGGACAGACCGACATTTGCTTATGTAGGCCTACCCATTTCATGGGTCTGGCAAAAATATATATATATATATTATTGAACTCAAGTCTCCATGGCGTGAGTAATCAATAGCCAAAACATCATTTTGGGGGTGAACAACTCCTTTAAATTGTTATATACTCAAGTAAAGTAAAAGTACTTAAAAATTGTTCTGAAGTCGAGTATTTGAGTAAATGTATTTAGTTACTTTCCACCAATGCGAGCAAACTGTAGGGGTGGTTGTGGGTAGAGTGATAATCAGAAGGTCACTGGTTCACCTCCTGGCCCCAGTCTATTTGTCAAAGTGTTTCTGAACAAGACATTTAACTCCTGTCCCCGAGCACCAATCATAAACCATCTGAGCCATTGGTTCTCAAAGTGGGGTCTGGGGAACCACAGGGGTCCTTGAGAGAGTTCCAGGGGGGTCCCTGGCACATCTTTTCAACAGGGGGTCTGCGGGCTATTAAGTGTCAATTTGCGGGTCCTTGACATGAAAAGGTTTGAGAACCACTGATCTGAAACAGAATTTCACCCATGGGACTAGGTAAGGTAATAAAAAACAATAAAGAAAAAGAAGCAGAAGAAGAAGAAAGAAAGAATAAAAAATAAAAAGCAAACATGTGTACTGTAATTTCAGTGTACATTTTGAGGTCTTGATGGATAAGCCACAAAGTATCTATCTCTTGTCCTGAGTCACATGTCATCCCTCCCCTCTGCCCTTGTTTTCTGTTATTTATCACTCTTTATTTTGACTTCTTTAGTTTTTATCTGTATTCAAATGTTCTTTTATACTGTATTATGTTTTTGCTCTGTGTCCTGAATAGGAACTGGGGACTTGTTTCCATTGTGGTCACATTCAATTTATCAACACCTTTTAAGGAGACGCAAGGTGTTTAACTTTATTACTTGCGCCAGCAGAGTGCGCAAGTACTGCGTTCGGTGTTTCTGTCGCGTCTTTGTGTTTATGCCTGTAGCCAATCAGGGACCAGCATTCATGGTGACGTCACTATCAACAGCCAATGAGGGACCAGCATACTTGGTGACTTCACCACCAACAAGTACGACATGATATTAATAACAAGGCACAAGTTGGCACTTGAAACTTGCCCATCCACATACGGTACATACAGACAGCACCGAACAGCACCGAACGCAGTACTTGTAGGCCATACATGGCCTACAAGTACTGTCATATCAAAACTTGACTATTGTAACTCTCTCCTCACTGGTCTCCCGGCATGTGCACTTAAACCTCTCCAACTGATCCAAAATGCCGCGGCACGACTGGTCTTCAACCAGCCTAAGTTCTCACATGTCTCTCCCCTTCTCCGCAGCCTCCACTGGCTCCCGGTTGCGGCCCGCATGGAATACAAAACACTGATGCTGACCTTCAAAGCAGCCAAAGGTATGGCTCCTCCATACCTCCAAAATCTGATCAACCCCTACTCCCCCACTCGTTCACTTAGATCAGCCAACACAGGGATGCTGACCGAACCCTCGCTAAAAACTCCAGGGCAAAAATCCACTCGTCCGAGACAGTTTGCCATCTTGGCTCCCAAGTTGTGGAATAAACTCCCTGTCGCACTTAGAACAACGGACTCACTCGCTGCCTTTCGCCGTGGACTGAAGACTCACCTTTTCAGACTCCACCTAAACCCTTAGCACTACAGTAAAATCAATGACCATACATGAAGCTAGTTAACATTTGTTTTTTAGGTTTCTTTAGAACTTGATTATATTGTGTTTTTCTCTAGATAGATATCCATTTACATTGTTATATTGCTGTTAATGTACTGACCTATTATCTTGTTTATTATTGTGATGTTGTATCTGCTTATTGTAAGTCGCTTTGGATTAAAAGCGTCTGCTAAATGCCTAAACTGTAAACTGAGTGCACAAGATGCAAGTTGGCACCTCGTCACTGGCATAGTGGTGATGCCAGTGGTGAGCACACCTCATGGCGCGCTCTGCTGGAGCACAAGTAGACCATACAAGGCCTACTTGTGCACAAGGCACAAGTTGGCTACTCGACAGAGTGCAGTTCTATTTTTTTTACTGATTTCAAAGTAAGTCATTTTATAAAGTGTTTCCTTTGTTCAATGCTTTATAAGCACATTTAATTGCCTTGTTGTAGAAATATGCTCTATGAATAAACTTACCTTCCAACATAAACTTTCTTATGTGCTGTCAGCTGTTGCCTGTTGAACTATGATAAAACAATTCTTATTACTGACTTTGTTGGTGACCCTACAAATTATATGTTGGTGACCCCCCCCCCCCCCCCCCCCCCCCCACACACACACACACACACACACACACACACACACACAAACACACAATATCAAGTCTAATGTGCAGTGTTGCCAGGTCTTGCTTGTTAAGCGATACATTTTGTCATGTATTCATAGACCTGGTTGCTTCTTTCACTCGCATATAACCTGGCAACACTGGTCTTAGCAGTGTTGCCAGGTCTTGCTTGTTAAGCGATACATTTCGTCATGTATTCATAGACCTGGTTGCTTGTTTCTCTCGCATGTAATCTGGCAACACTGTTCTTGCTCAGCAGTGTTCCTGTTCTGTTCCTGAAACACAAAATAACATGTTGAATTGGCCGAATCAGATAACTTTAGGACACATTTTGTCATTTGTATTCTTGATACAAGATCTTGATGTCATATACTAATAATTTAAAGTTTGCATGGCTTTAATTACAACTAATTAAAAACTCGGGACAATGGATAAACAGTAATCAGGATTATGATGTTGTTTGGACGTTGGACTGTTGGGGTGACTGAATCTGTTGGTGAGTTATGACTTTTGATCCAGCTTAATCTTTTATATACAGTATTACCTGCCTGGCCGCCGTGCCAATTAATGTTGTTATCATTTAAGATGAGATGGCTGCCATTGGTTGCTATTATGTGGGTTCAGAGTCAGAAGCACGTCGGTTGGTGTTGTTTGTTGTGATTTGATTTGATGACATGTGTGGGTACCTGCCAGGCTGGCAGGCAGGCTCTCTGTCTGTGCACCATCTGTATGTTTTGCTATGATTTCTCAAATTATTTTAATTTATGAGGTGAACAGCAGTAGCCTATCAATGCTTGTAAGCCCTGCAGTTATGGTTAAAGTTATGGCACGTGAAACCCGAAAACTGGCTCTCCACAACACATATGTTCCCGTATAGTTTAAGTCGAGACCAGTTTAACTCAAGACGGCATCAGTCGTCGTCCTAGTAACAGGCTGAGGAGACCTAGCCGCAAATTGCAACACTAGATTTTTTTATACTCGGATGAATCTAGGGTTGCAATACCTCCCATAGGCAGCCAATGCATCAATCTGATTGTGCTATCTGATTGTATTAAACGACTTCAAACTCACCAATATTGTGGCTCTATGGAAAGCTTGGAATTTACTCTTGCTATCTGCAAAGCGTTTGTTTCTGAAAAATCCACAGGAGAATTGTTATGATTTTATTTTCTGTCAAGAAATTCAGTTTGGGTGATTATTTTTTTCTAAGTGCTGGAGTTTGGAAGCGCTTGAGGGAAGTCACTCAGCAGTCCTGTGTACCAGCTGGTTCTAAATGTCACATAGCCTAATGCAGGAGGCAGCGGGACATGGCGTTATAGACGAGCGCTTCCGAAGTTCAAACTTAGAAAAAAAACATGTCTTCTCGGATTTCTTGACAGAAAATAAAATCATAACAATTCTACGGTGAAAGAAAACGCTTTGCAGATAGCAAGAGTAAATTCCAAGCTTCCATAGAGCCACAATATTATATATATAAAAGATTAGCTGTGCGCGCACACACACACACACACACACACACACACACACACACACACACACACACACACACACACACACACACACACACACACGAATGGGGTGAAAACATAATCTCTGCCTCCCGGCCTCTCGTTTCTCTAGAGATGAGCCTTCCAACTATAGAGAGTTCTGTTTTGTATGGGGATCACCAGTCACCACCAGGTGGCAGGGTAATATAGGATATGTTTTGTGTAGGCCACAGAGTCTAACCTCAATGTGTCATCATGGCATCCATAGATGTAAAAATCGCATTGATTGATTGATTGCAGACTTTATTAGAAGTTTGCATAGGAAAAAGGAAACCATTAAAGTATCTCACATAACATTGAATGATAGACGGATAGAACATAGTACTATGCAGTAGATAGTAAAAAATCACACCCGTGTGAACTGAGCGGTGGTTTACCCATCCCCCCCCCCCCCCCTGTGTGTGTGTGTGTGTGTGTGTGTGTGTGTGTGCGTGTGCGTGTGCGTGTGTGTGTGTGCCTGGCCTGGCCTGGCCTGAAAACAGCGCCCCTCCCTTAACATGTGTGGTCATAAAAGGTACTACACCACAGGCTTGAGGCTACATACAGACAGACCCACCCACATACATACATACCTACACACACGGCCACGCTATGGAGACGGTGTGACCACCGCTCAAAAAGAAAAAGAAAAGAAAGAAAACAGTGCAGGAAAATATATACAGTAGATATTTACAATAGAAGGGTCAGGGTAAGGCTGGGCTAGGTTTGTTTTTACCAGTTACGAGTGGCTGCTGCATGTAGGTTGTTTTTCAGGGCGATGTTAAAGGATGTTAGGGATTTACACTCCTTTAAGGCATAGGCTATCTCCTTGTATGGGCCATTCTGTCCGTGACATCAGCTGTTGTGGTGTCAATCTCTGCATACTTTGTATGATGTTGGTCTCGTGTGACGTTTGTCTTGTGTGAGCTTTATTACTGCATACATAGGGACATACTGTACACACAAAGTGAAACGTAGGAGCAGTTAGCAGCGCTCAAAAAGCTATCTCATTCACTGCTGCAGTTCATTGGAGCAACCGGTAAAAACGGGAGGGCGGAATTGCGGGAGGCACGCTGCCACTCAAAGTGACTACTGGCCAATCGTGGCGTGTCTTTTCCGGGACTTCTAGAACATAAGAATCTAGGTTGCGTTCGAATAAACGAACGACCGTAGGGCACACACAGAGGGAGTCTCGCATCTGATTGGCCTACCGAGCATCCGTCCTTCAGAATTCCGGAAGCTTGCCAGTCCTCTTTTACCATTCGCACCAATGAACTGCAGCGGCAGAGGAGGTATCTAGCTTTTTATATAGTGTACGAAAAGACCCCACCTGCTTCTGATTGGCCTACCTACAGTAGATCACCCTGCGTCTACCGAACATCCGTTTCTGTGATGCATGCTGAAGCTTGACCTCCTGCCTGCGATACGCACACCCCCATCACATTATGATATCTTTATCTAAAGCTAAGTAAAAAGCCTGGACCAACCCTCACTCAGTGCAATATAGTCATATTTAAAAATGATGGAAATCAATTTTCAAACCACATTATATAGCCTACACAGTAAAATACTGTGGTTAAAGATGGTCCCAAATGAAGCCTTAACAGTCCATTTCGGTCCAGTTTTAATTGAAGAAGGTTTGGTTGCCGTGACACGCCTTTTTTCCCCCATCAAAGTAATGGGGGAAATGTATTCACCAATAATACAGTACGTGAGTTTTAGGATTTTCCCATTCAAGTCAAGGGAGATAATTAATTAACTAATAAATTAATATAAATTAAACTATATAACGTATCTCTTAGCAAAATGCAAGCACACAATTCCAGATGAAGCTGTCGATTTGATAGTTTTGGTGGCACTCCAAGTGCGTGACACCAAAACTGTGGGAGGAGTGGAGGAGTAGCAGGGCCGTTTTTAGCTATAGGCGGTATAGGCGGTCGCCTAGAGCGCCATCCTAGAGGGGGTGCCGAGGGGGCACCGAAATGGAGGGAGTGGACCCAAACCAGCCCAAAACCGGCCCAAAACCGACTAAATTCACGGCAAAACCCGCAAAAATCGCGCGTGCGCTTTGCGCGCGCTGGAGTGGGGGGGGGGGGGGGCGCATTCGAGAGAGCTCGCCTAGAGCGCCGATTAGACGCGCTACGGCCCTGAGGAGTAGTGTGGCAAAATAAAGTTCTGGAAAGATGGAAGACTAGAGAGATGCAATTCTGGGAAATTGCAAGTTTTGTTGCCATCACGCGAGTCACACTTGTAAATGAATTCCGTCTTACTTTTGGCATAGCTGTAATTATACAGCAGGCTATGGTGACATGAACGTGACGTGACTTTGTCCGCTAGCCGGCCGTCCGGTCCTCCCTTAAGCCATAGGATATTCACTTTTAAGTAATAAATGGTTATTATTAAAGATGGGTCTTTAATTGCTTCAGTCATCAAATTAATTTCTGCATCTTTAAAGGAGCTATAGTCAACTTTTTCATTGTAGGGCCGACACTTTGTTTACATCCTAGTCTATAGACTAGAATGTAAACAAAGTGTCGGTCTGACAATGGCCAAAATTATTATTTTATCATTATTTTACGCTTTTTGTGGTCATTTTTGAATAGAAACACATATATATGAAGCTTATTTTTTTGAAGCAGTGGAAACCGCTTCCAATGAATGGCTTTGTGTGTATCACGCCCATATATGGTCATTTCAGTCCAGAATGAACAGGCTTTTTCAAAAACAGAATGTCCGTTTAATTACCATATATGGTGATCTCAGTCCAGAATGAACAGGGTTTTTCAAAAACAGAATGTCCGTTACCTTATGTCCATATATGGTCACTCCAGGCCAGAATGAACAGGTTTTTCCTGTCCCGTACGTGTAAAATATCAGTCCAGAATGAATAGGCTTTTTCAAAAAGCAAAATGTGTGTCCCATGTCCATATATGGTCATTTCAGTTCAGAATGAATAGGCTTTATATGTCCTGTACATCTAGAATATGTGTGCGGTGTCCCTCCCGGTCAGATGAATGGATACTTTGAGGATTGGTCAAGCTTCACATGATAATTTGGCCTTCAGGGTTTATCTGTCTTATTTAAATACTTTATATTTATTTATGTATTTATTTAATTACAAATTCTTATTTTAATGTATGTGTTTTAATCTATTTTATTTTTTAAACCTATTATACCAACTGTCATACCAGCTCTCCAAATACATTCAGAATAGAAGTTTTATCTGTCCACCGCTTCAATTCGAACCGAGGTTTGATTTTTATAAAATATTTTCGAAACATTATTTTAATTTTAGCATCCGTTTTTCAAGAAAAAGTTGACTATAGCTCCTTTAAGCCTAGCTTTAGCTTTTTAATGGAAGACATTTTCCAATGCTAACAAAGCCAGATAAGTATCAAACTCCCAAAATTCACCAGAACATAGGAAATAGCATCTACTAAAATGTTTCGGGGGGAGGCCCCACAGACCCCCTGCTTGGGGGTGTCATCAGTGTCCCCCCCAAAGAAATAATCTCCTTGCTTGTGTGTGCGTGTGTGTGTGTGTGTGTGCACGTGTGCATGCGTGTGCTGAGCAAGCACACACAAATTTGTGTGATGTGTGTACAATATGTGCATGTTTGTTTAGCTGTATTTGTGTATTGGAACTCAAATGGATATTTATGTCCACAATGACATACTCAAGGTCAGCTCTCACCTGCACTGTTAACAACTGCTAAGTGTCCAAACTTCCATTCCCTTTCAGCACCACTAGATGGCAATGGCTACTAATACCATGTTAAAAGCTAACTTGTGTGACTTCCAAACTAATACATTGACTCATTGTGCTCATCTCCAGAAATACAGTATTTAGGGCTGTTATATTTTTGTTCCCAGCTCTATCCAATGGCACAGTATATACTGTACATTTTATTTATTAGTCTTAAAGTATTGTTTAGTAGACTACATTGCATTGTTGTGCCAGGCCGGCATCATAATATATTGGTTTTCATTGCATTTAATCACAACCTGAAAAGGTACTGCCTTCACTATTCAAATATTTAATTGTCACTGCAGTTAGTTTGTTATTTTTGGTGTAATAATAAATGCCCCCCAAAGTCCCCAATTATACTGTAATAGCAGAAATTATCTATTCTGCGATTACACCTCTTTCCCCATTTTCATCTCTCGTTCATTTTGTCCCCGTGAATGTGTGCTGATAATTGTGATGGAAAGCGGTTACCGCATAGCTCTACACTCAAGTGCATGGTTGTGCTGAATGAATGCAGGGACATGCTGGGCCCCTGATTCAGCCAGGGAAAAAGAGATGGAGAGGCCCTCATTGCGCGCTATAGAGAGAGATTTCTCTCTATAGCGCTGCTGCTACTCAAAGATTTGTGACAAAGTGACAAGCCAGTGGGCCAATTACATGAGTTATATTTCGTCATTGTCAGGTGGAAACCTTGTATGTCCAAAACCGTTTGTTTTGTATTTATCATTTTAAAAGTGATTTAAACTAGTGAAAACAGCCGATCTACAAGCACACAATGCCTCGCGGTGCGAGGCGTTGTGTGCTTGTAGATCTGCTGTTTTAACTACGTTTGTTAAGAGTTAAGATCTGTTTATTTGACAGGGACCGTGCTCATTAATGGACATGTCAGTTTTCACTTCAATGTAAATGAGCCAGAGTTAGCCCGCCGTGGGCTAATTTTCATCTGTAGTCCCTGGACCCCCATTGGTTTGTGCGACGGCCTTGTATGATGAAGCAGGGCTTTGCTTTGCGAAAAAATGTACACATTTGAAACTTGGAGATACGAGGTTTCTGCCCGACAGTGACGATTTACTTTGTTGGCCGCCCAGCCCCCAAAATGGAACAAAGCCCGACATTTTATTTTTTATTTTTTTCCTAATGGCCGGCCTGGACCGGCCGGGAATGAACCGGCCGTTCGGGAGTTGTCCCGCTTTTCCCAATGGCCAGCACGTCAACTGCACGAATGTATCTAAATGTAAATGTTCACCTCAGTGTTTCTAGTTGATTGACAACTATTATGGCTTCTCTGGTATTGCGGTGACATTCAAAAGGCCTTGAACCTGTGCAGGGCCTGGGTAAGAGTTGACTGAAAGTTCATCTGCTTTATCAAAAACAGACTGCCATCATCATGTTGGTCTTATTGTAGAATTAATTTTCTTCCAGGACTGATCAGTTAGAAAACGTAATAAAAAAAAGGATGTCCAACAATGTTATCAAAATAGAAACCGTGTTCAAAATGTTCTGTGATGCTGAGGTCATGTAATACACTATCATCATCATTACTTATGGGTAACTGTGGGGGCGGGGGATACATTATATTCACAGTTGTGTTTATCCATGAAAACCACAGACATTTATCAGCATGTATTTAATTGTCACTGCAGTTAGTTTGTTATTTTTGGTGTAATAATAAATGTCCCCAAAGACCCCAATTATACTGTAATAGCAGAAAATGCCGGTGTGCATGTAGTTTAATGTCATGACACACTGATACTCTTTTACATTGGTTACGAATGTTTGTCAAAGTCAGAAAAGTAGCAAGTTAATTGTTCACGATTAGAGTGGATGGTCAGATTGAATTAAAAAATATACAGTATAATATACGGCAATATTACAATTGTATTTGGACATCCTAACTCATTCTATACCTGTGAAAAGACACAGTGTTGGCAGTGTTTGGGATTATATTTTAACACTCAGTAGAACGTTTCTGTACTGAGTAGCTAAATGATATCTTGTTGTGGGTTGCGGCTAGCAATGAAGTCCACGTGCACGCACGCATGCACGCACTCATGCACGTGCACACACACATGCACACGCACGCACGCACACACACGCACGCACGCACGCACACACACACACACACACACACACACACACACACACACACACACACACACACACACACACACACACACACACACACACACACACACACACACACACACACACACAGGACTTCCTCCCTTGGCATGCAAAACCTGGGTTCACAGCCGTTCATGGGGAGCAAATGCCAAAGAGAATTGAGCAGATGAACAGATGAGGATAGCCCCCTCTCTCTCTCTCTCTCTGTGTGTGTGTGTGTGTGTGTGTGTGTGTGTGTGTGTGTGTGTGTGTGTCTGTCTGTCTGTCTGTCTGTCTGTCTGTCTGTCTGTCTGTCTGTCTGTCTGTCTGTCTGTCTGTCTGTCTGTCTGTCTGTCTGTCTGTCTGTCTGTCTGTCTGTCTGTCTGTCTGTCTGTCTGTCTGTCTGTCTGTCTGTCTGTCTGTCTGTCTGTCTGTCTGTCTCTCTCTCTCTCTCTCTCTCTCTCTCTCTCTCTCTCTCTCTCTCTCTACCCTCCCCCCTCTGCATGTTTATCTCCGTCTCAGTGCTTCGGCCTAAACTGATGCTGTTTTTTGCCCATTAGCCTTATTTATCTTTTCCAATCAGTGGAGTGCTCAGACTCATTAGCATCAGGGTTAGCCACGCAGAGACCCAGTGGAGATTCTTTATTATTTTGACCATTGCCTTAAAACTGATCACACCCTTTTCAGAACCAAAGGGCTGAGCTGTGTCCAATTACTGACCAATGCTTTAGGCAGTCGCACATCAAACAAAGCTCTGCAATGGAGCGTTCCCACACTGACACCCATGCACACAGGAACGCACCAATGTGATGGCGCGCGTAGACAACCATGCATGCATATACACATATGCAGTGAATAAGTGGAGCAGGTGAAATGAAGCAAAGGGGATAAGGAGGGATAAGTTAAATGAAGGAGAGAAGAGGAGCTTTCCCCTCCACCTCCTTCTAATCTGTTGTGATGGTAGCCATGCTCAGGTCTGTCTGAGGCCAGATGGTCCAGGTGACACGCACACACACACACTCTCACACACACACACACACACACACTCACACACACTCACACACACACACACACACACACACACACATACACGAATGAATACGCACGCACGCACGCACGCACGCACGCACACACGAATGGACACACACACACACATACACGAATGGACACACACACACACACACACACACACACACACACACACACACACACACACACACACACACACACACACACACACAAATGAACGCACAAACGCACACACGCACACACACAATCCCAGATGCCCAGAAGCCCATTCACACACAAAAAAGCAATCTCTGAAATAGATCCTCAATGTATTACTTCTTAGGCTGGATGGAGATTGAAAAGAAAAGACTAATAGCGGAAGAGTGAAAGATAATCAATTAGAAAAAAAAGCACATTAAAGATGAAAGAGAGAGAATGGGTAGAGGAGGCATTGAAGAGGCCAAAGAAAGAATAAAGATGGAGGGAAAAAACAGAAAAGCGGGGGGACAAAATAAGAATTTTCTTTTTTCATCTCCCCTGTCATGGTGCGTGGCTGTTTGGGCCCGCCGGCAAAAAGGGTTTGTGTTCAATCACACTTTCCTCAGAGACGGAAATTAGAGTGCTCTATTTAGAGCCTCGCGGCAATGTACACACAAACACACATGGTATACATGCACACTTGCATCAAACACACGCGCATACACTACAGTCAGTACATTGATGTGCACATAATCTCACACACACGCACGCACGCACGCACGCACGCACACAATCAAACAACAAACAAACACACACACACACTGAGTACCAACATATAATCACATCCACGCACACGTGAGCGCATGCACGCACATGACCACGCATACGTGCGGTGCATGTTTTTCTCTGAATATCCAGAGACAGCCAGGCCTGCCTGTCATACTGCTCAGGGGCAGGTTTGACATGAATCCTGTATGATGCCTGTTTTTTGCACTCCCATAATTCAATTAGCAGGACCGACGGCCCGCTGCGTGTTCTGGTCACAGGTTGTGACATCAGCCCCGGCCGGAAGGTTGAGGATATGTTACACCATGTTACCTGCCTGCGCTGACAGGAATACACCACACATGACCCAGAGGGCCACCGTGATGGCACGCTCAGCTGCAGCAGCCATGCAAATGTACCGACTAACGACATGACCACTTATTTAGACCAGGGGTGGGCAACTTTGATGATGGAGAGGGACACTATATTTTCACACTCACTCCAGAGGGCCACAATGCATTATAAAAATAGCAAAAAAGGCCGATCTACAAGCTCAAAACACGTCACAATGTGTTTTGAGCTTAGATGTGCTATTTTTGAATTGGAATCGTGAATTATCTTTTAGCTATTTTTGAATTGGAATCCTGGAAAGTAAAATTTGCCTTTAATTTCAAATGCATTTATATGTTCTTATGTTTACTTTATGAACTTAAATACATTGGACATAAAAAAGAATAGTACTAGTTATTAAAGGAGTAGTTCACCCCCAAAATGACTTTTTTCCCATTGATTACTCACGTCATGGAGATTTGAGTTCAATAATATGTTTATGTATTTGTCGCATTCCAGACAAAAATGTGATTATAGTAGATGTACCCTCATTCATTCCGGATGGGGACCCAAATGCATTTGGGTGCCCATCCGGAATCAATGGGGGTAAATGTATTGCTATTTATTGCTATATTAGCACGCACACAGGCATCACACACAAACACACACACACACACACACACACACACACACACACACACACACACACACACACACACACACACACACACACACACACACACACACACACACACACAAACTTGACATTTTTAAATTGCAGCTGACTTTGTGCGACCTAGTGCTGCATCCAGCATGAAGGATTTTGACATTCATATTTGCATCCAAATGCGAGTCAGTATGATGTATGTAAGCCTTGCCCGTTTTCCTGCTTGAGCGAGCTTTCGTGTGTGTACAGTGCGTGCATATTGCCACGAGGCCAGTGTGCATGCGTGCCTCGTGTTAAGAAAGGCAAAGGGATCGTGTCCTGACAATTACCTTGTGTTTCCTGAATTCCTGAGATGTCCACCCATGACCCAAATCATTACGCTCTGCCACTCCTGTCACACACACACCCACACCCACACACACACACACACACACACACACACACACACACACACACACACACACACACACACACACACACACACACACAAGCAGGCCACATGTGGTCATCTCTATTCAAGGCGAGAGCCAAGGTCAAACCACTCACCCATAAAGACAGCCACACGCACACACGCACGCGCACGCACGTGCACACGCACACAGACACACAGACACAAGCACGCACACACACACACACACACACACACACACACACACACGCACACGCACACGCACACGCACACGCACACACACACACACACACACTAGTTCGTTGTTTTGTCTTTCTTCTACTCCACTGGCTCGACTCCTCCTGATTCAATTCTTAAAAGGACTCCATATTTTCCTCATTATAAATGTTGAGGACCAGTGAGCATCATGTTCTCCGGGCATGAAACCAATGTAGACGCTGCTACTGTTCTGGTTCCTTAATCTGTGTGTGTGTGTCTGTGTGTGCCTGTGTGCGCCGCACATGCATGTTTGTTTATTTATTTGTATTAATATCTTGACACATTTGTTTAGCCTGTCATCTGTCAGCTACAGAGAGCGACAGTTGTATGAGAGGAGAGAGAGAGCAGGGGAATGTGATAGCAAAGGATCTGGGTGAACCGGGAACTCACTGGGCATTTCCCACTCACTTGGTTATCAGGTCGGCCCATGCATATCGTCGTTGTCGGGTGGAAAACTTGTATGTCCAAAACCGTTTTGTATTTATCATCTAAAAAAATTAACGAAACTAGTGAAAACAGCCGATCTACAAGCACACAATGTCTCGCATCGCGAGGCGTTGTGCTTGTATGATGAAGCAGGGCTTTGCTTTACCAAAAAACGTACACATTTGGAACTTGGAGATACAAGGTTTCTTCCCAACAGTGACGATATGTTTTTCTAGGTGGCATGACTAGCATTATTGTCAAAGGCTCTGTATGTACATGTGCAGTGGGCACGCACGCATGCATGATGCACACACACACAGATACAGTTCACTTTACACACAGATGCAATTGGGGAGATTTAAATGGACCATCACAAATGTACTGTCTAATGCCGGTACACTGTAACATGCATTGCTGTGTGTTAAATGTATCCATCTGTAACTCTGAGAGTGTAAAATGTAGCCATATGGACCCCAGAGTTAAATGAACACTGAGGACTTTACTGTGCAGAGGGGGATATGCCCAGAGGCGTCAATTGGGTGTGCCAAGGTATGGCTGGTGCCAGCTGCCATACCTTGGCTACAGGGGGAAAAGAATTAAATGTACTTCTTAAAGTAAATTCATCATGCCTGTTGCTAATGTATGGCAACCACCGGCGCCTAACTCCGTCCCCACTAGGGGGAGCACAAATACAGGGGACATTTCGCCGCGAAAAATCGGGTATTTGCGGATATAAAGTCGTTTAAAATGGATAATTTCGGGTATAAAGTCAACTAAGGCGGGTTTCCTTCATTAAGTAATTTTCGGGTGCCTTTGGGGCTTCACATTGGATGTTATGCTAACACCAGGCAGTCAGTTCTGTTCAGTTCTGTTCATATTAACTCACCCATTTCTCCATTCCTGCTATCTCAATTCCTCCTCCATCTGAACCATCCAAATTCCAAAAGTTGCCGTTCTGTTAACCATATTCGCCGCAAAACTTCTTCCGAGTTTTACTTAATTACTCCAGTAACCACACAACAACAGCAATATCACACAGCAGCGTTCCGTCTTTTTTTACCGTCCGGGCTAGAACACACACTCGCTGCAGTGGGTTCCTGGCTTAGCCCAAGCCCAGGCCATGGGGGGGAACCATGGAGCGAGTGTGTTCTTACCCGAACGTTAAAGGAAGACGGACACGCCTGGTTTAGCTCTTCTTAAAACAGTATCTCCCTCTCTCTCTCTCTCTCTCTCTCTCTCTCTCTCTGTCTGAGCTCCCGTGGCACGCGTCGTCATTCCACCAGTCGCAGAATTAATTAATTGAAAGATATTGTAGAAGCGCGGCCCGGGACGGGACGGGGGGGAGCCGGGCTCCCCCTACCGGCAGATTGGGGGAGCCTTTGCTCCCCTTGGCTCCAATAAACAGGCGCCAGTGATGGCAACATGACGGGTGTCTTGCACGCGCGCAAAGGTGCGCGTGCAAGACACCAGTCATGTTGCCATATTTTAGCTTTTGCTGAACTGACGCCACTGGATATGTCGGGTTTGTTATTCCGAGAGGGCGAACAGAACCTTATATGGCTCACAGATGAAACCTACACAAGAGACATGAAAAATAAATGAATGGAACGCTTTCCTTCCGGAATCACAGAGCAACGGAAACATAAAGGGAGAGAGGGAGACAACAGAAGCATAATCACAGAAAAAGAGAGGGAGGTTATTTATTCATTCTCTGAGTGGTTTTGCTGTGACCCCCTCAGGGCACTTTGGATTCAAGTGAGGCTCTGTATGTACACGTGCATGCACACACACACACACATGCGTGCAGGCACCCGCTCGCACGCACACACGCACGCACGCACACACACACACACACACACACATGCGTACAGGCACACACTCGTACGCACACACGCACGCACGCACGCACACACACACACACACACACGCACGCACGCACGCACGCACGCTCACGCACGCGCGCACGCTCACGCACGCACGCACGCACGCACACACACGCGCTTATTATATGCACAGTTCACAAGTTCAGCAGGATCCATTTGAGATGTCAGATGATCACATATGTTGTCGTTAAAGCTGCAATCCGTACATTTTATGTTGAACCCCGGTGAGACCCCGCATATGAGCGACCTCAATCATTTCTCCGGGTCAACCAAGAGGCAACCCCTCGATTGGACAGGGGATATACTGTACTGCACTCATGGACTTCAGGTCAACCAGTCTACCCGACCTCAGGGTCTACAGTTCTCAATGGAATGAAGTGTATGGAGATGACCTCCAGCCACTGCAGATGTGCTACTTATATTGTATTAACCCATTTAGGCCTAGAAATTATTGACTGCTTTAACCAGTGAAAAATAGCAGGTATACAAGCTCACAGCGCGGCACCGAGTGCCGCGCTGCGAGCTTGTAGATCTGCTATTTTTGAAAAGTCGTGAAAATGTGTGCAAATCTTTGAATATATGTATTTTCAAAGCGAACGGTTGTAACTCAAATTCTGCTTCTGGGGGGTCCCTGCCTGGAACTAGATATTTTGTAATGGGGGTCCGTGGCCAAATTCATATCATTTTGGGGGTCCTTCACATGAAAAAGTTTGAGCATCACTGACATGGAAACATGGGTTTCTTGCACACATTTACACAATTTTTCAAAAATAGCAGATCTACAAGCTTGCAGCGCGGCACTCGGTTCCGCGCTGTGAGCTTGTATATCTGCTATTTTTCAATAGTTAACATTCATGGGGGGCCCACAGTGAATCCTTGTACCCAGGGCCCAGAATTCGGTGTGACGCCCCTGTATTAACATACAGTTATAATTGTCATGAACTGGCTCAACCATGACAACCATGGGAGACGAGCAGATGACACTCAAGGTTAAGTGAAAACCACTTACTTTAACAATTCCGTTTTTTGTTCCATCCCGTCCAACTCTTTCTCAAGTGTCACCTGAAGCATTTCCTTTTGCTGTTCAAAGGTTAAACACTCTAAGGTACTTAAAATGAAGGATGTTTACCATTTAGTGCAGTCACTTCGGTTAGGGTCTCATCCTCTGGTGGAGGCTCTGGTGTGGCTCTAAGCTGTCCATCATAAAAATCTTGACCTTAACCTTTGAAAATTTGTCTCAGAGCTCCAAGTGCTCTGCTACTTTTAACAGCTGCTCCTTTGTGCATTTATCCAGTCCTGGAGCCTGATTGAACTCCTCTATCAAATAACTACAAAGATAAATGAATTGTTGTTAATTAAAGATTTCAACAAAAACGTGGCAAAGACCCCGGGGACCAACTCTCCTAAATACTGCTCTGGCCTCCGGGTAGTGTGAGTGCGCAGTTTCACGGTGATTGCGGGCCAACGGTGCCGGAGATTAGCTGTACACAGACATACTGTACAGACGGACACACACACACACACACCCGAACGGACGGACGAATGGACAAACGGACGGACAGAAGGAACGGACAGACATGGCGAAAACATAGTCTCAGCCACACCTTCGGCCAGGCGGATACAAAAAAGGTGAAATTCTGTCTTTAAATGCCAGACAGACACGTCAATCTTTCAATTCAAATATTGTCCATATAGCCATAAAAACAAAACAGTATATTGAACTCACATTCAGATTTGGAGAGGAGATCCAATTCTTTAAATGTCATCTCTTCTTAGTTCCTCCAGGCTGTTTCACACGGTGAAAGAGGCCAGCACAGATTTGGCTGACTGTGCTTTGGGGACATTCAGCAAGGGAAACACCAGGAACTGTAGGCCTGCCCAGGCTGTCCGGGTAAAGATGAGGTGCGTCTATGGTGACCAGACATCATGCTTTGGCCAGGATTGTCCAGGTTTCAAGCTGGGTGTCTGTCTAGTAAAACAGAAACATGTCCTGGTTATCAGAATTCACTACCAATTTCACTTACTTTCACTTACTACAATTCAAATAGTACTTGTTTTGAGTGCATACATGGATGAAAGCTGCAGTCATTAGTGTGCTAAAATAATTGTCCCCATCCCAGTGAAAACCTCTATGGTGTGCATACTGTCCATATCTGCAATGCACATACTGTACTGTACATGAACGTGTACATTAGGCCCTACTTCTCAAACAATTCCTCTCACAGCAATGCATTGTGAGCTTGTAGATCTGCTATTTGAGAACATTGTTTGTATGTATGACATGCCCCCAAAAAAGGCATACCAGGCTCACGGTTGAAATAGAAAGGGGTTAGGAGTTTGAAAATAGTATGGTCATCCTGGGTGGGAAGAATATAAGCAATACAGTAAAGTATTGCATTATGCGGTATACTAGTCTAAAATGTTATCGACAACTTTATACAGCAATTTGGTGGTGCTTGTAAAGTAAGAGTAATTAGAGTATAGAGATGCACTAAATTGAGTCAACTCGCCATTTGCTACAATGATGGACCAAAAGATAATATATATATATATATATATATATATATATATATATATATATATATATATATATATATATATATATATATATATAAAAGCCTTCTGCAATAATTATAGACAGTTTCAGTTGGATGTTTGATATGCTGTTCAACAGAATATCAAACATAGCAACAGCAGCTGTTGGCAACTGCTGTGATTACAGATGACTCGGGTAGAGAGATAGGACTAAAACCATAGAGGCGACATGTTGAATCCCCTTTCCAGAGTGGCACCATATTGGCAGGTGCTGTTCTTAGCTTGCTGTAATTGGTTGTCTTGTTTTGTACCAATATATCAGTATTGTTTTTTTATTCAAAGTATTCTAATGAGTGTAAGAAAAGCTGTGCCTGTATAGAATACAAGACGATTTTGATTTTAATAGTTGTAAGATAGCTAGAGAAATCATGCTTCAAGTCAAGGATTATCTTTTAATTAGCTTTTACTGAAAATCATGAAAAGGCACAGGGAAAGATGTTAACAAGTGATGTTAATTAATATGATGTGTTATTCAAAGTGACACATTCGGGGTTAGCTATGTACTGTAGATGCATGTGTGTTAACATGTGTATGCCAAGTTGTGTCAGTGTGTGGTTGGTTGGTAATTGGTTCTATCTATTTATTTAAAACATTACTAAACTTTATTTTGAGCTCTATATTAGCTTACTGAACTTGAAAACAATGTCATTACTGGGTTGTTGAGTGCTGTAATCAGTAATATACATGGCAGTAGTAATGTACATTACTACTCTACTCTATAATAGCATTATCTATGGTCATAATCTGATTGTTCTTCATTGGTGTCATTTGTAAACAAAACTCCGGCATCATCATTGAAAAGGTAATGTTGAATAACGTTTTATATCTATGGAATTGGGGTTGTTGTTTCATTAAATAAGCTACAGTAGCTGCAAGGTCCATATATATGACATACTGTAAGTGCCATGCAAACATCACAGGCCTGAGCACCCACTGTCTGTAAAGTAAATCAGTCACATATTTTCATATATAACATATTTCTTTGATTTCTATTTAATACCGTTATCAACTAAATTACATGAGCGAATGAGACACTTCATTATATTACTCAGTTCTCTGAAGCTGGCAAGCAAGCTATATTTAGACGGTTACATTCTGTGAGCAATAGTGTGCTGTCTGCAACCTGGGTGAACTTCTTGAAACCGTTACCCAGGGAAACAACATAAACTAGCTGTTAAACCACTAGTTAAACCAGACACCTGCACATAACTGAGTATGAACCAAGCATTAGCTTACCATCCCTCTGTATGAAATTAAATAGTGGTCCTATGGCAACAGAATGATGCAATCATCTATAGATAGAAATGTGGAACTCAGAGCTAACTTTACAGTACTGTACATCAACACATAAAGTACATTTTTATAAGTAGCTGTTTCTGCCTAAACATGAAAATCAAGGTGTATGTTTGTATAATAATTGAATTACTTGCCCCAGCACATTGCGCAAGTACTGCGTTCGGGTTGCGTATCTGTCGCGTATCGGTTTGTGTTTACGCCCGTAGCCAGTCAGGGACCAGCATTCCTGTTGACGTCACCATCAACAGCCAATGAGGGACCAGCATTCTTGGTGACGTCACCATTAACAAGTGCGACCTGATATAAATAACAAGGCGCGCTCTGCTGGCACACAAGTAGGCCATACTGTACATGGCCACAAGTGCACAAGGCAGTTGGCACCTCGACAGAGTGCAGTCTAGCTGAATATTGTGATCTATCACAAATGAGAATCACCTAAACCCACAGTACATTCAGAACCTGAAACATGGCCTTAAATAACCTATAGCCTTTATGGAACGGCTATTCTACACTGGTATTTAATATTCATATACATATACATATAATATTTATTTTGTATTTATTTTATTTTATTTTTATTTTTATGTATTTCTTTATTTTTATTTTTTATTTATTTTTTAAGCGGTGAAAACCGCTTCCAATGAGTGGCTTTGTGTGTATCACACCCATATATGGTCATTTCAGTCCAGAATGAACAGGCTTTTTCAAAAACAGAATGTCCGTTTAATTACCATATATGGTGATCTCAGTCCAGAATGAACAGGGTTTTTCAAAAACACAATGTATGTCACCTCATGTCCATATATGGTCACTCCAGTCCAGAATGAATAGGTTTTTTCTGTCCCGTACGTCCAGAATATCAGTCCAGAATGAATAGGCTTTTTCAAAAAGTCCCAAGTCCATATATGGCCATTTCAGTTCAGAATGAACAGGTTTTATCTGTCCTGTACGTCCAGAATATGTGTGTAGTGTCCCTCCCGGTCTGATGAATGGATACTTTAAGGATTGGTCAAGCTTCACATGATAATTTGGCCCTCCATTCTTTATATATTCATTCAGAATATATAAAGAATGTAGAATTCAGAATATATAAAGAATGAATAGATCACAGAGTCCATAACTGTATAGATGTATAGATCACAGAGTTCATAACTCTAGAACACATAGAATAAAGGTTCACCGCTTCACTTCGAACCGAGGTTTGATTTTTTATCATTGAAAGACAACCAACTTCCAGCAGGGATTTTTTCCTTGAAGTGAAATCAACAAAACAATGAGCTCATAAAGAGAAAACACATTGGTAATTAAAGTTCAATGAGTAGAATTTAATGCCTTACTTCATATCATACAATGTCAAACAAAAGTAGGAAAAATAGCCGATCTACAAGATCACAACATGTCGCAATGAAATCATTGTGAGCTTGTATTTCATTCATCTATTTCTGATCATTTTTAAGTGGAAGTGGTTAAATGTGTCTTTAGGTTTTATACATTTTGAATTAATGAAACTTATAAACAAGAGCTTGTGACTATATCCATTTGAATACCACCCAATGGTTCTTTTTTCCATTTCTTGAAAAGTAAAAAGTAAAGTTTTGGACATAAGAGGTTTCTACCTGACAGAGAAGCTATTGTTGCAGTGCCATTTTAGCTAATAGAACTTAATGATGCATGTGACCAGTTTCAGTAATCACTTCTTCCTGGACCCACAACGTATTGTGATGTTATGTTAATCTGTTATTTGCATTTTGTGACAGGCCTGCCTTTTGGCCAGTCGGCATGAAAGATTAATACGTTCTTCCATGGCCCAAGACACGCATGCGTACAGATCGGGACAAAAAAACGTTTGTAGAAGTAATGAACAGAAAAGAAACGAGGGTGGGGACGGTGCATGGCATAAGGGGAGAAAGGGATTGATTAACCATTGTTCACCTTATTCCTGGCCCTCTCTAGGGAGGCTGCCATTGCCTTTTACAGAGGGTGCTAGAGAGTTTTTCTCTGTGTGCTGCTTCAAGAACATCTTTACACTTCCTCCCAAGTAAGGAAGTGACAGGGTCTGTTGCCAGATTTTGCCAGAGAAATAAGCCCAACAGAAGCAACTAGCGACAGTTTTACTACTTTACATTTACATTTACATTTGAAAATAGCAGATCAGCAAGCTCACAATGTGTCACATTGCGACACATTGTGAGCTTGTATATTTGCTATTTAAAAAATATTGAGGAAAAAAACTAAAACATTTTGAATATTTTTGAAACATTTTAACAACACAAATCTATGTGGAGATCTGAAAAGTTTTGGGAACCACTGGTTTAAAAAATATTAGAAGCCCAATAAGCAACTACACTATTTTTTTTAAAGACACAAATTGCTTATTATAAGCAGACATGGCAACACAGGTTCATTCAGAGCTCAGAGCCCAGAACGTCATCTACTGACACTTTAATGCACAGGAAACGAAATGATGTTTTTTTTAGCAACTTTCAGGATATGAACAGGAAGCCGGGGGCGGGGCTAGGAATAAGGTGAATAGGCCTATACCTGAATAGGCCTATACCTAATTTCCTGTTTTCAAAATATCTTTGTTTGATTCACTGTTTACATAATTGATTTCTTTTTTTTGACAACTCAATTGATTTTTTTTCTTCATTTTCTTGATTTATTATTACTATTATAATTTTTAGATGACAGGTGTAACAGATGTAGAATGGTCTGGGATGGTGTGAGAGCCCTTATATGTTTTGACGATGTGTTGTGGATTGTTGTGTGATCGTTTCATGTTTTGTTGTTGTTTGTGCGTTGTGCCTGAGGACTAGCCTCGCAACAGCCAGACTCTAGTCTGGGAGTTCTCCATAGACCGCATTACGCGATGACGTAGTTACTCACTTTGACTGACAGATCCAGTCAGTAGTCATCAGCGCATCAAAACATCGTCGGGAGAACATCAAATACGTCTTTTCCAGACAGAAATTCCAAAGGTGCAAACTGTTGTTCGTTTTTAAGTTATGAGATGCCGTTGATTTCAGATAAAACTTCGCTTAATGCAGCTTTTATTTGCGATTTGTGAACTTGCGTCGGACATGGGGTCCACCATTTTTGTTTACAAAATGCGAGAGCTGTAGCAGCCGCTCGACCAATCAGGAGCGGTGTGAGGCGGGTTCGCTCGAAATGCAGCCTTTTGATTGGAACTTGAAACCCTGCAAGTTCTAATAAAGAGGCTCGATGGGAGGGACACCAGAGCGAGAAAGGAAGCACATTGGTGATGACGTAGCTCGGGATGGCTTGAGAGGCTACCTGAGGACCCCCTGGAAGACTTGCATCTCAAGGGGTTTATTGCGACCGCCAGGTTGCAAGTTACTATGAAAACCTCTCTCTCACCAATGGCATCCAAATAAATTGCTCCTCTAAACAACAGGACTGGTGATGCAGACAAAGGGCAAACCCAGCACACACTAGGAAATGAAAATGAAAATAATGTCGATCAGCAGCCTATTTTATCAAAGGCCAAATATGTACAAAAAGAAAATGAAAGCAACACAGCCATCTACATTGATTAAATACAATGATTCTGTTCCATTTAGAATGCAAACTGTATCCCATATGGTTAACCAGGTAGATTAGCTTGGAACAGTATGCTTGCAGTTAGCCAAACATTTGCGCTAAGATCAAAGGCATAGTGCTTCAAAAGGCTTAGCCAATTAGCTGCTAACCACTGCTAACCTTCATGGCTGTTTAGCTGTAGCCAACAAAGTTTGTAGCAACTCAACAAAGTAATTGGAAATAAACTCCCTCTGGAACGCTGAGTTGATGGCAAGGTGTGTGTGTGCTGTCTGAGTGGCTACTATATTTATTTTAGCTAAATTTATCAATTCATTGGGCTCTGTGACTCAGTTCTCTCTCTCTCTCTCTGTCTCTCTCTCTCTCTCTCTCCTGTAGTACTACTAGTGCAGGTGGGTTCTGTGAGAATGAGGATACACTGCAGTGCATGGGGCAGAAAAGGGCGGGGAAAGGTGAGGGGTGTTGTCTGATTGGGGAATTCACCTGTCAGTCTTCACAGGATAAATCAAGTTAGGTAGACTTGCTCCTCTTCATACTTCAGACAGAATATCCTTATTTATTAGTTAATCAAGTCACTGGTAACCTGGCTACATGACCTTGGTTACATATGGGCTTAATATTGATGACATAAGGAATCTCCGTAATATGGGCATAAAAGGGACAAGGACGGAATTCATTTGCAAGTGTGACTCCCACAACCACACTGGTTATATTGATGAAATCAGGGATCTCAATGTTATCATGAGACTGACACAATATGTCCATATATGGGCATTCCGGGTAACAAGACAGATCAAATAGGGAGTGACTGTAGTCACAACTGCAGTCACTTCTCATTTGAGCTTCATCTCCTCAGACTCCAGCACTCATCCCCCTCTCATGCTTGTTTGCTGAGTATGTCATTTAGATAGATGCTAGGTTTGGTGTCTACCTGCTGTCCCACAATTACTTTGTAGGACAAAATTGCTCTCTAACTACCCGACTACTTTCCCTGTTGTTTCCCTGTTGACTAAAGGGTTTGTGCCACTATTTTTTTCCTAAATTGTTATTCTTATTGCAAAAACTAAAATGAATATGCTAAATAGAAGACTAACCACTCAACGCTGTCATCATTACCTTGGTGAGAGTGATGCCTGCAGACCACAAAGTGAATGTTGTAGCGTTTGCTTTA
>NC_137812.1:44215524-44223024 GCF_963921795.1 Nannobrachium achirus
ATATAAATAATTGATTTCATGTAAGGTAACAACATGATGTGATTACAACTTTCTGGGGCATAACAAAAAGTTCCCAGTCTGTCTGTAAAACCAGCCAGGTGAAGATTTGATGAAGCTCTGCAGTTTAATGTGACATCCACTCACTGCTAAATTAGCAGTAAGGGCGAGTGCCAAAGTCCGGCCGGCCGCACTCGCCCTCTCTCTAAATTAGTGACGCCTGAGGAAGGACAGACGGCCAAAGACACATTCCAAAGGACTAAAGTATAAAAGTATAGCACGTATACCACAACAAGCGGCCAACGAGGTATATCCTATTTTTAGATTTCTCTTTGATGTTGCCGCATGCGTTTGGTGAACACACTTAAGCAGCACGCGCATTGCGCATTTCTACACGTTTAGTATTTTTATTTATGTATGTTTTGGTCTATGTGTTGAACTGTGCGAGTTGTTGATCGCGTGTTTGTTATTTTTGTGTGCACATATAGTTCTCAGGGATGAAGGAAGCCTGAAGCACTGCAGTGAGAGGAGCTACAGGTAGTGTGGTGGGGGTGGACATGTGTGCTTTGGTGTTGATGATGACTTTTTCCTCTCTTTGTGTGTGTGTGCGTGCGTGTGTGTGCGTGTGTCTTGTGGGCGGGTGTATGTATGCGTGTGTGTGTGTACTGTATTTATAATATATCGTCACTGTCGGGCAGAAACCTCGTATCTCCATGTTTTTTTTCCCGGAAAGTAAAGCCCTTCTTCGTCATACAAGGACGTCACACAAAAGTAGTGAAAACAGCAGATCTACAAGCACACAACGCCTCGCACCGCGAGGCGTTGTGTGCTTGTAGATCGTCTGTTTTCACTAGTTTAGTTCATTTTTAAAATGAAAAATACAAACCGAACGGTTTTGGACATACAAGGTTTCCACCCGACAACGATATGAGGTTGACTATTTAGTTATAGTTTTTGAGCCTGTCTGCTCTTCATGACAGCGAGCCTGATGTGGACAAGGTCAACCTCAGCAGTGCATCTCAACAACTCTTCCTCCTCCTCCGAGATATTCTCTCCTCCGGTGTGTTCCACACACAGTGTCCGCCCACAGCCAGCTTGTGCCCTGAGCCGCCACAGTTCCTCACTGACAGGTCCGGTGGCGGCAGGCTGTGGGTCACGCCTGAACATGTGGGACTCTATCTTGTCAGCGAGCCCGATGGTCCTCTAATACTCCACGGCTGCTTATCTCACGCGCAGCCACTCTGGCGGCACGGTGGCGAGTGAATGAAGGGAGGGGAGAGAGGGGGAGTGACAAGAGGGGAGAGAGAGAGAGAGAGAGAGAGGGTCAGAGGAAAGGGGAGGCAGCGAGGCGGATGAGAGGAAGAGGATGTCGGATGGGGGTGGGGGGGTGGGGGGGGTGCATTAGCAAAAGGTACTGAAAGAGCAGCGGAAAGCTGGGGGGAGACTTTAGGACAGACCGGAATGAAGGGAGGTGGAGATGTAGAAGCTCAGGAGAGGATGGCTGAGAAGACGGGGGGGTGGGGGGGTGAGAGAGGAGGTAGAGAGAGAGATTAAGAGAAGGAGAGAGAGAGAGAGAGAGAGAGAGAGAGAGAGAGAGAGAGAGAGAGAGAGAGAGAGAGAGAGAGAAAGAGAGACGAAGGAGAAGATGGGCATGGACGTGCAGAGAATGTTAGAGAGGCAAGGGCTGAAATTTCTTAAAGGGCCTTTTGGTGATAATATTGAAAATAGCAGACCTCCAAGCTCACAACGTCATAGGCGCCAAGTCTGTGGGTGCTGCGGGGTTTCAGCACCTCGCAGAGCGCTCCTATAGCCTATTTGCATCAATTGCATGTATCCAAACGGGCGGGGAGTAGCGCTCGATATGGCTTCAGCCCCCCGCGGCGTGGACAAAACTTGGCGCCTCTGCACAACGTGTCGCGCTGCGACGCGTTGTGAGCTTGGAGGTCGGCTATTTTCAGTACTTGATACCACACTGAACTAAGCACAACAAAGGCAATACTGGAGACGTGGCGTAACGGTATGGATTTCAGAGAGGGCAATTCGTTCAACATAAGATGCTGCATTCAAGTTCAGGAGAGTTTGGACAGGGCAATTCTCTTGAATGCTGCCCTCAGGTATGGCATTCTCCATAGTGAAAACTGCATTCATGCTCTGGAGAGGGCACTTTTTACAGATGGGTAAAAGGGCAGGGGCTCAAGCCCCCTTTGATTTCTGTGTGTGCACGTGCCTGAAGATGGGTATTGCAAATGTTATAATAAGAGAAGACGAAACACTAAAAATAGAGGTGAGGGGAAATATTGATTGTTTGAAGACAAGGAAATACGATTGTGTAACACACAAAGAAAATAGGACAAAAAAAAAGATAAAGCAGAGAACACACTGCTTATATTAGGGAAATGCTAACAATACGCCAATATGTGTCTGTCAGGCCATGCAGCGCAGGGGCTAAGAGGAAGGCCAGAATTGAGGCGAAGAGTTAACGAGGCAAGAGTGAGTTGAAGCCACGTTTGCTGTTTATGCATTCATGCTGCAGTAATAAAAAGGCAAATACAGAGAGGTCAAAGGAGAACTCTTACACAGTCAAATCTGCCTTGTTCCGCCAGTGATTTCATCATTACAGTTCTTCTTTTCCGACTGAAAGGCAATGAGCCGTGCGACAGAGATCATAAGAGCAGCGACAAAAGGGAGCTTTTGTTTTAAGATGCACTGTAAATGTAAAGCACACACAGTGCAGACTGCAACTGCAAATAATAATCAAAGGTGTCGCTTCTTTCTTGCAATTCTGCAAAGTAAAAAAAAAAGTAGCTGTGGTGGCCTGGTGGGCGAGTGTGTGTTCACAGTGAGCTACATTACAGCTCCAACTGACCTTTTAAAGCTACAAAGAGTGACTTAAACATCTTCTCCACATCCCCTTCCTTCCTCCCTCTCTCTCCTTTCATCCTTCTCTTTCTATAATAGAGGCAATTACCTCTCATCTCCCCATCTTAACTGAAAGCTTCCTGCCCTTCTTTCTACTGTCCCTTCCTCTCTGTTTCAATCTCTCAGTGGCGTCAGTTCAGAAAAAGCTAAGGTATGGCAACATGACTGGCGTCTGACACCAGTCATGTTGCCATACCTTAACAACAGGCATGATTCATTTATTTTATTTTTTCCCCCTGTTTCTATGGTTTCTTGGGCCGGATATGGCAGCCTGGAACAGTTGGTCAAGTGCAGCTAAACTTGGCATGTTAGTAAACGTGCCACAATTAACAATAATGCATTGCATCTGTGCAGCTGACCTGCGGAACCTGGGAATATACCATTCTGTCAAGATGGGGAGAATACAAGTGTGGAGAATATAATTATAGTGACCATTTTATTACATTTTGCATTTGTAGTTATTTTACTGTAATTTAACAACATAATAACCAGCACAGATAGACAAAAAGACATGAATGGATTTATATTTAAAAGTAACTTTTATTTTCCCCCCTGGACCCAGGGTATGCACCTGCCATACCCAATTGACGCCCCTGATCTTTCTGTCTACCTTTCTTTCTTTCTCTCTTTCCCTCACTGTCTCTCTCTCTCTGTCTCTCTCTCACACGCACGCACGCACGCACGCACGCACGCACGCACGCACGCACACACACACACACGCACACACACACACACACACACATGCGTGTGCACACAGACGCTTTCGTTTCTCTTCTTTCCCATTTCTCCAATCTTGCGCCTAATCTGTCAAAAGACTTCTTCTTTTTGTATTCTAAAAGACAGTGAAGTCTATTTCCTGTATTAAAGCTGACAGGGAGGTTCTGATGGTGATTTGGCAGCGTGTCATCATGGGTAATGGCGCTTGGCTTCCCCGGCTTCATTGGACTACATTATAAAATGTTTGATCTATACTCACCCTTCTAGCACCCTTCTCCCTCCTTTTTAAGCATAGAGATCAGTCATAGGCCTAAGAAAGAGACGGAGCAATCTGAGAGACTCCAATCTCCTCTGAATAGAAACCGGAGCATGAAGGGAGGGGTAATGGACAAAATCTCATATTTTGTCCTCCCCCCCCCCTCCACTATAGTACATTTCATATTCCTCCTTTTTTGCCGTATTCCGTATACCTTGACTTTAACATTCTGGATTTTTTACGGAAGGTTTAACACGCCATTGGTGCTTCTTTACAGCTTCCTGGTGAGAGCAATGAATTGCTAAAGCACTGGTAACGTTTTGTGAATGCCCATGTGCATATGGCATCCTATAGAGGAGTATGATGCTGCATATACTGCTATAGCCGAGAAAAACAAGTACTTTACCACTTCAACTTCATCGGTTGTAAACTAACAATGGTTATTCCGCAATGCTTACAGCCATTTTAGTAGTAGCTGTATGCGACAAATAATGAAAATAGCCAATCTACAAGATTATAGTCTATAGATGTGCTATTTCTGCTTTTTTCAAACATTTTGAGGGGAATTTTAAAACAATGTAGGTTGAAAGTGGGGACAGAGACAGAGATGACTGTGTTGATGCTTTGATGTCAAAGCCTTAAAGCAATGTGTTGCAGAGATAGAAGTTGCGTGAGTGACGAGGCAAGAGCAGGGACGTGCAGAGAATGTTAGAGGCAGGGGCTGAAATTTCTAAAGGGCATTTTGGTGAAAATACCGAAAATAGTAGACCTCCAAGCTCACAACGCGCCGCAGCGCGATGCGTTGTGAGCTTGGAGGTCGGCTATTTTCCGTACGTGATACCACACTAAACTAAGCATAATAAAGTGAATACTGGAGATGTGGCGTAACAGCATGGATTTCTACACAGAGAGGGCAATTCTTTCAACATAAGATGCTGCATTCAAGTTCAGGAGAGTTTGGACAAGGCTATTCTTTTGAATGCTGCCATCAGGTATGGCATGGTATCCCTTTGTTGTCTATGTCAGTGTTTCTCAAATGGGGGTACGTGTACCCCTGGTGGTACGCGGAGGTACTGCAGGGGGTACTCAGAAATTGCCCCCCAAAAAAGAAAAATAGAAATATAAATCATGCTAATATTGTTCATAGTTAAATAATTGACTACAATTGAATTAGGAGGCGAAAAACATGTAGGCCTACTGTTATGTTTAATGATGACAAACAGAGAAACTTGATATGAGTCTGAGTTGCTAACCCAAATTACATGGTACCAGGTAACTGGGATGTGTTTTAAAATTGTTTGAATGTATTGAAGTTATTGACATGAAAACCATTTGAAACTCTTTCACTCCATTCCTTATTTCTGATTTTATATTCTTGAAATAGCATCATATACCACTATTTATTTATATTTTAATTACAGTTTTACAAGCAAAATGTTGTTGCAGGGTAAAGGGGGTACTTGGATTCAGAAATCAGGGAAAGGGGGTACTCAAGCCAAAAAAGATTGAGAAACACTGGTCTATGTGTGCGTGTGCCTGTCTACAAGCTTTAAGTTTATAGATCTGCTATTTTTGCCTTTTTCAAACATTTTGGGGGAATGTTAAAACAATGTAGGTTGAAAGTGGTTGAGGAGACACAGGTGACTGTGTTGACAGCTTGATGTCAAAGCCTTAAAGCCTGTGTGTTGCAGAAATAGAAGTTGCGTGAGTGACAAGGCAAGATAGAGAGAAGAGACTGAGAGGGTTTGAGTGAGAGGAGGAGAGGGAGAGCACAAAGCATTTCAGATGTGTTAATCTCTCTCTCTGTAATGAGTGCGTGCCATCTGTCTCTGCACTTCTATACATTTTTTTTTTTAAAACTGCCTCAGAGACAAACCAGACAAAAACACACTCCCACCCGCTGCACCTCTAATTGTAACACTGGCAACGGTATCCGCGTAGGCAGTCACCTTTGACTGTCATTCAAAGGACCTTCACACTCACTCGCGGAATGCACAAACCCTGTTTGCATGCCCACACATACTGTACTGTATGTACACACACACGCACGCACGCACGCACGCGCGCACAGTGCGAATCGTATATCGTCGTTGTCGGGTGAAAACCTTGTTGTATGTCCAAAACCGTTCGTTTTGCATTCATCATTTTAAAAATGATTTAAACTAAAACAACGCCTGATTTAAACTAAAACAACACACAACGCCTCGCGGTGCGAGGCGTTGTGTGCTTGTAGATCTGCTGTTTTCACTACTTTTGTGCGACAGCCTTGTATGATGAAGCAGGGCTTTTCTCCTTTACTTTGCAAAAGAACGTAAATTTGAAACTTGGAGATGCGAGGTTTCCACCCGCCAACGACGATATGCATATTCTCTCTCTCTCTCTCTTTCTCCTCACACACACACACACACACACACACACACACACACACACACACACACACACACACACACACACACACACACACACACACACACACACAGACACAGACACACACACGCGCACACAATAAAAGAAAACTATGAATTACGACTAAATTCAACTTGTTCGAGTTCAGAGACGATAAGATGGACACGTGTTGTTATTTCTATTTTTCTATGTAGAGCTCCATGTCGGATCCAGCTAATGAACTTGAGAAAGAAGTTTAAGATGTGTGGGTGGAATCGTGTTTGCTGTACCAATAAAGATCGCATTCACTTTTAATTAGCACTCTCTCCAATGACAAATGGAAGTCACTAACAAGGCCTAAGACATTCAATTATGCCACAGGTGATGTTTGTCAGTGTACTTGTTTGTCTGTAATATAGTGCATTTACACATGTGTTTGTGATGAAGTGTAGGTGTGTTCTGCCTCATTTTCATCAGCCATGTGTCAAGAATTAGTGGAGAGCCATAATTGCATGAAAACTAATTTCATCTCTGAAAACCTCATTTAATGCTTGCGATTTCATTGCCTCATCCGCAGTGACTGTAAATTATGTGATTTACGGTTCTCTTTATACATAGGGGAACATTAAGTCCTTCGGTGCAAAATAGATACTGTTTGAATAATAACGTCTTGTAAGTTGTAATACATCACGGGCCATAGTCCCTTTAAAGCTACTCAACAATTTGTAGCTGAGGAAAAATGAGCATGTATCTGCAAAACTTCTAATCTGTGTAACTGTTTCAGTATTAGCAAGGGATCCAATTTCTTGAAGCTTGGAAAAGATGTAATGTATCATGTGTTTCCATTGATGCTAAACTGTGTACTGTCACTAGAAAGGTAATAATGTTTATCGGCATATAACTTAAAATACGTGACGTGTTGTGTGTGTGTGTGTGTGTGTGTGTGTGTGTGTGTGTGTGTGTGTGTGTGTGTGTGTGTGTGTGTGTGTGTGTGTGTGTACAGGCCTTACCACTGGTCACCAGCGGTATTGCAGTTCATGATACGGACATAGCCACATAGCCAGCCACCCACGGACAAAGCCATCTGGAGGTGCGGCTGACCACCGCTCAAAAATATTTAATGAGCACAGTGTGCAGGTAAAGATTACAACCTACCGTAGTAGTACAAGCAAATTCGTTCAAAGTAATTTGAACTATTTTTGCACTCAGAATCCTCTATAATAAGA
>NC_137812.1:44228024-44268024 GCF_963921795.1 Nannobrachium achirus
CTGTCAGTGAGTGAGGAGTGAGTGCGTGTGTGTGTGTGTGTGTGTGTGTGTGTGCATGCCTGTGCGTGCATGCCCGCGTGCTTTCTTGCGTTTGTGTGTGTATGCGTACATGCATGCGTGGGAGGGTTGTCAATCATTTCCATCACCCTTGGAAAGATTCTCTGAATTGGAACAAAACATTGTCATTTTATAACTGCAGGCCATCCTAGCGAAACACACACACACACACACACACACACACACACACACACACTCGCACAGGAGGAAGTCTGACTTTGGACAAGTTGGATTGAGGGGAAACGAGGTACAATCTCTGCTCACTCAGACAATAGTGGGCTTTTTAACTGCACAGCAGAGACTATCGCAGCAATCACCTTGAGATGAAGACTGCAGATAGAGGTAGATTAGATGGGCATGCAGATCTGTTGCAGATACGATGTTGGCCAGTAAAGAATCTAATTAGCACAATGAAGTTTTCTACTGACTGGCTGAGTCAGCCATGATGGAATCAAGCTTTTGTGTCTATGGAGGAGAAGTGAGTGTGCGTGCGTGTGCGCGTGCACATGCGCAAATGTGTGTGTGTGTGTGTGTGTGTGTGTGTGTGTGTGTGTGTGTGTGTGTGTGTGTGTGTGTGTGTGTGTGTGTGTGTGTGTGTGTGTGTGTGTGTGTGTGTGTGTGTGTGTGTGTTTATTTCTAACTACTCCATTCACCTATATGCTATGTGAGGCAGAGCTGTTATTGGATTTCTATTTGTCCACGATTGCCTTTGAAGTATGACCACTTGTCTCTGTGTGAATTATTTAGTTTTCTACCTAAGTGAATTAATTGCTGCCCGTGTTTCATCTCACAGCTGTTGCTGCCATTTAGAAAAGAGAGTGAAACAAGTTGCCATGAGGAAAGACAGATAGAGAATGAGGAACAGGGGAGAGCGAGCGATAGAGAGCTTTGCATGTATGGTCAAATGAAAACCCTCTCAACCCTGCTGCATTTTAATATCTCTGATAAGACAATGGATTTGTATTCATAATGTCAATGTCTGTTAATTACTAATTAATTGTATAATTGTATAACTTATGTATAGTGAGTGATGTCCTGCCACCTTCATCACCATTTTGAGATGAAAAGGCCACCAAGATTGGGATACCTCAACCACCGACGCAACAGAATCCTGTTAATTTAACTCATGTTACGTACGCTCTCTGAGTTATAAATGGATACATTGCTGGTTATTTGACTGTGTACTATCTTTTTCCTTTTAATTTAAAATAAAATTTGCATGTGAATCTCTGGCATCTCCAATTACCGAAACGGAATCAAATTGATGAGAGCCAAACCTGTCTTGTGTGCCCTGTGCAGGGAGGGACAGATGCTTAAAATTAATTATAGATGGATTACATATATTCTAGTCTGTATCTCTTGTTCCCGGTTGGGCCTACGCTAAATTGAGTGTGCGGATTAAGCCCAATTATATCAGTGGTGTTCTAGCAGAACACCTTTTGCACTGACCATTGCTTCAAGACTTAAAGACTGGCTGATGTGAAGATAAGTAGCCTACTTTAACACTTGCATGGTATGTTTGAGTGAGTAAGTAAGTAAGTAAGTAAGTAAGTAATCAGAATAGTTTAATTTTGTGACAAATACATTAAATAACCCATAAAGGGCCAGACAAGCCTAATATTTCATTATTTATTATGCTATATGTCAGTATCCTGGTGTCAGTGTCCTGGTGCCAGTATCCTGGTGTATCCAAATTCCAAAATATATTTTGTATGTATGTCATAGTATGTACAGTATGTCAATACAGTGTCTAAACACCTTGTTGACAGAAAAAGAGCAAAACAGTTAAATCAGCTGGGGCAGTGCTGACAGGGCATCAAGACCACGTGTGGTCACAGCATAATGTTTTGAAGAGCATAAGGCCAAACTGAAGGAGCACAGCAGAAATGGCCTTAACCTTTTACACATGCATGAGGTGGTCCACTGCTTCTGCTTTCCATGTTATTAATGGCTAAAAGAACATACTACTGTACCGCAGCAAATACATGTGCACAGGTTTATGTGGTTACAATTTATTGGAAAGTGTTCACAAAATTGAGCTTGTTATTGCGACCGAAGGTCGCAGTTTACCATGAGAAATGTCACAGCTTGTCCGTGTAGACACATTTTTCTATGGGCATTGGGCAAACTCATAGACCGTAAAAATGTGTCATCATGATGTCATCATGCTCTGAAGTCACTTTGATTCTACCAGAATGGGTTTGCCACTCTGACATCACGCTCTGGCTTCACTGTGATGTCACACTAACCCTATCCCTTTTATGCCCATATATGGAGTTCCCTGATGTCATCAATATTAATGATGCCCTGTTAGAGAGATCCCTGTGATGCCAGGGGGTACAAATCCCTTTTATGCCCATATATGGAGATCCCTGATGTCCACAACCCTGATGTCCACATCACTGTGAAGCGACCTCGCCCTTTGTCGCCCTGAGGGGTCTTACTAGTGTCTAGAGGGAGAGAAGCTTGACACCTATCATAATGGGCTCTCTCTCTAGGAGAGAGCCCATTATGATAGGTGTCAAAGTTAAAACCCTGGACTGTTCTTTAAATTCCATAACGTTTGCTTTGGACAAACCCATTCTGTTTTGGCGTGTCATTCATTTTCTATAGGACTCAATCTGTGTGTTTATACAGTGTCTGATGACATAGTTGAGGCCCTTGTGGTCGTAAAAAGAGAAGAAATAAAGAAAAAAAAAAGAAAAAAATACACACACAGCACGCGCGCGCGCACACACACACACACACACACACACACACACACACACACACACACACACACACACACACACACACACACACACACACACACACACACACACACACTTACACACACCCGACCCCATGCTTACTGTAGGGCAAGTTAAAAATAGAACCAACAAAACATCAATAAAATGCAGTCTTTAGATGTGATTTAAAACACTCAATGGGTTTGCTGACCTGACCCCCAGGGGGAGACTGGGAGCCAAGACAGCAAAAGTATGGTCACCTGAAGTCAATGAGGAACAATGAGGAGATCTTGCTCAGAGGACCCCAGGGGCCCAACATGGTTTATAAAGGATCAGCAATTCACTGATATTAAGACATCTAGGGTCCCGGGGATAAGTTGTACAGAGCATGTAATGATACAAAATAAATCGTCGTTGTCGAGTGGAAGCCTTGTATGACCAAAACCGCTTGTTTTGTATTCATCATTTTAAAAATGATTTACACTAGTGAAAACAGCCGATCTACCGCGAGGCGTTGTGTGCTTGTAGATCGGCTGTTTTCACTACTTTTGTGCGACGGCCTTGTATGATGAAGCAGGGCTTTGCTTTGAAACTTGGAGATACGAGGTTTCTGAAAAGCCAGTGCAGTAACCAGTACAGTACATGGGACCCAACACCATATGAGAACACTGTGAAATCTTGGAAAGAAGTTTTGCTGTCGAATTCTGAACCAACAAACTAACTGTACACAAACTACGGCTGTTACAACAGTCGAGGTCAAAGGACAGAGGAGTGAGAGAGACTGTGTAGGTGTGCTGCTTTGCACAGTGTTAGTAAATTCTTTATCTGTAGATGGATTTCGTTGTTGGACGTCCACTAAGTCTCTCTTGATCTCATTTGCAGATTTTGCACGCAAATACAAACTCATTCACCACAAATTCAAAAACAAATGAATCATATTCTTGCACGGCTTGCACGCACGCACGCACGCACATATGCACAGCACACACGCATGTGTGTTTGCACAAACACAAACAAACAAGCAAACAAACGTTCACAATTTCCCTTAAGCATCTTAAAAATAAATCTATTTTTCCTCACAACGTTCTCTCCCGCTACTGTTATTGCAGTCAGCCAAGGCCATTTAAAAGTGGAACAAAGCAACTCCATCAGCCGATCCGCAAAGATAGATTTGAGGTCACCTGACTTCCATTCCGTTCCAATATTACAGAAAGTCTTCATTCCAACAGAAGCGTAAAAGCCCTCCTCCCACGATAAGACAATAGCGCTGCACCAAGAGATCACACTGGTGATGGAATGCTCCATCTGAAGTGCAACAAATTAACAGTTTATTGAGCACGGATCTGTAATTTACAGTAATTACACAATATTTAATCAAAAATTAATATGGACGGTTATTAACCTTTTTACACCCTTGCTCCTTATTAACCCATTCAGAACGGGTACGGGTACACTATATTGTGTATCATTATTTTATGCTTTAACTATTGAAAAATAGCAGATATACAAGCTCACAGCTGCGAGCTTGTAGATCTGCTATTTTTGAGGGGACCACCCAGAAGCAAAATTTGAGTTACAAACGTTCGCTTTGAAAACACATACATTCAAAGATTTGCACAAATTTTCACGACTTTTTCAAAAATAGCAGATCTACAAGCTCGCAGCGTGGCACTCGGTGCCACGCTGTGAGCTTGTATATCTGCTATTTTTCACTGGTTAAAGCATTCAATAATTCTAGGCCTAAATGGGTTCAAGCTTTATTGCTCTGATATTTAGAGAAGCATAATGACACAGGAGGATGGGTCTTATTAACGTGTGTACAGACATGTATGGATGCAGTGACCTACACATGTGCATGACGTGTGTAGGGACTATAGGACTGCAAGTATTGATTATTGGAGATGATTAAATTAATGGAATAATCTTGAGGTGCGGTTTATTATAACTAGTTGGGACTTAGCTTGTATGTATGGTTGGGCGTATAATGTGCGTGATGCACGTCCATGCGTATACAGTAGGTGTACAGTAAGTGTGTGTGTGTGTGTGTGTGTGTGTGTGTGTGTGTGTGTGTGTGTGTGTGTGTGTGTGTGTGTGTGTGTGTGTGTGTGTGTGTGTGTGTAAAGTAACTACAGTAATACATTAACTTCAGTACTGTACATAAGTACAGTTTTGAGGTATTTATACTTTACCTGAGTATTTCCAGTTTTCAGTACTTTCACTTCTACTTCACTACATCTCAGAGGCAATATACTTTTACCCCACTACAATTATTTGAAAACTTTAGTTACAAGTTACTTTGCAGATATAAATGATTCTATTATAAAACATACATTAATCCACTTATAGGCCCTATTTTATACCTAGGCTATTTGAGAATAGCCAATCTACAAGCTCACACCGTGTCATGATGTGACGCGTTGTGAGCTTGTAGATCTGCTATTTTCAAACATTTTGTACTTTAATTTGTAATTTAAGTATATTTTGATGCCAATACTTTCATACTTTTACTCAAGTACATTTTGAATTCCAGACTTTTAGTTCTAACAGGGTATTTCTATATTGCAGTATGGATACCTTTACTCAAGTAAAACGTGAGTACTTTTTCCACCACTGGTGTCTGTGTATGTGTGTGTGTGTATGTGTGCGTGCGTGCGTGCGGTCCAGTGTGTGTGCTTATTTATGTTTGTGTGTACCTTGTGAAGGAGCAGGTTTTAATGAGAGGGTAGGTGTGCCTCAGCACCACCCTGTCATTACTGTCATTGAGGATGGAGCGCGGTGGGTCTTTGTGTGCAGCTGGCATTCAGGGAGACATCACCTCACTCCCCCACGCTCCACGCCCCCCACCCCACACACACACACACACACACACACACACACACACACACACACACACACACACACACACACACACACACACACACACACACACACACACACACACACACACACACACACACAGACACACACACAGACACACACACACACACACACACACAGACAGACACAGTCAGCCTCCATTGCCCACTTCTAACCATCAGACTCAACTGATTACTTTGTTCTTCCTTTGGCCTATACACAATGCCATTTGTTGCGACCAAAGGTTGCAGTATACCATGAGAAATGTCGCAGCTTGTCTCCGTCTGTGTCTGTCAGTCAGTCAGTCAGTCAGTCAGTCAGTCAGTCAGTCAGTCAGTCAGTCAGTACACATTTTTACAGTCTATGGTTCTATGAGTTTGTGTATGGTTCAATGGGTTTGTCGCTCTGACATCATGCTCTGATGTCACTGTTCAGGGGAACCACTCTTAAAGGGATATTCCACTTTCAACAGGGAGCAGTGGTAGGGCTTCTCTCCACATACAAACCCATTGTAACTTCAAACTCCATTTTAACCATGATAGATTCATTAAAAACACGCATTATTTTTTCTGGTGACTCATTTTACCCTCCTAATACGTGAGCAGGTCGTGTTTTTTCGATAACCCTTTTCGTTTATTTTTAATAATTATTTGGGAAAATGGAAAAAATGAAATTCAAAACAATAATTATAAAAAATAAATGAAAAATGTTATCGAAAAAACACGGCCTGCTCACGTATTAGGAGGGTAGTATGAGTCACCAGAAAAAATAATGGGTGTTTTTAATGAATCTATCATGGTTAAAATGAAGTTTGAAGTTACAATGTGTGTGTGTGGGGAGAGGCCCTGTAGGAGAGGCCCTGTAGGCCCTGTTTACATCAAATATCTAAATATTCAATCAAGCAAATTAAAAACTGTTCAGGGTGTTCATAAAAGAAGTTTTTTTGAAAGTGAAATACCCCTTTAACAGAAAGGGTTTGCTGCTCTGACATCACGCTCTGGCTTGATGTCCCTTTTATGCCCATATGTGTTATGCCCATACATAGTCGACAATGTGATGTCAGAACATGCCCATATATGGGCATTCTCACTTGCAAATGAATTACGTCCTTGTCCGTTTTATGCCCATATATGGAGATCCCTGTTCCGATGTCATCAATATCAAGGGCATATCTGGGAATGCCCATATTTGGTAATGCCCATATATGGGCATGTACTGACATCACATTGTTGACTATCATGCAGGAATCTCCATATATGGGTAACTGGTCCGATATACGTATATCACTGACCAGATGGTCAAGAATTGGCGCGACCTCGCATGTCGCCCTGAGGCGTCTTACTAGTATATTTTCCCTCCTGATCCTTCTCTTTCACCCACTGTGTGTCTGTGTACTGTATGTACCATATGTCATACGTACAGTATACGTGTACCTGTCCTCTCTCTCTCTCTCTCTCTCTCTCTCTCTCTCTCTCTCTCTCTCTCTCTCTCTCTCTCATAGCCTCTTACTTATTCTCCTCAGACCCTTAACAGCAAACCTAATTATAACAAATTTTGCAATCTTTCACTCCCCCCCATTTCTTTTTGCACAACCCTTATCATCTCCCCTTTCAAACCTTTGACTCCCCCCCCCCCCCACCCCCCACCCACCCCGCCTGCCTCCGTCACCGCACAACAGCATGGCAGACCATCCCAGATAAGGTGGTGTTTTTGTCACAGTGATGGTAATGAGTGCTACAGACTAATTATGTAGCGCGCTCTCCCCTTGCCTCCGACGCTGTGGGGCTGGGCGGGTGGCAGAATGCGGCACAGGTTTTTTTTCGTGAACAAATTGGTTCCGGTGGGAGATGAAGAGGGCAGGATGCCGGGCTTTGATGAATGAACCAATGAGATGCAGTCAACGCTCAAGCCACACATCGGATTCGGCGTCCACCATCCTTGACTGAATCTGGCTTTTTTCAGATGACGGATGCAAGGCTCCCAGCGACGCTGGGGCGAGAGGTGTGTTCAAAATAGATGGAACAGTGTGCAGTTCACGTCGGCTTCAAGGCAAGGTCACTCTCTCATTCTAGAGCCCCTTTTCAAAGCCGCTGACTGTCTGATATGTTTCTGCACGTGTGCGCTCGAATGCATGTCGTCGTTGTCGGTTGAAAACCTTGCATGTCCAAAACGTTCGTTTTTCATTTATCATTTTAAAAATGATTTAAACTAGTGAAAACAGCCGATCTACAAGCAGTGAGCAAGTTGTGAGCTTGTAGATCTACTGTTTTCACTACTTTCGTGCGACGGCCTTGGATGATGAAGCAGGGCTTTACTTTGCGAAAAAGCGTACAAATTTGAAACTTGGAGATACGAGGTTTCCGCCCGACAACGACGATGTGAACGTTAGAATGCAACGTGCTCCATGAAAGATGGCTGTCATGGGGTTGTACATTGTATTCAAGGAAGCGAGAGAGTGGGACATATTGTCGCTGTCGGGCGGAAACCATGTCCAAAATCGGTTACTTTTCAGGAAATGAAATTATATATAAAAAAATAACCTGTGTTCCACCATACACTTAATAAAACTTTTGGTTGCATTTACATTTTTATAAAACCCACAGACAAGCTGTCCCCATATAATGTCATTATAGAGTGGTCCAGGGATAATGTGCTATGCAGTATTGCTGTTAGTTAGAAGCCTTGTTTCTTTTAAAGAAACTCAATGGGATTTTTGTATTGGATTTCTTTATGTTGCCAAAAATAAGCTCTGTGTCCTGCATGATAATGAACACCTGTTTTATGTCCCATCATGAAAAGATTTTCGCTGCTTTTGGGTGACATCGACATTCATATTTATGAAAAAAAGGAAAGAAAAAAAAACGTAACGAAAAATATGAAATACCGTATGCAAGGTTACTGCCCGACAGCCACACAATATATATGTGCCAGCCACACAATATATACTGTATGTGCCAGCACAGAAAATGCCCGGCTTCACAACCTGCAGGGAAAGTTATTGCTTTCACCTATATGTCTTCTGCCATGGCCCCAGACACGGCTATATGCCTCTCTATCTGATGAATGGGACTTCTTCCTCTGGCATCACCCTCAAAAGCTGTACTTCCTGGTCCTCGCTGTGACCTAATCGCAGGAGGCCCTCTGAGCCTTATGGGTAAGCTAATTCAGCAGATCTTAACACCTTCTCCGCATTGCCCCTGATCGAGGGAGAAGGGGAAAAAAATGCTCAGCGCACGCACTTTTCCAATCCTCTCGCACCCCCCTAATCCTCCCTTCCTTCTCTGCTTTGCTGCATCCCCTTTCCCTCCCCTTCTCTCTCTCTCTCTCTCTCCCTTTCTTACCCCCCCCCCCCCCCCCCACTCTCTCTCTCCCCTTCTCTCTCTTTCTCTCTCATCCTCCCACCCCTTCCCCACCCTGTGTCTCTCTACCCAGCAGGTTACACTAAGTCTCATTCAGAGCACGATCAGTACGAGACATGCATACTGAGTAGAGCTGAGTCACTTGCATTGAGAGGTGTGTGCGCGCACTCGCACACATGTTTTGTATTGCTATACTTGTGAGAACAACAACATTTTTGGGTGTCAATTTGTCAATTTCAGTTTTACCTTTTGTTTAGCCATTTTAAACACTAACAAGTCTTGAGTTATCGTTATTTGCAAGCAACATAAATAGATATTAATCAGACACAACTCCAACCCCTGACCTAACCTCTAAATGCATAACCCCAAACCCAACTCGTAGTTTCCTAATTGTAAGCCTAACTCCAGTAAAAAATGCCTCACAATGTTTGTTTGTTCTCAAATTCTATTATATTTATAGGGACATATGGCCCTATAAGTATAGTAATGCAAGTACACACACACACACACGCACGCACGCACGCACGCACGCACACACACACACACACACACACACACACACACACACACACACACACACACACACACACACACACACACACACACACACACACACACACACACACACACACACACACACACACACACACACACACACACGCACACACACACACACACACACACACACACACCGCCTGCACTCAAACATTCACCAAATGTTTTAACCTCGGAAAGTGTTGATGAAGAGATGGCACGAGAAGAAATGTGCACACTCATACACACTGACTGCACACTTTCACACACACACACACACACACACACACACACACACACACACACACACACACACACACACACACACACACACACACACACACACACACACACACACACACACACAGCTGTACACTATCTTTAACCTTTAGAAGTGATGAGGAGGAGACGAGGGGATGCTCTCTGCTACTGTACTTTGGAAACTATTTTTTAAAGTGCTACTTTACTTTATTCCTCTGTAAGTGATTGTGCAACTTATCTGTGGCTATATATACTTAATGGTGTGTGTGTGTGTGTGTGTGTGTGTGTGTGTGTGTGTGTGTGTGTGTGTGTGTGTGTGTGTGTGTGTGTGTGCGTGTGCGTGTGTGTGTGTGTGTGTGTGTGTGTGCGCGTGCGTGCGTACGTGCTTGTGTGTGTGAAGTGTACGTGTTAATAGAAGTTAATAGAAGCAGTGGTTCAGGAGGCAGAGCGGACATTTGGGAATGGGAAGGTGTAAAGTGTCCTTAAACCAAACACTGAACCCCAACTGCTCCCCACGCAGGACGTTCAATAGTTGCCCACTGCTTCTAACACAGTAGTTTCTCAAACTTTTTCGTGCCTAGCATCCGCAAATTGATACACAAAATAAATAAATTAATAATAATCTAAATCTAAATCAATCAATCTAATTTATTCAATATATGTAAAAGAATTAATAGACAAAGTATAAAATATGGTTAATGTGGTTATGAATTACCACCCCCCTCCCAAGGACCCCTAGGGGTCCCCGGGCCCCACAAACCAATGTACTCTCAGTATAGGATGTGTTGAATAAATGCAGTACAAATTCCAGGCATGTGCAAATGAACTATGACACAATACCCAGCAACAACAAAAAAGGTAAGAAATTAAATTGTATTATATTGATGCAAATGCTTGCATGCATATATTTGTGAATGCTTGCATAATAATATACGGTATGTGTCTCTGTGCATGAGCATGAGCATGTACGTGGGAGTGCGCGCGCGCGTGCGTGCGTGCGTGCGTGCGTGCGGGCGTGCGGGCTTGCGTGCGTGTGTGTGTGTGTGTGTGTGTGTGTGTGTGCATTGATACAGTATGTGTGTGAGAGTGTTGGTGCCATGGAGAGCTGCCAGGTAGTTAGTATTTAAAGTGAAGACACCTCGTCACTTCGCAGTTGGCAGGAGCTCACCTTTCCTTGAACTTCCCACCTTAGAATGTGGAAGCCAAGGAAAGTCAAGCCAAGCCAAATAAAGTCAAGTAAAGTCAAGTCAAATAAAGTGGGTTTTATTTAGCATTCAGTCATATAAACACAGTATAAAGATGGGGGACTCAGGGGAGTTAAGAATTCAGAATTTCAACAAAAGACTCTGGTGTATACATGACAAGAAAGAGACAATGGTGTCTACATGACAAGAAAGAGACACTGGTGTCTACATGACAAAAGAGACACTGGTGTCTACATATTGACAAGAAAGAAACACTGGTGTCTCCATATTGACAAGAAAGAGACAGCAGAGAAAGTGGTACAGTCAGCTGGGGCATTAAGTCCACTGTGGCCTCAGGGCATGCCATTTTCTTCTAGCGGCACAAGGCCGAACCGAGGGGCTGAAATTCCTGCCCTGATTGACAGATGGATAATATATCCTGTTGGGTAGAACTACGACTGGTTGACAAGGGGTGTTGCAGGAGGGTCAAAACCAATCCATCCTCTGCCCAAATTGGCCTGCATTTCTGTTATAGCTTACCTCAACAGTAGACATTTGGGCACCGGCACAGGGGAGCCACACAATAAGGTATCACTGCCGCTTTAATTAAGACAGCAACAGACAACGCAATTTACAAACAGTACAGACAACAGATTGGGTTGTGCAGTAGACATGACATTGGAAACAATACTGCAAGACACAATATGCCTCACAAAGTGCAAGGGGTGTGACAGCAAGGATGGGGTGCTGGAGGTTTTAAGGCCTCTGCAGCAGCGGTTTTCAAATTAGCTAATATATCATCAAAATTCAGTTCTACAAGCTCTAGCTCCTTTCAGAACCTTTCGATCCACTGCTATGCAGCTACGAGATGAGGTTCCTGCTCATAACATGCCCAAATGAGCTTTTTCCGGGGGTAGTTCGCCAGGTTATCAACCGCTCTTACCGTCACCAAGCGTTGTATCCAAAAAGCAATGGTCCTATACCCGTCTCTTGCATCTCTGTTGTTGAAACAATACTTTAAACGTGCTTGTTTTGTCAGCCATTTTTTTTTTTTTTTTTTGTCAGCCTGTGGCCATTTCTCGCTACGACCGCTTGGTGGCTGCAACACAGATTAACGGCGAGTCACGTGACTGCTTCCGTAACATTTCACTAGGAAAACATGGAGGTGGCTGACAAAATGAGCGTGTTTAAAGTATTGTTTCAACAAATCGCTTGGATTACCCCCGCCGCTAAAAAAAGTAGAGATGCAAGAGACGGGCATAGTACCATTGCTTTTTGGATACAACGCTTGGTGACGGTAAGAGCAGTTGATAACCTGGCGAACTACCCCCGGAAAAAGCTAATTTGGGCATGTTATGAGCAGGAAACTCATCTCGTAGCTGCATAGCAGTGGACTGAGAGGTTCCGAAAGGAGCTATACAAGCTCACATGTCACAATGAGAAACATTTTTTAAGCATGGTGATTTTGGTGGTCCCTGGTACAAAGTATCTTTAGAATACATAATTCATTTGGGGGTCCTTGACATGAAAAGGTTTCAGAACCACTGCTTTGGCGGGGATTAGGCCTACATGTGTTGAGGATGTGGCAAGCGAGTGAGCGATTGTAGGGAGTTGAGTAGCCGGCGTGCCTGTGGGAAGAAACAGTTGCAGAGCCTTGTGGAGCGTGTCTGGATGCAGCAGAACCTTTCCCTGGAAGGCAGAGGGATGCAGGGACGTGCTGGCCATTGGGAAAATCGGGACAACTCCCAAACGGCCGGTTCATTCCCGGCCGGTCCAGGCCGGCCATTAGGAAAAAGTTTAACTGTTTGCACAAAAGGAAAAATTTAACTGTTTGCACAAAAGTAGTGAAAACAGCAGATCTACAAGCACACAACGCCTCACACCGCGAGGCGTTGTGTGCTTGTAGATCGGCTGTTTTCACTAGTTTAAATCATTTTTAAAATGATAAATACAAAACAAACGGTTTTGGACATACAAGGTTTCCACCCGACAACGACGAAATATAACTCATGTAATTGGCCCACTGGCTTGTCACTTTGTCCCAAATCTTTGAGTAGCAGCAGCGCTATAGAGAGAGATCTCTCTCTATAGCGCGCAATGAGGGCCTCTCCAACTCTTTTTCCCGGGCTGAATCAGGGGCCCAGCACGTCCCTGGAGGGATGTACAGTCCGTGGGAGGGGTGGGGGAGGGATGTCTCACAATGCTGGGGGCCCTGCTTATCGCCGCTGTCGGGTGAAAACCTTGTATGTCCAAGACTGTTACTTTTCAAGAAATGGAAAAAATAAACCTTTGTTCCGAAGGATCCATTGTAGTTGTTATTATTTAGTCACAAGCTCTTGTTAATACTTTTCCTCTGTTCAATATTTATAAAATCCACAGACACACCACATCACCTAAAATGTATGATCTACAAGCTCCCAATGGGTCGCATCGTGACTTGTTTTGAGCTTGTAGAGTATGAAAAGAAAAGTCAAAATATTGTCGTTGTCGTGTGGAAACCTTGTATGTCCGAAACCGTTCGTTTTGTATTCATCATTTAAAAAAAAATCTAAAATAGTAAAAATAGCCGATCTACAAGCAATGTGTGCTTGTAGATCTGCCAGTTTCACTAGTTTTGTGCAACGGTCTTGTATGATGAAGCAGGGCTTTACTTTACGTAAAAACGTACAAATCTGAAACTTGGAGATACGAGGTTTCTGCATGACAGCAACGTTACGCAGCTTGAGTTCTATACTGTATGTCCAACTGGGATTAGGGAGTGTCCTCTGATTTTCTCTGCCAATGCACCAATATGGATTTTAGTTTTTTTTAATCTCATATCCACTCCAACACTAAGGCCACTTTTAAATGAGTTTCTAATTTATAATTGCATTGATATGGAAGGGATCAATACGGTTCATTTGGCAGCGCAGGAAGGTCTTGGAGTTAAGGTCAAGACTCCCAAGACCCTAAGGTCTAGTTTGTTTTTTATGGGCCTGCATATTGTCCCTGTTTCTTTTTCTTTTTTTTCCCCTTCTTCATAAATGAATGCCCTATATTTTATACTTTGTAAGACAGTGTCAGACAAACCTAATGAAAATAGGCAATCTACAACGCTGTGAGCTTATAGATCATCTATATGATGATCTATAAGATTGCTATAGATTGCTATATTTTTTTTACCAGGAAAATGCCCTAAGGGTGAGAAGCGACTTCGCCCTAAAGGGCAAGGTCGCGCTGAAACATCAGAGCTTCTTAATACGGCACAGTTAAGAAGCAAGAGTCAAAACAACTATTACTCTGTCTGGTCGAGTGTCAGATAAGGTCAGCTATGTCCATATCTGGAGTCTGTGGGGTCAGATGTAGAGGTATTGGCCAGCTCCATACTGTATATAGAGATGTCTTGGCCATTTTCTGAAAAGAAGCAGTTTTGAACATACAAGGTTTCCACCCGACAGCGACCATATGAAATATCTCAGGTCTTCTTCTAGTGAGTAGCAGCTTATTTTGAATGAATGAAGGAGGACGTAGACTTGTCACCAAAATAGATTCTGTGTGAGGAGTGACTCACCAAGAACATCAGTTCCAAGACATTAAAGTATCACCGACAGATCCTTCACACACTTGGCTAATTTATTACTGACACACACGGGGCACTGCCAATTTACTAATATATTAAATAAATATAATTTATGAAGCTGGGTTCCAGGACACAAGATTTATTTCTCATTTGGGTGGGAAATACTTAATGGCAGCCCTGGCTTTGAGGTATATAAATATAATGGAAAATAAATGCTGCCGTGAACTTTTTTGGAATCTTAAGCAGATGATTAATGTAAATTCTGCCAAGCTGTGTTCAGACATTAAGCACTTTCTTGGCATCTCGCTGGGTCGGTGTGATTCACAGACATGGAGGCTATAAGAACATCAAACATCAATACGGCAATATCCACACACTTGTGAAGTCAAACCAACTTTGAACTTTGATGGTTCGGAATTGTCTGCCAATTCTCCCGGCTCAAAGAGAACTACACATGCTCCGGCAGCGACCCCAACACACTCACACGCGGCACACGCATACACCCTCGCACACGTGCACGCATATATGGACATACATACCCAAACAGAGAAGAGCTGTCGACGTGGTACTTCATGTCTTATCAGAGATCAATATTTCATTTGCTCTGCTCCTTCTCTTAAACGCTGACTGGCGTCTCCTCCCTAAGAGGGACAGCTCAGGGACAAGTGCACGTGCACACACACAGACAGTGACACACACAGGGGTGTCACACCAAATTCTGGGCCCTGGGTACAAGGATTCACTGCGTTATTTTGTGCTTTAACTGTTGAAAAATAGCAGATATACAAGCTCGTAGATCGTAGAGCTTGTAGATCGTGAGCTTGTAAATCGTGAACATTTGTGCAAGTCTTTGCACAAAATTTTTGTTTCTATGCGCAAACATTTTCTTGTGAAGGACCCCCAAAATGATATGTATTTGGCCAACGGACCCCCATCTCAAAATATTTAGTTCCAGGGATCCCCATGAGCAAAATTTGAAATGTTCACTTAAAAAATACATAATTATATTTAAAGATTTTCACAAATGTTCACAACTTTTCAAAAATAGCAGATCTTCAGCGTGGCACTCGGTGCCGCGCTGTGAGCTTGTATATCTGCTATTTTTCAATAGCTAAAGTATAAAATAATGATGGCCCTTCCACCTTGGGCCCTAGTAACTCAGTCCCACTTTCCCTTCCCTTGTGACGCCCCTGGACACACACTTGAGCACATTCACATAAATGCACACACATGCACAGACGCACACGCACACTGGATGCGCTCAGGGCCGTTGTTTGCGCTGAGTGACGTGTCAGCCGCAGTGCGTTGACACCTCGCTGACACTTTCAGACACACATCACTGTTTACCCATCTACTCTGAGAGAAAAGACACACGGCGTGGACGTGTGCGCGCGTGCACGTCTGTCTGTCATTCCTGTCGGTCTGTTGTCATTACACCCTCTCTTTTCACTTTTAGATGGTTACACATCTAATCAAAAGACAACTGTGTGTGTGTGTGTGTGTGTGTGTGTGTGTGTGTGTGTGTGTGTGTGTGTGTGTGTGTGTGTGTGTGTGTGTGTGTGTGTGTGTGTGTGTGTGTATGAGTTGTGTTGTGTTTTGGCATGCACGTGCGGGTGCGCGTTTGTATTTTTTGTGGATTCATGTGTTTGCCGTTGCGCTCAGACTGAACCGGGGGACCGGCTGTGTTATTATAACCCCTGTGAATGGGCACAGTGTTCAAATGCAAATTCCCACCGCAGCAACGACAAACAGTAAAAACCCGCAAGAAATGAACCCGCGTGGATCAATTTCCACACTCTCCGAGTTAAATTAACCCTCCAGATTTGACTGTGCGGTTACAGGGAACGGAGGACTTAGAGCTGGGATGTAAGAAGCTGTGACAGGTAGAGGTGACAGAGAGGGGACCAGGGATTTACGGAGGGAGAGAGAAGGTGAAAGATAGAGGGCTGGATGGAAAGATGATGAGGTGAGAGGATTGAGAGGAAACAAGAGGTCAGAATGATAAGGGGAAATGACAGAGCAAATAGGTGATTAAAACAAAATAGAGGACAAAATAATGAGAAAGTGGAGCGAGAGAGAGAGGGAGAGAGAGAGAGAGAGACGGAGAGAGAGAGAGACGGAGAGATAGAGAGAGAGAGACGGAGAGAGAGAGAGAGAGACGGAGAGAGAGAGAGAGACGGAGAGAGAGAGAGTAATTGAGATCCATGACTGACTGTCTGGGTGAGTCAGTAGGTGGATGACTGAGCCATCACTGATTGCTTTTATGTTACTCTATCAGTGTGTGTGCTTTTATGTTACTCTATCAGTGTGTGTGTGTGTGTGTGTGTGTGTGTGTGTGTGTGTGTGTGTGTGTGTGTGTGTGTGTGTGTGTGTGTGTGTGTGTGTGTGTGTGTGTGTGTGTGTGTGTGTGTGTGTGTGTACGTGCACGTGCGAGAGTGTGGGTGTGTTTGGGAGGGTGTGGGTGGGTGGGTGCACGTGTGCCCCCTGTGTGCCAGGGCCTTGGCATGCACTGCTTGTGGAAGCCCATTTGACCAATGAGGCGTAGCTGCCTCCATTCGATGAGGGTTCTTTAAAATTCATCACAGCCAAACTGCCAAGTGGGCGTCTGTGCATGGTTCTGTGTGTGTGTGTGTGTGTGTGTGTGTGTGTGTGTGTGTGTGTGTGTGTGTGTGTGTGTGTGTGTGTGTGTGTGTGTGTGTGTGTGTGTGTGTGTGTGTGTGTGTGTGTGTGTGTGTGTGTGTGTGTGTGTGTGTGTGTGTGTGTGTGTGCGTGCGTGCGTGCGTGTGTGCGCGCGTGTGTGTGTGTGTCACAGCTGATTTCAGCTTGATCCCTGTTAAGGAGAGTGATGCTCCTCCGGCTGAAAATTCACCCTTGAACAGAATCGACCCCTGATTAATCTTTACCCTTGGACTCCATTGCATCTACATTTTGTAATATTCAGCATATATCTCTTTAATAACGCCGCCCTGCGGGCCACAATCTTAATTTGTGATGCCATTAAGAGCCTCTCTCTCTCTCCCTCTGAAGCCGTGCCATTAAGAATGAACGCAAGGCTAACTTTTTTGGACTCATGGAATATTTACGCGAATAGCACTGAGCAGCACTGAACCAGAAAATGTACCCATCTCCCCAGAAAATCACCCTGGGGACTCCTGCCACATCCAGACAGCTGGCTTCCCATCATTTATCAATGGAGGAGCTCCACGACTGGATAACCTCAGAGATAACATATTGGCCGCGTGTCTCTGGCTTTGGGACAGGCCTGTCCACATACTGTCCGCGAATTAGACTTAACTGTCTACTTGGTGGAAAGAACACAATGATTCAGGGAAGATGCATTGAATGTTAGCGGCCATGTCCTCATAGAATATGCCTTTTGAGTTGACAGTGCCAGTCTTCCATGCATTTCTATGGTAGACGGCTAGACGCGCTCCTCTTGCCAGCACATATTCCATCGCGATTCCGCATCCCCGACATGGTACATGGTTTCAGCTTAAGCAATTTGTAGTAATAACACATATTTGTCGTTGTCGGGTGGAAACCTTGTATGTCCAAAATGTTTTGTATTTATCATTTTTAAAATGATTTAAACTAGTGAAAACAGCTGTTTTCACTACTTTTGTGCGATGGCCATATGATGAAGCAGCTTGCTTTGCGAAAAAAAAATTACAAATTTGAAATTTGTAAATACAAGGTTTCTGCCCGACAGTGATGGTATGACAGGCTGATTGAACAGTGAGCACCGATACGTTCCAACAGTATGGACATGATATCAACGGCACTACTCAACTCAACTAAATGTGCTTCTCAGTGGACTCCTACCTTACTTAATTCTGTGTATTTGGCTGTGCGTGAGTGCGTGCGTGCATGTGCTTGCGTGCGCGTACGTGCGTGTGTCTTTGAAGTGATGGGGGTCTGTTTCTGTAGAGGTCATAGGGTGATGCATGTCTGCCATTTATGCTGCCACGACAACTGTGCCATTACCCACACAGCTATGACAAATTGTGCCCCCGCACACACGCACGCACGCACGCGCGCACGCACGCACGCGCACACACACACACACACACACACACACACACACACACACACACACACACACACACACACACACACACACACACACACACACACACACACACAAACACACACGCGCATAGACTGATGGCATTGTCATATCTTCCATAGAACAAACCAATGGCTTCTATCAAGCATGCCAGTCAGCTTTTCTCCAGAATGAAGAGCGGTGTTGAGGTGTCTGCCGAGTGATGTAGAGCTCAAACACTGGGGCCCAATGCTCGCCTATCCCAACCAAAGTGCTTCACTAAATGGTTTTTGTATGCATCACAATCCTAGACCCTATGTGCGTAATGAGGAGTTATATCACTGCCTACTGTACAAGCTCATCTGAGCGTTAGTGTCAGCCCGTTCACAATGAAAAGACTGATGTCCCGGGCCCGCACGCAGAGTCAAGCGGTGTCACCGCCAATACAATGTAACGCAGACTTTATTTATGTTCATGGTTTATTTATGCAAGGCAGTCTGGAGCTCGCGTTGCTGTTGTACCCGCCGCCTTTCGCTCCAGTAAGAACATTATGATCAGTCCATTTAGAGTCAAATCCGATGCATTCCTGTGCGCAGGGGCGTCACATGGGGGGGTAAAAGTGAGACTGAGTTACTAGGGCCCAAGGTGGAGGGGCCTTAAATATTGTATACTTTAGCTATTGAAAAATAGCAGATATACAAGCTCGCAGTGCGGCACTCTTTAAAGTCGTGAAAATGTGTGCAAATCTTTCAATGTATGTATTTTTTAAGCAAACATTTGTAACTAAAATTTTGCTTCTGGGTGGTCCCTGGAACTAAATATTTTGAGATGGGGGTCCGTGGCCAAATACATATCATTTTGGTGGTCCTTCACACCAAAAGGTTTGAGCACCACTGACATAGAAACATAGGTTTTTCAAAAAACCTTAGAAGGATTTAAAATATTCAAAGATTTTCACGATTTTTCCAAAAATAGCAGATCTACAAGCTCGCAGCGCGGCACTTGGTGCCGCGCTGTGAGCTTGTATATCTGCTATTTTTCAATACAGTATATATCGTGCAAATTCGTACCCAGGGCCCAGGATTCGGTGCGACACCCCTGCCCTGTGCGTGCCTCCATAGTACTTAGCTTCTGATTGAGCTGCTACAGTATGTTTTGGTGGGATCGAAAGTGATTTCTGCGGCCTTGGAGCGCCGCGGAGGTCTGAGTAGCTGTCATGTTTTCCCGCGCTGTGCTGTCTCTGCGTGAGGGATGGCATTGAACTTGTGCACTGCAACCATTGTGTGTCAAATTCTCTACCTCAGTGCACACTCTCACTCCATTTCTCTTTTCTTTTGGGGAGAGAAGAGTTGGCCGTTTTAACCCATTTAGGCCTAGAATTATTGAATGCTTTAACTATTGAAAAATAGCAGATATACAACCTCGCAGCGCGGCACCGAGTGGTGCCGCGCTGCGAGCTTGTAGATCTGCTATTTTTGAAAAAGTCGTGAAAATGTGTGCAAATCTTTGAATATATGTATTTTTAAAGCGAACGTTTGTAACTCAAATTTTGCTTCTGGAGGTGGTCCCTGGAACTAGATATTTTGAGATGGGGGTCCGTGGCCAAATACATATCATTTTGGGGGTCCTTCACATGAAAAAGGTTTGAGAACCACTGACATAGTAGTCTCTCAAGAACAGACTAACTGAGCTCCAGTTAAGTTGAAAAGGACCTTTTCTTTGACGATGGCTGGCCAGATTGCTGGCATAGAAACGTAGGTTTTTCAAAAAACCTTAGAAGGATTCAAAAGACACTTATAGAATCGGGTCAAAATTCTAATTTTCACGATTTAATTTTTTTTTTGCAGATCTACAAGCTTGCAGCGCTGCACTCGGTGCCACGCTGTGAGCTTGTATATCTACTATTTTTCAATAGTTAAAGCATAAATAATGATACACAAAATGAATATGTACCCGTTCTAAATGGGTTTAAAATACTTCCCTCTGTACAGTATGTCATTGAAAGTGTTGCTTATGTTTGTCCTTTCAGCCATGTATTAATATGTTATTTTCAAAACAGAAAAGACAGGAAAACAGAAATTCTAGAAACAGTGAATACTTTGTAAAACGCTTGCCTCCCTAAGCAATTAATTATTTTTTGTTGTTTGTATTGAAGCTCTGGAGACTACAGGTGTACTACTGAGCTATTGTTCTATTTTTTTTCCAGTATGAAACGACAGAAGTTATATTTTGTTCTGAAGCTGTTGAGCGTGCTGGTGGGATTTGTCTTCTCCAGCTGGACTCAGTAAACACATCACGTAGAGATGAAGATCTGGACCAATAAAAGTGTGAACGTATTGATCTGAAAGCTGTATGGATAAAATATCCCTCCTTCATAATCGTAACCACCACACATACACACACGCACGCGCGCACGCACGCACGCACGCACGCACGCACGCACGCACGCACGCACACACACACACACACACACACACACACACACACACACACACACTGCATTGGCAACGCTAATACCCTGGGAAAACACTTTTCGCCTTCAGGTTTTGACATTTGAATCAATCATTTAAATGGCTATTGATGATATCGATGAGTAATGATCTGACTCCAAACCACGCATAACCTTTTGCGCCAGGCCTAAAGACAATGAACCCTGTTTTGAAAAATATTGACATGAAGTCTTTCAAGCGTGAGTGTCTATTACCACACAGAAACAGCCTCAGTGTTACCAGTGAGAGTGTAAAAGCTATATAGCAACATCTAAACGCCCGTTGCCCCATGCTTGTTAGGAAATATATTCCATACCCAGATTGATCATACTGTGTCAAAGACCTGTTTATAACACATTGGTACACAGGTCCTCTCAGTGTTAATGTATCCATTTGTAACTCTCTGAGTTAGATTAACAGCCGGGGTTTTACTGTGTGGAACAGAATGGTCCTCAGACATTAATACTAACCTATTTCTGGGGCAAGAGCTTCTGTAGTCGGCGGAGGGTCCATTCTAAATGCAGATGGCTGTATTGCAGTAGTGTAGCTGTAGCTTTATAAAAGTCTCCACTGTGCCAATCTCTCTCCCCGGGGCCATCTGGGTCTGACTGGCTATGCTTGCTATCGTTTAATGTGAAGTGGCAGACAGAAGACGTGTCATTCTCTTGCACTCTCTCTCTCTCTCTCTCTCTCTCTCTCTCTCTGTCGCTCTCTGCCTCGCTCTCCTGGGGGACATGCATGTAGATTGAGGGAGAAAGAGGGGGGAATGGAGAGGAAGAGGGAAGAAAATGGGGAGGTTTAGGGAGAATATGTCGTTATCGGGTGGAAACCTTGTATGTCCAAAACCGTTCGTTTTTATCATTTTTAAAAAATGAACTAAACTATGCAATAAACAGCAGATCTACAAGCACACAACGCCTCGCACCGCGAGCGTTGTGTGCTTGTAGATCAGCTGTTTTCACTACTTTTGTGCGGCGGCCTTGTCTGATGATGCAGGGCTTTACTTCGGGAAAAAACGTACACATTTGAAACTTGGAGATAAGAGGTTGGTTTCTGCCCGACAGTGACGATATGAAGAAGAACTTTTAATCTCCATTTCTGGGTCTAGTCCCCCCCCCCCCTCTCCCCCTCAAATTTTCTTTTATCTTTTGGTCCACATTCTGTATGTTTTTTAAATCTTCTTAACTGGTCTTCCCCTTTTACCTCATCACTTCACCTCTTTTTTAAATTCTTCTCATCTATCCTGGCTACTATGCCTCTCAGACTTCATAATGGATGTAATATTCTACTCTCCTAACTGGCACACTTTCACACTAGCAAATTGGGATTCAGCTGTCCTTATGAAACCTGTACTGAATAACGTGTACTAAGCTGCGCTCATCAATCAACACTTAACATGTCACACCACCACATGTTGTGTCACATTGCCACCACAATGTCAGTCGTAAGCAGTCCTTAACATGTCATTGGGTGATTTAGTGTACGGTGTCATAATAACCGTGTGTGCGTGTGTGTGCGTGTGTGTGTGCGTGTGTGTGTGTGTGTGTGTGTGTGTGTGTGTGTGTGTGTGTGTGTGTGCGTGTGCGTGTGCGTGTGTGTGTGCGCGCGCGCGTATCTGTGTGTGTCTTCATGTGTCTTCGAGAAGGCACAGTAAGTTATGTTTTACTTTTGCGTGCTGCTCATTAATGACTTATTAGTTCAGTTTTTGACAGCTCTTTCTTCCTCTCTTCACCTCCATATTTTCTCAATTTGGCGTCATTCCATTCTTCTATATTTATAGAAGACATAAATATAGATTCCCACCTTTTTAGCCGAGACAAAGTAGACACTTTGTACTGTACATCCGTCCCTCCGTCTGTCGTAGCACTGCCAAAATACAAAACCATTGATGGATATCCCTGTATCGCTGTGTTGTGTCGTGTCGTATCCATTTTCTAACATGGGTCTAAATAAAGATATGGCGGACTTTGCAGAACTCTTAATTACTGTATAATGAATACATCATTTAAATCTTGAACACTTACAGTAATGGTGCAATAGACAACAATGAATTTCCAACTCCTCTGTTGCATAAGGTTCGTCTTTTCCCTGATTTGCATCTACAGTAAGGCAGCGATCATGTAGACTGTAATGCAAGGGCTGCCTTCAAGAAACGTGCCCCAGTAAAACAGAAACACACATGGATAATTGCAGCCCAGCCATCCGTATTAAGAAGTAAACAAAACAATAATTCTGGAGTTTTTTGAGGGGCTGGCCAAATTATCGTAGTCTTTCCTGCGACCCCTTTTAAATGGTATTCTTTCATAAAAAATGTTAAAGGCCTACGTGGGTATACGTGCTCACCACAGTGAATGCTGCTGTCCGCTAATAGTTGATCGCAGCTTATCACCAACTACATCAGGGGTTGGCAACTTTGATGATGGCGAGGGCCACTATATTTCCACCTTCACCCCAGAGGGCCACATTGCATATTGCTACGTACTACTTTGTCATTCTAGTATCTCATACAAAAGAAGCAAAAATAGCCGATCTACAAGCTCAATTGAGGTTGTAGATCGGCTATTTTTGCTTCTTTTGAATTGGAATCCTGAATTATTTGTTATTTTTTTTATTCCTGAAATGTAACATTTTGATTTAATTTCAAACGCATTTTGTTATATACTCACTCAACTTTATGAACCTAAATACAAAAACAATGGACATAAAAAAAATACATTTTAATACTACTATACTATTAAACTACTAATATAGACTGACGTAATTAAAGCAGATCATGGTTGTAATTTTAACTGCTGAAAAAAAAATCTGAAATCAATAATATATCAGTATTCTGGTATTAACCTGTGGGCGGATCGCACACAGTGGCAAGAGTTGTTTTTTCTTTATTGTTGCATTTGCATGGATGAGAAACAAACGTTTCGGCTGTAAGCCTTCTTCAGACACTGAAGAAGGCTTACAGCCGAAACGTTTGTTTCTCATCCATGCAAATGCAACAATAAAGAAAAAACAACTCTTGCCACTGTGTGCGATCCATCCTCCTCCTTCTACATGTTGATTTAAAGGGATACCGCACCAGTAGAGTCAGAGCGCGGTGGTAACCAAAAAGTCTATTCATTAACCTGTGGGCAGCATTAAATGAAGGTGGGGCCGCCAGTTGCCCATGTATGAACTACATGCTTGTCTTTCCCTCCATCTTGCTGCCCTTTTCAGTACCTTCCTCCACCACGCCCCCCCACGACTCGTACCACCCCAGGGGTAATCATGGCAGAAGTGCTGCATACCGTCGAGGAGATGCGATGACCCACTTCTATAGTAGACACATATAGTGGCACCGCGCACAGCAAAACCCTCGTGCTCATTTATCCCTCCACATCTCTGAGAGTGTACCGACGGAACCAGATGGACCCGTGTGCCGGTCCATTTTGGTCGCGTTCGGCACGCTCGCAGAGATAAATGAACACCGAGGTGCTTCAGTGTGTTGGGATCAGCGCGGGTGGCACACCAACTGTGCAGCTTTGCTCTGCCCACCGCAGCGCTGCGCGGTGGTCTGCCGCTGCTTCATAACATGAAATATCCATGAGACAGGTAGGCTGTACAGCTGTGACTGTACCTGCTGAGCACCATGTGGGGGTGGGGGGGGACGCGACTACATCTGTCAGCTTGTACCCCGTAGAGTCAGGGCATGCAAGGCTTTTAATATGCATGTGTGCGCGCGTGTGTGTGTGTGTGTGTGTGTGTGTGTGTGTGTGTGTGTGTGCGTGTGTGTGTGTGTGTGATGATGGTACAGGTACGATCATAGAAACGATAGATTGGGAGGCGATAGAAACAAAGGTTGTAGAGGAGACACGAGGATGTAGTAGTAAGTACATGGAGTATCTGTCAACGACCCCCTATTCTCACAATCTCTCTATGTGTGTCACGCACGACTGTGCACGTGTGTCGTATTGTGCATGTGTGCAATGCGTATACTGTGTGCAGTACTTGCCCTTGTACGTGTGTGGTGTGTGTCCGTGTCCGTGTCCGTGTGTGTCTATGTGTCTCAGTTATTCTGTATGTTGTAAAAAAAATGACTGCAGAAGACAGAAGGCAGAGAACAGTGCATTGGGTAGACAGCAGGAGGTGTAAGAAGAGGAAGTTGGCATGGTAGATAGAGAGAGAGAGAGAGAGAGAGAGAGAGAGAGAGAGAGAGAGAGAGAGAGAGAGAGAGAGAGAGAGAGAGAGAGGAGGGGGTAAAGTGGCAGAAGGTGTTGAGAGAGGAGGAGCATTAGCCTGCTGGAAAATGTGGAGATTGAGGGAGGTAAGTCGTGGCTGAAGGAGACAGCGAGATGAGGGGGTCAAGGAGGAGGGGAGGTCATAGGGGACAGGAGCAAGTGGCGTGTACATCTGTCACCTTCTGCTCCTGCAGGCCAAGACAGCCCAGGACCAAAAGTGGTGGCGGTCTGTGTGTGTGTGTGTGTGTATGCTTGCACGCGCGTGCATACCATTTTCAAGCTGATTGTGTGGCATTCATCCGTCCTTAGCTCGGAAATGCAAAAGAAACGCTCCTGAGGAAGTGGAGCAGTCCATTTCATTATAGCTTGTATTTTGGTAGAATGCACTTTTTGGAAGCTGAATGTTTTCTCTTTCAAATGTCAGTGCAGAGGAAGACGGGGTAGAAAGAGGCCTGGTCAGAGAAGAGAGGCGGTTATTCATCACTCCAGAGACTGTCCCAGAAACTTTTATCTGCAAGTCTGTTGTTATACAGTATACTGTGTTTATGCGTGTGTGTGTGTGTGTGTGCATGCACGTTTGCGTGCATGTGTTCCTGCATACGCCATTTTCGGGACAAATTGTACGCATCATACCAGTCCACTGGGGATGCGTGTCTAATTACGGACAAAAAAAGGGAGTCCCGAATTAGATTTGACTGCAGTTTCATCCCAGTTAGGGTAAGGGTTACGGTTAGGCATGTAAAACATTTGTTAGGGTTAAGGGTAGACTAAGGTTTACGGTTGGGCATCCACTGTATCTGCTATATATTCATGGCTACGGTCAGGGCAAGGGTTAGGAGGGTTAGGTCAGCTAAGGTTCAACGCAATATTCACAAAAGTTCACAAATGTTTGCTAGACCAATGTGTGTGTTTGTGTGTGTGTGTCTGGCGGGAGTTGTTTGAGCGTGCGTGCGTGTATGTGTGATGGAGCAGAAAAAGTCTTGGGGTCTAGCCATGGTGCAGACCAAGTCTGTGTAATGGTCCATGGGGGTTTACAGGAAAACAGCAATGACCCAGAAAGACATGGACATACAGCTGTGCAGTCATAGGAATATCAAATAAGCACTCAGTATAATCCTCATGTTTTAATTTAACCCTGAGAGCGTATACAAATGGAACCAAATGGACGATTTGGTTCCATTTGTACGCTTTCAGAGAAATGGATAAACAAACTCTGATAATGTTACTGTGCACAACACTTCCCATAACACAATTTCACTGCCTTCAAATGCGGTTTGAAGCATTTTTGTCATTTGTAGCTGTTGTTGTTGTCTTTTTTTAGTAATCTAGATGCAGTGAAATCCTTGTTTTGATTTCCCTTTCATTTCATATGGAATGAACATCAGGGCGGGCCATGTTTTATTTGTAATTCATCCTTAGATGTCTAAAGAACAAAAAAAAGATGCACATTTCAATGCAGGCATGATGATAGGAAAGTCTCCAATGTATTGGAGAGTGACTTGGAGGGTAACAAGCTAGCGGGTTTGTCAGCAGCTCTCATGCATGATTTAGGTGACTTTATGTCCCCTCAGGCTTTTTCCCCTGAAGACAGAATTATACAGTATTGTACCTTGAATGGATATATATTTATATAAAAGTTAGGAAGCTAAGAATACTCATTCTGACAATGCGCCTAGTAACTCAAAAATGTGTTTTCAAGCAACACCAGACTGATTTAGAGCAGAACTAGGGCACGAGAGGCAACAGTTGAGGGGTGAAATATAAACCCAGAATTGAGAAGCCTTTATAGAAAATGCTAACTCCTCAGAAGAAATCTTTACAATATGATACTTTTACAACTACAATCACATTGCTATTTTCCCTGCTGATAAATCTGTGTAATTTAACGGTGCTAAATTAAAGTACCGGTATGTACGTATTTAAAGTAGAGTTGAGCACCTTCCCTCCTAAAAGTGTGCGCATGGCCCTGATCAGATTCAATAAAGGGACAATGACATATAACTGTGATGGATAAAACCGACGATTTGGATTAAGTGTTGTATTGCTTTATGTGACAACAACACCATTCAGTTATGATGGCACTCCATTATAAAGAAAATACAAAAAAATACTACTAGCAATAAAGGAAATCAATAAGAACAGTAGGGTGAGGATGGAGGTAGCGTGTTTTCCCAACCTGACAGTCTGGGGGTAGTTGAAAAGGAAATACAGAGTGCAGATGCAGTTGAGTGTGTTCAGGCCCAGGCTATGGAGTTTGGAAACTAGTCTGTTGGGAATGACAGTGTTGAAGGCCATAACTCAAGTAAAAGTAGACGTGTAAATGTGTCAAGGTTTTTCCAGGCGATCCAAGGCAGTGTGGGTTCAAGGCTGGTTGCATCTATTGAGCTGTTTGCCCGGAAGATAAACTGGTGCTGGTCAAAAGGCCAGGTCAGAATCAGCTACATAAAGCATTTGTCTATGAGGGTGAGTGCAACTTGGTGATAGTCATTCAGACGAGATTTTTTAGCTTGCTGATGGGCACTATGGTTGTTGAAACAACAGTGTACACACACACAGAGAGAGGTTGAAAACTTTGTTGAAGACTTCTTCTGCGAACTGGTCGGCATATAAAAGCACACGCCCTCTGGGACACTATGATTTCCAGCTGCTTTCTTGGATTGACGCTGCACAGTGACCTTCTGACCTCATTAATGTCCAGTATGGGTTCATGGTGATCTGATGGCAGTCTGTCCATTTCCCCAGTGTTGTTATGTCTATCAAAATGAGCAAAGAAAGAATTTTAATGATGTCTGCCAGTGAAGGGTTGGTGTTCACAGTCAGACTGTCCCTTTTTTAATAGTCTGTGATGGCCCATACATTATACCTTGCCACATGTGCCATGGTCGTTTCTGTAGAAATTATCTTCTAACCCGATTTTATAGTGGTTGTTTCTTGAGTGGTGCTAGCCACTACAATACATGACTTTGTGTGTATGTCCATGCATATATAGACATACGCCTAGCCTCGCGTAGCCAGGCTTACTCATCTGCGAAGAGAAAAGTTTGGTGACAATATCAGGCAGAGACCGTTCAACTTCCGCCGTGAGAATTTCACCGGAAGACTGCAACGCATGACGTAATGTCCGTTAAACGCAGCACTTCCGCCACTTCCGCTAGAACCAACCGGAAGTCATATTGTGGCCAGGGTGACATGCAGTACGCCTATCCGGATGTCCCCTTTCTGATTGGACAATAATGATGAGCACGTAATGTACAGTGGGGAAAATAACTATTTGATACACTAAGTGTAGTATGTACAGTATGTGTATATATACGTCCCTATCCATATGTCCCTTTCCCGATTGGACAATAGTCATCCCTGGAACATCATGTGGGTCTATTAGATCATCATCATACTGTACCTAGCGTACTACTCAAAACCACACTGTTTCTTCAGGAACAGTATTTTCCAGGGTGATTTTTTGGCTAAGATTAGCTGTTGCTTGGCTATAGGCTGTGGTGTCAGAATAATTGTCTCTGCCAGGCCGATAATAAGTAATGCTTAAAGTGATCCCTGACTATTAAGCTATGTAGGCCTTAATCTATCTATAAATGCGAGAAGTCTCTGCGTGTCTGTCTGTCTGTATGTCTGTGTGTCTGTAATCCGCGTATCTCGAGAACCGTTCGTCCCACCGGCTTCAGATTCGGCACGCGCGTTCCCCGCCGCGGCACGGAGTGCAGTGCCGGGTCTCGACCCGACCCGACGCGCGGTTTTCCCGAACCGGCGCGAAACGTTCGGAATCTCCTTATGCGGGGTTGATTGTTGATTGTTGACATCAGGCTGTTCCGGAGGAAATCGGCGAAAGCTCTGACTCATTGTGACATCACTTCATAAAAGGCTCTGACATCACGTACGCCACATGAGTCAACAAAAAATCTCTGTGAGTGTGTATGTATGTATGTAATCCGCGTATCTCGAGAACCGTTCGTCCCACGGGCACGCGCGTTCTCCATATATGGGCATAAAATGAATGCCCCCATATATGGGCATAAAATGGATTGCAGACAGACAGATACAGATATCTCCATATATGGACATAAATGGAAAGAGGCAAACAGATGGTCAAAGATCTCCATATATGGGCATAAAATGGACGCAGACAGACAGATACAGATATCTCCATATATGGGCATAAATGGACACAGGCAAACAGATGTTCAAAACGGGTCCTATGACAACAGGTATAATGAGGTTTGCATTAAAGGGGGAACCGGCACTGTGTCTGCAACACAGTTGGAGGCACAGACAGATACTCCATATATGGGCATAAAATGGACGCAGATAGACAGATATCTCCATATATGGGCATAAAATGGATCCAGAACTATAACTGCAGTGATCTCCATATATGGACATAAAATGGACGCCGACAGACAGACAGACAGATACAGATATCTCCATATATGGGCATAAATGGACACAGGCAGACAGATGGTCAAAACGGGTCCTATGAAAACAGGTATAATGGGGTTTGCATTAAAGGGCGGGGCATTCATTCCCTATTTACATTGTTCCGAGTTGGCCAGGTCGCCGACTAGACGCTGGGCCGCCCGAGCTTCTAGTATGTTATAATAACCCTCTTTAACCAAAATATACCATTTAAAACGCTTACAATGTATTCCTTTGAGAGAAAAAAGTTTTATGTTCAACCCATGGGGGGAGCCATTGCACTGTCTGCCACAAGGAGTGATGACGTAGAAGCTGCATTTTGGGTGGACGGGCCCATTTAAAATGGCGGTGTAAACACTTTTAGATGTTGAATTAAGCACTTTACAAGCACGTCAAAACAACCTACTTGATATGAACAGAACAGAAAAGCACCAAACTACTAACTACAGTTAATCTGAGCTTCAAGACAATGTTTTAAATATTGTAAAAAGAACGTTGTTTTGACGTTCCATATTAACCCTATGGGCTGGCCAGCCAAAATGCAGCTTCTACGTCATCACTCCTTGCGGCAGACAGTGCAATGGCTCCCCCCATGGGTTGAACATACAACTTTTTTCTCTCAAAGGAATACATTGTAAGCGTTTTAAATGGTATATTTTGGTTAAAGAGGGTTATTATAACATATTAAGGCCTAAATAGCTTAATAGTCAGGGATCACTTTAATACATATTAGTATACTAACTCGCTGAGCCTTAGCAGATTCAACCAAGATTTCTGGTAGGGGAACTCCTGGATTATCTTGGGAGTGACATGTTGGGTGTAAAAGTTAATTCAGAACAGTACTGTAATGAGACTACTGTTGTAGGTCTACAGGGTTGCTTTCAGCAAAAACACTCCAGTCAGTGTTCTCAAAACTGTTCTGTGACAGTCCTGCCTCAGGCCAAACTCTGACCATACACTGTATTTAATAGTTGTATCATTGGTGTGGGCAACCAGACTATAGTACTTGCTATATTCATAATTTTCTTTCTTTTTAGTATCTATCTATCTAGCTATAAATGCACAAAATCGTTCTTGACATGTGTATAATAGCCACATATCTGACTCCGAGGGAGTGATGTGCCGAGTGGGAAGCCGGTCGGATTGGCTCTTCTGCAAATCTCTTCTGTCCGACTGTCCATCTGTGTCCTCTTTATGCCCATATACAGCAAGAAGATAATCTGTACAGTATACTGTATATCTGTCTGTGTCCCCTTTATGCTCATACTGTATGGAGATCCCTGATGTCATAGACTGGCCTCCAAGTGATAATGGGTATTGCACTAAGTACTCTGAAAACAGGTACAACGGGCACTATGGCAATGGGTACAATGGTCAGGGACATGTTAGAGAGGCAGGGGCTGAAATTTCTAAAAGGGCATTTTGGTGAAAATATCGAAAATAGCAGACCTCCAAGCTTGACACCACACTGAACTAAGCATAATCAAGTCAATACTGGAGATATGGCATGGATTTCTTCACAGAGAGGGTAATTCTTTCAACATAAGATGCTGCATTCAAGTTCAGGAGAGTTTTTTGGACACTGCAATTCTCTTGAATGCTGCCGTCAGGGGGGTCCTCTCTATGTTCCCCAGGTTCTATGTTCCCCACCTCACAGCATTAGTTTTAGTGAGGTTAGGGTTAGGGTTAGGGTTGTTAGGTTTAGGTGATAAGTGGGGAACATAGAACCTAGGGAACATAGAACCTGGGGAACATAGGTACGGTCCCCCGTCAGGTATGTCATGGAAAGAGGGCATTTGCATTTCTTTCACCATAGTAAAAACTGCATTCATGGTCTGGAGAGGGCACTTTTTACAGACAGATAAAAGGACAGGGGCTCAAGCCCCCTTTGATGTCTATGTGTGCACGTGCCTATGACGGGTATTTCATAAATGGAGAGGCATGCAATCCCAACATACATCGTTCTCACTGGGCATTGGCTTAGTTTCTTTTTATTTCGAGTAGACAATTATCCCCCCCTCCCCTTAATTTATTCCTTATGCCGATTCCTTAATTCCCCATACATTCCTGTGTAGTCTTCACTGCTGCCCCTACTGACCCACCTGCCAGTAAGAAGCCCCAGGATGTAAAACCTCCACCCTGCTCCACACTGCTCAACACCCCCTCGTTGACAGGCGCCGTATGCATCCTGCACGATTCCAACCCTAGTCTCCACAGTGGTGGAAATTAGTTTTACCTGTGTGCCACCCCAGCAACCTGTACAGTACACACAGTATATTTATAATAATGTATAATAATATTGTATTTCTGGATATGAGTTATATCTATTTACTCACTCACCCACCTCTTAAATTAGTTTAAGAGCAAGTGAATATACTGTAGAAATAATTTCAGCCTTTGTGGTGCGCAGGTACTGTACTCTTTCATCTTTCAGTGTCAATATTAATTCATTATATTGCACAGCCCTAATTCCAAGGCTTCTACTGTGTGACAGAGCACAGCCCAAGGATTTAACCAAAAAACCCTGTGGAGTAGAATGTCTTTTTATATAAATCAATATAATCCACCAATTAGATTTTTTCTCTCTCACATTGTACAGTAGCTATATTTCAATGGCCTTTTTTTGAGCGGTGGTCACACCGTCTCCATAGCGTGGCCGTGTGTGTATCTATATGTATGTGGGTCCGTATGTAGCCTAAGTACCCCTGGTGACCAGAGAGGTGCTATTGAGTCTAGTCTGCCCTGAGCATCAACTGCAATACCAGTGGTGGTCTGAGTGACATGGATGGATGGATGGCTCTCTCTCTCCCCCCCCCCCCCCCCCCCCCCCCCCCCCCCCCCCCCCCCCCCCCCCCCCCCCCCCATATTATATATATATATATATATTATTTTTAATATTTTTTATTATAATTATTATTATTATATATTTGTTTTGCTGTTGCGCAGCCTCCACGACCACCGCTCAGTTCACACGGGTGTGATTTTTTTTGGTTTAAAATGCCCGTTGGATTCAACCAAGTATAATAAATGTGGCATTGTTATGGGGGAGGGGAAGATCTAGGTATCGTCTGTGTTGCTTACTCGCGTGTCTATCATAAGGTGCGTAGCCCAGTGGCGTCAGTTCAGAAAAAGGTATGGTATGGCATCATGACTGATGACACCAGTCATGTTGCCATACCTTAGCAACAGGCATGATACTTTTATTTTAAGAAGTACATTCTATTTTTTCCCCCCAAAATTTCTATGGTTTCTTGGGCTGGATATGGCAGTCTGGAACAGTTGTTCAAGTGCGGCTAAACTTGGCATAATATAGTAAACGTGCCACAATTAACAATAATGAATTGCATCTGTGCAGCTGACCTGCGGAACCTGGGAATATACTATTCTGTCAAGATGGGGAGAATAAAAGTGTGGAGAATATAATTATAATACCTTGTAAAATTTTGCATTTGTAGTTATTTTAATGTAATTTAACAACATAATCAGCACAGATAGACAAAGAGACATTCATGGATTTATATTTTAAAGTAACTTGTATTCTACCCCCTGGACCCAGGGTATGGCAGCTGCATACCCCTGCCATACCCAATTGACGCGCTTGGCGTAGCCTGATTGCTTAGTACAGTAGATGATGCGCATACTGTACAGGGAAAACATCATCAATCACGCACCACCAGCTTTAAGGTATATTTTGTTAAGAAGACGTGTGTGCGTGTGTGTGTGTCTCACACAAATGTGTGTGACACAAATAGTAATTCAAGTGTTAAGAGGTGATGTCTGTTTGTTTGTTTGTGCAGTCAGTCAGTCAAAGAACTGATGGATAAAAGGTAGACTTGCATGTTTCTTCCTGGGTGGTCACATTAATGCACCGAGGCATGCGTTCACATTTGTCATGCATACTAAGTCAAGAAATTCAAATAGCGGGGGTTAAGGCAGGCGTGGAGAATGCATACAAATTACAAATTGTATTTATTTGTATTTATTCTTCCATACGTTTCACTCACTCTCCACCCTGCCAGGGGTACAGAACAGATGCTAAAGGTTTTCACAGGATAGCTTAAGGGTTTGTCTTGATGTTACATACGGCGATATGACATTTATGTCCGATATCGATATCCAATATAATAATTGCAGTTATGGCCTATAACCAAACCGATATCGATATGATTTCATGCTGCATAAAAAATAAAAAAATTTAAATGTTAATTCTGAAAAAGGCATATAAACACTGATTTGAAAAGGCAATGCCTCTTTATTCCAAAACTAGGAATGCACTGTTATTGAAATGTTGTCCCAGATTAACATAAACAGCTTGAATGTCATAATTTATTAAAGAATGAACTTATGTTGACCCTTGAGTTTCCCCAGAAAACAGTGATAGAATCTGCAGCTTTCATCATCACAAAAGGCTTTTTCAGCTTCACAGTCAAACATAATTATTAAAATAAAATATTTTCTAAAACCGAACCGATATATTATTTTGATGTCGGTTCAATACCGGTCCAAAACATCAGCCGACGATGACTGATTCAATGTCCATCCACAACGTTACGGTAGAAGCCATTGGTGTTAATTTCGCTGGCTACTGGCTAGCTTTTTATGCGTTTTGTCTGTCCGTTCAGTGAGCAGTCATTTTAATGCTCCCTTGGCAATGTGAGCGATCCTGCAGGCAGGCAGCCAATTGATTTTCAGTCCCGATGGAAATATCCCGTACATTATAAATCAATGTATCAATTGGATAATTCTTGTCAGTGGATTAGATTCATGTGTCTAATTGGTCATAGTCAATGAACCAGGAGTCTGAATTTACACTAAAAAAAAACATATACCTTGTTGACGGGGGTCCCCCAGGGCTCTATATTGATGCCCCTCTTGTTCCCCTCTTCACCAAATCTGAAAGTAGCCGATCTACAAGCTAGCCCAATCTTCATCTTCACCCCAGAATAAGGATGCTCGGGTTCATGTGCGTAATAATCCTATAACACAAATAGTATTATAGTGTTTGGATACTGGGACTCTCACTCTCACTCTGGATGATAAATGAACCCAAATAGTACAGTGTGTTAAACCAATCAGTTGATTCATTATACCAGATGAAGTGACCTGACACCATGCCTATATATTGACCATGAGCACTGATTTGGAGATTCTCACATGTGTTATATTAGTCAGCACAAATTTCAAACGGGGAAGCACTCTTGTGCTACTTGCTTTGCATTGCAGTTCTGTCTGCTTTAAATGCTTGCAAGGATCCAATACACACTGACATATGTCAGCGAAGAAACCAAAATCAATGCCCTTTAATTGGTAGTATCTCTGTATGTGTGTGTGTCTGTTAGCACGTGCGCACGTATGTGTGTGTGTGTGTGTGTGTGTGTGTGTGTGTGTGTGTGTGTGTGTGTGTGTGTGTGTGTGCATGTTTGCGTGTGTGCGTGTGCATGTGTGTGTGTGTGTGTGTGTGTGTGTGTGTGTGTGTGTGTGTGTGTGTGTGTGTGTGTGTGTGTGTGTGTGTTGCGCGCGCGCGCGTGTGTGCGTGTTGAATCTGTTGACATTCAACACAGTCACTGTGTGCATTTGATCACACCATTAATTGATACAAGGCAGGAACATTTTGTAACACACACCTAATTACTAAATTGACCGTGTGTGTGTGTGTGTGTGTGTGTGTGTGTGTGTGTGTGTGTGTGTGTGTGCGTGTGCGTGTGCGTGTGCGTGTGCGTGCGTGCGTGTATGTGCGCGTGCGTATGTGCGTGTGTGTGCATCGTTTGAGCGTGTTAAGACTACTTGATAAAAGGCCTAATTGCAGATGGCATTGACTGGGCACGGGTCAAGATCAGTGCAAACCCATTCATTTCATTCTAATTGATGACATCACATGGAGCACTTCTCATGCTCCATGAGAGAAACACATTCATTCCCGTGTAATGATTATCAGCCAATATGCCTCCCAAGTCCCAGCGAAACTTTTCCAGAGTTTTTGGTGCATAAGAACGCGTAAGTTCAAGGAATACTAATGGCACGACGCAGAGAACGTTTTGCTTAGAATGAGAAGAAAAAGATAGTAGAAAATGCATATCCCATTTTATTGCATGCTCTGCAAAAATAAGTGCAGGTGGTGCTGCAGTTAGATTCCTTAGACTATGTATGCTAGTACTTTATCAATGCTCCCTGTGGTGCAGAACTCATCGATTTACAATATGAAATTGCTCATAGCCGGTGCTATATTGCAGGCAATGTTATCCTCGCCACTTAATGAGGGCTTTAATTAAAGCTGCAATCTATAACCTTTTTAGTAAATAAAACATTGTTTTGACCAGTCTGTCTGTATGGTAAAGTGTGTTAATACACCATATGATAATGTGACTAACAGCAGCAGTGGTTGTAGTATAGGCCTACCTGCTCTTCTATCTAGGGGTCTTCAACATTTTTCAGGTCAAGGACCCCCTTGCTGAGAGAGAGAGATGAAGCAGCGACCCCCTACTACATGTTGTATAAAATTGTGTTGCAAACCTTTTCATCAATTGCATAGGTAGCTTCATAGACTTGTTTGACAGCACTGATCGTGTTGGATTTATGTTCATCTTAATGTGCATTTATTTTAGACATTTAACTTAAACAGTCAATACTTAGTAAACTTGATCTTTCACTCTGTACTCACTCTTCACTCTTTTATTCCTCCACACCAAACCTCTTTTCCGAAAATAGCCGATATACAATCTCTCAACACCTCACAGCCAAGGCGTTGTGAGCTTAAAGATCTGCTATTGTTGTCTTTGGTTCTCCTCAGAATAGGAATGCTAGGGCTCAAGTGGTTAATGTAAAAAGATATCACAAAGATCTGGCGGCTGAGGAGTCGAGGACCCCTAGGGTCTCCGACCCCTGTTGAGGACCCCTGATCTAGGATGTTTGATGCTGCGGTCACTGGTTGACATATTGTGTGTGTGATGGTCAAAGTGCAATTTATCCTTTGGACAAATGAGCTTTCTGTCATAGCTCAACAATATAAATGTCAGGGCTCGCACGGGGACCCGAGTTTGAACATGAAAGTAATGGATTGATGATCACATTAAAGTTTTGTTAAAACACTTTTAAGATATGTTTTTGGGCTTTTATGCCTTTATTGATAGGACAATAGAATGACAGGAAATGGGGAGCGAGACAGGGAGTGACACACAGCAAAGGTAGTCAGGATCTTGAATCGAACCAGCAACACACTGTCAGGCTACGCTAAGCCTATTTGTATGCGCCTGGACCGGTAGGCCAGCTTGTTAAAACACTTTTGATTTTTTTTTGGTTAAAAGGTTAAAGCAGTATATTCTGACAGTAGAATTTTATCCAGTCAGGAGAAGTTCTCTTTCCTGACTGGATAAAATAGGTATCCCGACCTGAAAAGAGCAGGAGAGACATGGAGACTCTATAGCAATGAGTAGAGCTATTTAACACTTATTTTAACACTGAATATAATACCCTACCTTTGATATTCTTCCTTGGTCTCAGAATAGAGTGAGAATTGTGTGACACTCTGCTGCGTGGTTTTATATTCTGCAAATTGTTTGAAGGTACCGGTATGTAGACTACAGTAACCACTTAAACCATATGACCTATAATTAGTTGACTGGAGGGTTGATAGTAAATCCCCTCCTTATTCCCAAATGCCTTAAAAATAGCTGATCTACAAGCTTGTATATCAGCTATTTTCACTGAATATTCACACACACCCCAGATTAAGGACGCTAGGGTCCATGTGGTTGAAGCAGGATTGCTTTGTGCTCTGGCAATGTTTTGTGGTTATACTGGTGCTGTGGTGTGATACTAGCATGGATAGAGGCTCACTGTGAGATGACTCCACACATGTACTGTAATAGTAATGTGTACTGTGTGCCAGTACATCTCTAAAGATGTAATGGCGAGGTAATGTATATTTCACAAGCTACTGCCTGGAGCAATCTGCTCCGTCTGCCTGGAGTGTACCCTTGCCTGCAAAGATAGAGATAGGTGTGTGTTGTGTGTGTGTGCGTGTGTGCGTGCGTGCGTGCGTGCGTGCGTGCGTGCGTGTGCGTGTGTGTGCGTGCAGGGACGTGCTGGCCATTGGGAAAAGCGGGACAACTCCCGAACGGCCGGTTCATTCCCGGCCGGTCCAGGCCGGCCATTAGGAAAAAATAAATAAAAAAATGTCGGCCTTCGTTCCATTTTGGGGGTTGGGGCGGCCAACAAAGTAAATCGTCACTGTCGGGCAGAAACCTTGTATCTCCAAGTTTCAAATGTGTAAATCTTTTCGCAAAGCAAAGCCCTGCTTCATCATACAAGGCCGTCACACAAAAGTGACCGTCGCACAAAAGATCTACAAGCACACTATGCTTGTAGATCGCCTGTTTTCACTAGTTTAAATCATTTTTAAAATGGTTTTGGACATACAAGGTTTCCACCCGACAATGACGAAATATAACTCATGTAATTGGCCCATTGGCTTGTCACTTGTCATGATCTGAAATGGCAAATCTTTGAGTAGCAGCAGCGCTATGGAGAGAGATCTCTCTCTATAGCGCGCAATGAGGGCCTCTACAACTCTTTTTCCCGGGCTGAATCAGGGGCCCAGCACGTCCCTGTGTGCGTGCGTGTGTGTGTGTGCGTGCGTGCGTGTGTGTGCACGCACACACGCGTGTGCATATAAGAGTGTGCTCATGCATGCATTTTTGTTTGAGAATGGTAAATTCCTGCTGCTCTGTACTGAACGTAATATCTGGGATACATGAATCACCTGCTCCTTTGAAGTTCTCAGGAAAAAAGAAGGGATGAGATAGATGACGGTGTAGAGCAACTTCTGGGAGAAATGGAGACAAAGCTACGACAACAACAACGGTAGGGAGCAGTGAGAGGGCAAATAGCTCTCTCTTAAACGGGCAGCAAAGGGACACAGAAGAGAGAAAAATGGGATCAAGATGCTGAACGATGCACAAAGCCTGCGTGTCGGAGATAAAACTATATGCAAGGGAGAAAAGAAACACAGAGATCGAGAGAGAGAGAGATAGAGAGAGAGAGAGAGAGAGAGAGAGAGAGAGAGAGAGAGAGAGATATGGAGTTAAGCCAAATGTATTTATTTATTTATCACTTTCAACCTGGCATACCAAAAAATATACAAAAATAGTAGATCTACATTACTTTCTCACAAAGCGCTGTGCTACGATATTTTTTATAGCATAATCCCCCTAATCTGAAGATTAAAATAGTACAGAAACTCGAAAAAGGGCTCCTCGGAGCACAGGTCTCCGCCAGGTTAGGTAGGTTATTCTGAAAGATCTGACGGATCCGTCTTGATCACATGGCTATAAAGATATTGTGTACCAATTTGGAAATTTGGATTAAATCTGAAGGAGTCATGTTTTAAATAAGGCGGCCTCCTGGTGGTGCTATGAAATGCAGATGCCTCCTTGACCTCTAGGGAGTGTGCATATAAAGTTTCATGCAGATCGGTGCAGTTATAGGGGTGCAGTTATAGGTGAAAACACAAATTGGAATGTTAAAGCGCCACCATGAGGCTGATTTGAAAAATCACACTTGTGTGAACTGAGCGGTGGAGGCTGCGCGTGTGTGTGCGTGCGTGTGTGCGTGCGTGCGTGCGTGCGTGCGTGCGTGCGTGCGTGCGTGCGTGCGTGTGTGTGTGTGTGTGTGTGTGTGTGTGTGTGTGCCTGGCCTGAACAACAGCGCCCCTCCCTTAACATGTGTGGTCAGAAAAGGTATTGCAGGCTACATAGAGACAGACAGACAGACAGACCCACACACACGGCCACATATAGGAGACGGTGTGACTACCGCTCAAAAATTCCAAGTGGCATTTCTTCCTCGGCCTAGTGTGTTCATGATTTGAGGCATTTTGTTCAAAACAGAGCACTTCTGCAAACTTTTGAAGTCAATCTTAGGCAATCAGGATGGAATATGAAAAATCGGAAAGATCTGTTTTGTTTAATGACTAGAGATACTGTGTACCGAAAATATGTTTTGCAAAAATACGCTTCCTGGTGGCGCTATAACAGGACCATCTGAAATATCTGGGCAGAAGCTCTGCTCTGGCATCCAGAGAGTGTTTGTGCACACACAGTATTTCTTCCAACGGCCTAACGGTGCCAGAGCTTAGCTGTTCACAGACGGATGGACACACAGACACACGGACAGACACACAGACTATGCAAAACATAGTCTCAGCCATGAGACGTGTCATGTTGTCCACTTGAGAATCGGCTAATGGCCGTGAGTGAGTCCTGTGACTGGGTATAAATGAGGTTTGGGGAGA
>NC_137812.1:44270524-44295524 GCF_963921795.1 Nannobrachium achirus
TATGTGTCTGGCAGAGAAAGATATGATGGGAGCGTGAACGAGGACTCCAAAAAGCGATGCTGAACAATGAAAGGATAAAAGGTGCAGGAACATAGTGGGCAGAGGACAAGAGAAGGATTGATGAGGAGGAGAGGATAAGGAGGCAGATGACCGTATGGATAATAATTATGACATATTATCAGGGCTTTCCATATAGCAACTAGGGGTGGGCGATATGGAAAAATACAATATCACTATATTTTTCCAGGCTGTATCACGATACACGATCTTATCACGATTCTTTTTCACGTTGGTTTTATGGTTATTTTTCAAGTTACTTAACAGTAAAATCACTACAAGGTAACAAAAACTAAAAGAAAAAGGAGTAACAGACCATTTAGACCAGTGGTCCTTAAAGTGGGGTCCAGTGACTCTCTGGGTTCCTTTTGGGAGGTCTAAATTGACCCTTTCAAGTATGTAACTCTGACAGCATACAAATGAAACCAAATGGACCCTTACGGGTCCATTTGGTTTCATTTGTATACTGTCAGAGTTAAGGGGAGACCTTGACATTTTAAGGTTTGAGAACAACTGATTTAAACCAAAAAAAGGTTTAAATTAATTCTGCAATGAATCTCTGTAGTAACAATTCAACATGATTTTTTACAAGGCTATCTCATTGTATCACGATATATACAATATCTCTGAAAAGGCATATCGTGGAGACATCGTATCGTCTCAACGATATTTATCACCATATCGCCCACCCCTAATAGCAACACAACTAAAAATACAGCTAAACCTTAGCGGCCCAGTACGCTCCAAATAAGCATGAATGTCTGTCAGACAGTTGTGATTTTGTGTACATCAAAATGCACATGGTATCTGTCATGGGGCAGCCCGTGCCCTATACAGTATACCTATGTACACACAATGAGTGAGGACGATGTACTGTACACACACTTAACTGCAATCGCCTGCATTTTAATGTTTGCCGGTTACTGCTGTGGGCAGTTCCTTCATTAATAGGAAGGTGCCAACTGCTGTGGAGGCGAGGGTTTTTTCCTGGGTTTCAGGGTCGTGTGTTTATTTAAGGTGTCAATTAGATTCACCCAAGTTATACTTGGTTAATTGTAACGCGTCTTTAAGAGTCGTAATTTAGATGGAAGTACTGTATTTGGAAGTATATATTTATTAATTGGTGCTGTGTCGTGTGGTACGATCCACTCCTATTTGAAGGAGACTCCAGGGAAAGTAGCGTGATGTGGGCAAATACACTGTGAACATCTCTGAGGTAGAGCTACAGGACCTGGCTGTATAGGTGGCTCCACAGGGGGGCCATTGGGGAGAAATGCCCACCCAGACTAGACTTAAGGCCCATACACATTGAGCCGATCCCGGAGCCGAGGCTCCCCAGTGTCCAGACTGCACAGCCACCATTATTTTAAGATGTTTTACAGGTGTTCAATTTATTTAGATATATATGTTTTGTTCTTTGTGATTATAAATATACATTTTCAAATTAACGAATAGTCTAATGAAAATGCAATAATAAAAGGTAGCCTGCACTGGCGCTGCACCGAGTTGGTTTCGTTTTGTTGTCTATTCCTGTGTTGTTGTCTATTCCAACGTGTAATGGACATTACTAGTTTGTCTCAAAACGCAGCAAGAAAAAAAGAAAAAAAAAGAAATGCTAGGGTGTGTTGAAAAATAAAGTGCCCCCTTGTTTTATTAGTGTTCGCTCAAGTGTTTATTTATGTGTTCCTCATTGCTCTATTTTGTTATTTTGGCCAGCTCGGCTACCTAAAATCCCTGTAAACCTGCACAATGAGTTTTGGAGAAATAAAAACCCATCTTGACTGTTTTTGGAGCCTTGAGCCGCTCGGGCAAACCTTACAGCATCTCTCAAGGAAATGACAAATAACTGACTAACATAAAAATTGTATTAAATAAATGAGATAAAATTGGCGCTGAAATGGAATTTTAGGTGTTAACCTGCAGAAAAGCAGGAATGTAGATGCACATAAAAGAGTGTTAGGGGGGCCAGAGGAGGCGAGTGGATGGGAAACCAAGGTCGGCCGTGTTCTTTGCAGCTGCAGAGAAAGTGATTTCAGAGTAATGGATGGGAGAGTTATTTTTTCTTGTCCTCAAGATATGAGGATCCTAGCCGGTATGTTAATGTGCTGTAACTGATTGTAGAATCAAAACTCCTCTGAAAGAATTTTTCAGCAAAAGGAAACACAGCTTTTGAACAGCAGCCAGAGAGCGAGACTAATTGTGCCTAAGCTAGTGGTGCTGGGTATTAATCAGGGGTTAAGGCGGGTTGGGGATAGAGAAAGGGTATACCGGCAGGATGGATAGGGTTCAAACGGGGAAGGGAGAGGGAGGGATATAGGGACGGGAGGGGAGGGGAAGAGAGAGGGGATATTTTATTGTTTGCCAGCGAGGATGAGGTAAGTATCAAGGGGGTTTTGGATGTGGAGATAGGCTATGGGGAGGAGGAGGGCGGGAGGAGCAAAGTCTTCTGGGAGATGGGGAAGAAGTGGGGATATATCAGCACATGACTGCATCGCTGGAGACGCATCTGTAACTAGTAGCCCGGGAAAGAGACTGGTGTGTAGTCACACAAATGGGTGGAGGAAGAGCACGTGCGTGTGCGTGCGTATAATACGTGTGTGTGTGTGTGTGTGTGTGTGTGTGTGTGTGTGTGTGTGCGTGCGTGTGTGTGAGTGCGACAGAGAGAGAGAGAGAGAGAGAGAGAGAGAGAGATGGTGTGAGTGTGCATTGTACTGGGTGGTGCTGCAGCAGAAGAATAATAAAATGGTGTGTTTTGTGCACGCTATAGGGACGTGGGGGGTGTGTGAATGGCGAGGGGGAGGAGGAGGAGATGGGGCTCTGAACTGTGTGAGGGGTTTCTATGTCTCAGAGAGAGAGAGAGAGAGAGAGAGAGAGAGAGAGAGAGAGAGAGAGAGAGAAAAAAAAAAAAAGGAGGAACAGCTTGATGCGTACAGTTTAAGAGCACCGAGCAGGCTGATGAGTGGGAGGTAGACAAAGGGGAAAGGGGGGGGAGAGAAAGAGATAGAGAGAGAGGATATACAGAGGGGAATAGGATGGAGGGCTGGGCTGGGTCGGGGTTGGGGTGGGGTGCGGGGGTTGGTGGGGTGGGGTGCGGGGGTGGAGGGTACATATGAGGGAACCAAACATGGGTAGGAGGACAAGGAGGAGGAGGAGGAGAAGGGGTGGGGGGGGGGGGGGGAAGCATCTCTGCAGTATAGAGCTCCTACCCCACAAAAGAACCCTGCGCGCACGGCACGCAGCCTCATTTACCGAGCCAGAACCACTGCAGGGATGGGAGTGTGTGGGCGTGTGCATGCGTGCGTGTGTGCATGCAAGCGTGCATGTGTTTGTCAGTGTGTTTATGTATGTACTGTACTGTACAGTATGTGTGTGTGCGTGAGTGTATTGTCTTTTACATTGTCACTGTCCGGCAGAAAGCTTGTATCTCCAAGTTTCAAATGTATCTGTTGTTCCGCAAAGTAAAGCCCTGCTTCATCATACAAGATCGACTCTCACACAGAACTTGTGAGAATAGCAGATCTGCAAGCACACAACACCTCGCACCGGAGTGCTATTTCAAATGATTTTTGAACGGTTTTGGACATACATGTACAAGGTTTCCACCCGACAACGTTATTGCGACCGAAGGTAGTTGCGACCGAATGTCGCTGTATACCATGAGAAATGTTGTAGCTTGTCCGTCAGTACAGGAAGTGATGTCATGTGTCCGTCTTCCAGTCAGTACAGGAAGTGGTGTCACGTGACATCACCTCATCAAAAATCTAACCCTGATTATTCATACTGTCACTGTGACATCACAGGTGATATCACAATGACAGTCCATATATGGGTATCCCTTTTATGCCCATATATGAAGATCCTGATGTCATTGATATATATCACTGGCCAGATGGTAAAGGCATTGCCCATATCTGTGTGGCTGGTTCAGATAGGGATCCGTATGGGCAGACAATATATTGTATGTATATGGATACATATTATTATTAATAAAGGATAAAATAAAATCGAAAGTCCATACATGGTCATTCCCAGAAACAAAAGCTCTTTTATGCCCATATATGGAGATTTCTGATGTGATCAATCCCAGGCATATTAATACAGGATAAAATAAATAAAATGTCCATATACAGTATGGGCATTCCCAGATGATGCCCTGTTCCCCCTTATGCCCATATATGGAGATCCCCAGGCATCAAACCCAGGCCCTAACTCGCCATGGCCCTGCTTGCCTTTACTAATTAACATGTTTTATGCCCATATATGGAGATTCCTATCAATATTAAGGACATTATTAAGGATATTATATTATCAATATTAAGGATATATCTGGGAATGCCCATATTTGGTAATGCCCATATCCCATGTTTTGACATAACATTGTTGACTATCATGCAGGGGTCTCCATATATGAGTAACTGGTCCCATATACATCACTGGCCAGATGGCGACCACTAGTGTATGAACTGTACAGTATGTGTGTGTGCATTGTATTTTACTGTATATGTCTATGTCTGTGTGCTGTGCGTGCGTGTGTGCGTGCGTGCGTGCGTGCGTGCGTGCATGCGTGCATGCTGTGGCAGGGACTGGAGAACTGCAGCTTTGAAAGCCCAGGTCTGACTCCCCTGTAACACTCTGCAGAGTGGCAGCAGTGGTGGAAAAGTACTTAAGTAAACGTATCAATACTGCAATGCAGAAATACTACTAAGTAAAAGTCTGGAATTCAAATTGTATTGGTATCAAAATGTACTTAAAGTACCAAAAGTAGAAAGTATTTGTTATGCAGAATGTCCAATTTGAACATTTCAAATGTATAAAAATCTTTTCTGTGTCACATCGCAACGCATTGTGAGCTTGTTGCGACCGTCAGGGAGCAGTTTACTATGAAAACCTCCACCGGCCGTCCGTCCGTCCGTCCGTCCGTCCGTCCGTCCGTCACACGTCACACGTGACCATCAACAAACGTCACACCTTTGTTGATGTTTAAATCGAAGAGTCTTGGTCAAATACTTCTGTTGGTTTCTGCACTGATTGAATTCAGCTGTGTTTGCTCGTGTCATCATGATGAGGTCATAAATCAGCCATGCCCAAATATAGATTTTACGGGTTTACATGCTTACTCAGTTATTCGTTATGTGAAAGTCCTATGACGTCTATGATATCTGACATCATCATACATACATTCCCTTTTATGCCCATAAATGGAGATCCCCTCTGTAGAACCAGCCACTGACATCACTGTAATGTCAGGGGAACCAAATCCCTTTTATGCCCATATATGGAGATCCCTGTGATGCCAGGGGAACCAAATCCCTTTTATGCCCATATATGGAGATATGGAGATCCCCGTGTTGCCAGGGTAACCAAATCCATTTTATGCCCATATATGGAGATCCCTGTGATGCCAGGGGAACCAAATCCCTTTTACGCCCATATATGGAGATCCCTTATGTCATCAATATTAAGCCCATATCTGTGAATATCTTTGGGTACCAGATGTCTCCATATATGGTTAAATGGTCCGATATACATCACTGGCCAGAAGACCAAGAAATGGTGCAACCTCGCCCTTTGCTTTTCTCCCTTAGGCATCTTACTGGTAGGTAGTTTAATGAGGAATGCAGTATGGTGGTAGGTAGGTAGTTATGGCCTTTGATGTAAGATTTTCACTTTCTAGGATAACTATATTTGCTATTCCCAGATGATGCCCTTTTAGGGTACCCCTCATGCCCATATATGGAGATCCCCAGGCTTTACTAATTAACATAAGTTTTATGCCCATATATGGAGATCATTGTCCCAATGTCATCAGATATATGGGCATAAATGGACACAGGCAAACTAGATGGGCTGTATGGATATCCAGATGTGTGATGTAAGTGTTTTATTCCAAATGTGGCACCCCACAGACATATTTCCAGAAACAAAATCCCTTTCATGCCCATATATGGAGATTTCTGATGTCATCAATCCCAGGCCCTGTAAAAAACATGGTTGCTATGGTAAACAGTTGGTTGCTAGGGTAAACAGTTGGTTGCTAGGGTAAGAAAACATGGTTGCTATGGTAAACAATTGGTTGCTAGGGTAAACAGTTGGTTGCTAGGGTAAAAAAAACATGGTTGCTGTGGTAAAAAGTTGGTTGCTAGGGTAAACAGTTGGTTGCTAAGGTAAAAAACATGGTTGCTATGGTAAACAGTTGGTTAGTAGGGTAAACCTTCAATGATTTTGACATCTTGTTACTAATCTGTCGGTAGATAATGCCGGTCTTATATAAGGGTCATTTGTGTACGGTGTGATGTCATACTGATGTCAGCAGTGTGACAGGAGATAAGCGACCAACGGTCGCTTATCTCCCGATTAGGGAGTCTTACTGGTATATCGGCTATTTTAAAAAGGACGAAATGTACAGGGTTGAAGTGGTTAATGTAGGCCTACTGTATGTTTTGTCATATAATCCAAATCTACAAAGTAACTAGTAACTAAAGCTTTCAAATACATTTAGTGGAGTAAAAGTACAATATTTGCCTCTGAGATGTGGTGAAGTAGAAGTAAAGGTATTGGAAATTGGAAATGCTCATGTAAAGTACAAATACCTCAAAATTGTACTTAAGTACAGCACTTAAGTAAATGTACTTTACAACACTGAGTGGCAGCACACACGTGGTTTAGAGCGAGAGAGAGAGAGAGAGAGAGAGAGAGAGAGAGAGAGAGAGAGAGAGAGAGAGAGAGTGGATGAGCAGAAGAGAGACAGAGTGACTGAGAGGGATGGATGGACAGGGGTAGAGAGAGAGAGAGAGAGAGAGAGAGAGAGAGAGAGAGAGAGAGAGGATGAGCAGAAGAGAGACAGAGTGACTGAGAGGGACGGATGGACAGGGGTAGAGAGAGAGAGAGAGAGAGAGAGATAGAGAGAGAGAGAGAGAGAGAGAGAGAGAGAGAGAGGATGAGCAGAAGAGAGACAGAGTGACTGAGAGGGACGGATGTACAGGGGTAGAGGTAGAGAGAGAGAGAGAGAGAGAGAGAGAGAGAGAGAGGAGCATGTCAGAGAGAGGCAGAGGTTAGACATACAGGGAGGGTGTGCTGGGAGCGGGGGCAGAGATAGGGAGAGAGAAGGAGTGAAATATTGGCATAATGGAGGGCAGGGCGGGGGCCGTGAGGATGGCAATGAAGACCAGGAAATGACTGATAAAGGGCAGGGGAGGAGAGGAGGGCACGGGAGAGAGGGGAGGGATGGCGAGCGAGGTGCGATGAGTAACATATCGTCACTGTCGGGCAGAAACCTCTTATCTCCAAGTTTCACATTTGTATGTTTTTTCTGCTTCATCATACAAGGCCATCGCACAAAAGTAGTGAAAACAGCGGATCTATAAGCACACAACGCCTCGTGGTGCGAGGCGTTGTGTGCTTGTAGATCGGCTGTTTTCACTAGTTTAGTTCATTTTTTTAAATGATAAATACAAAACAAACGGTTTTGGACATACAAGGTTTCCACCCGACAACGATTTGTACTTAGCATTGCGGCGGTGTCACGCGCCGAAAATAGCTCTGTATCTACACGCTCGATCTACAAGCTCACAGCGCGTCGCGCTGCGGCGCATCGTGAGCTTGCAGATTGGCTGTTTTTTTTGGTCGCACGACACGGCGCGCAACTAAGTATAAAGCAGGCGTATGAGTGTGGGGAAAAGAGCAGAGCAGAGGATTAATGATATAAATGTGGAGGAAAAGCTCAGGAGGAAAGGCTCAGGAGATGGGAGATGGGGAGAGACAGCAGGAGAGGGGGAGAAGGGCTGCGGAGGAAGAGGAAGATGAATAGTTTTGTAGATCTGGTCCTGGTGCTGGTACCTCCCGGCCAATTTAAACTCCAGAGAGTAAAAATAGAGCCCCTTTGGGTCCTTCGGGGACCCGTTTGGGTCAATTTGTGCAGTCTCAGAGTTAAATTAAACACTCAGGATTTTTGCTGAGATTACCCTTTAAAAGGCTTATTTTTTTTAACACACAAGTAAAAAACAAGAACAACACACACACACACACACACACACACACACACACACACACACACACACACACACACACACACACACACACACACACACATATATTCACGGCACGCGCATACTCACGCTCACGCACACCGCTCTAAATACTAATGTGATTCATCTAAGCTGTCTCCATTCCAGGGAGCATTTGCCAGCCCACTAATAGGAGAAATTCTTTAATACTGCGCCACTGTAGATTTCAAAGCCACTTTACTGTAGTTCACACGTCTCTGAACACATTCAAGGAGCCCGACGCTCAATCTACCGCCATAAATAACCTGCCGTGAAGTGCAGGCCTCTGTTTATGGGTTGGAGTCGTTCAAGTGTGTGTGAGTGAGAGTGTGTGTGCGCGCGTGTGTGTGTGTGTGTGTGTGTGTGTGTGTGTGTGTGTGTGTGTGTGTGTGTGTGTGTGTGTGTGTGTGTGTGTGTGTGTGTGTGTGTGTGTGAGAGAGAGAGGTACATTAAATAGTCTCATCTGCATTGGTGACTTGGAAGGGAGCTTTGATTCCGGTGCTCATGATTAATTACTTCAGCAGTATATCTGTCAGGGCCACTGAGACTCGGGGGCCACTCTGCTCAATATCCACCATGTGCATGGTCACACCAGCACGTGTGTGTGTGTGTGTGTGTGTGTGTGTGTGTGTGTGTGTGTGTGTGTGTGTGTGTGTGTGTGTGTGTGTGTGTGTGTGTGTGTGTGTGTGTGTGTGTGTGCGTGCGTGCGTGCGTGCGTGCGTGCGTGCGTGCGTGCGTGCGTGCGTGCGTGCGTGCGTGCGTGCGTGCGTGCGTGTGGGAGAGGGAGGTGAGGACAGTGTTACTGTAAATTGTAAAAAAGGATGACCCAAATGGACCCGCAATCACTGTTAATTTGACTCTAGAGTCTGAACAGTGTTTTCACACTCAAGTGTTAAATGAACAACAAGGGATCTTTATACTTTGTGCAAGTGCATGACATGTGTGATGTTTATGTGTGTGTACGAGGCGATTGTAAAATCTACGTTGATTACAGCAGCTTCCTCTAGCTGGCAGTTTATGTCCCGGCAAGGACTCATGCTGCGCTCACGTCACACACTGGCAGAATGATACAAAAGATACAAGGATACACAGCAGCATATCTGTCGCTTTGTAGCTTTGTGTCTTTGTATCTTGCCTTGTAGCTTTTGTAGCAGCAACAAATCGTTGTTGTCGGGTGAAAACCTTGCATGTCCAAAACCGTTTATTTAAGGATTTAAACTAGTGAAAACAGCCGATCTACAAGCACACAACGCCTCGCGATGCGAGGCGTTGTGTGCTTGTAGTTCTGCTGTTTTCACTACTTTTGTGCGACGGCCTTGTATGATGAAGCCGGGCTTTGCTTAGCGAAGAAATGTACAAATTTGAAACTTGGAGATATGAGGTTTCTACCCGACAGTGACGAAATGTTGGATGTATTTTATCTTCATGTCTGGCTTCCATTGGAAATGAAGGGTAGACTGTGTTCTTTGTAGCTGCCAGTGCTGTGAACACATCATCTCAATACCACCCCCCCCCCCCACCCCCCCAGACCTCATCAAATTATGTTAATAATGTTGTAAAACATTTATGGCTGATGCACAGTAAAAAGAAAAATCCTCAGCATGAATCCATCCATTTGTAACTCTGAGCGTGTGTGGACCCATGAGGATCCTTTTGGTTCCATTTTGTTCACACTCTGCTCAGAGTCAAATGGAACCCTCGGTGTTGCACAGTGCTGGTGTTCCCGCAGCTGAAAAGCTCAGCACTTTCTCCTCCGTCGACTTCAGGCGCTGTGGTCTCACCTGCGGTCTGCTTTACCACCACTGATGTGGGAGAGAGAGAGAGAGAGCTAGAGAGAGAGAGAGAGAGAGAGAAGAGAGAGCCGGGCGTCATTAATATTTAGCTTGGGAATGCTAATGATCTCTGTGAATCAAATCATCACAACCACAACCTCCAATTAACCTCTGCAGGCACTCTATCACTCCCTTTCCTCTCTCTCTCTCTCTCTCTCTCTCTCTCTCTCTCTCTCTCTCTCTCTCTCTCTCTCTCTCTCTCCTGCCATCATCTGTATTTCCATGGTCTCTCTCTATTTATCGCACTCCTACTCTCTCTCTCTCTCTCTCTCTCTCTCTCTCTCTCTCTCTCTCCCTCTCTCTCTCTCTCTCTCTCTCTCTCTCTTTCTCCCTCAGTGTCTCTCGTTCTTCCTCTCGATCTCTCTCTCTCTCTCTCTCTCTCTCTCTGGGTCTCCTCCTGCCTTGGTAACCTCTTTTTCATCTCTTGCAATCTTTGGCATATTTTGGAGTCTGTGAGAGAAGGCATGCTGAGACAGGTTCTTTTTTTGTGTGCCGTATTTGTGTGCGTGCGTGTCTGCGTGCGCGTGTGTGCGGTCACGCGCGCATGTGTGCATGTGTGTGTGCTCACACAAGTGCACGCGTGCATGTGCGTGTGTACGTACGGTATGTGCGCGCTTGTGTGCGTGTGTCCTCTCCATCTGACGTGGCTTTCATTTGACACTGTGAGGCGGTTCAGTGTGTGCCTCCAGTACATCCTGGAGCCCTGGAGATGCTCCATGCCTCCCAGAGTTCACACAGACTCCAGAGACATCCAAGGCCCCGTCCTATTGTCCTTGATACATTTTTAATAAAGCTAATCGGAGATCGGCGGATGAACCTTGTCACCGGCCTGTCACTATTTTACTCTTCATTCCCCCATGAAATGATTTTTTTTGGTCAGCACACACACACAGAGAGAGAGAGAGAGAGAGAGAGAGAGAGAGAGAGAGAGAGAGAGAGAGAGAGAGAGAGAGAGAGAGAGGCAGAAGAGGAAGGGGGTGTTGAGGTTTTTTTTAGAGGGTGTCAGGACTGAACATTGCAGTGTTGGGACATTTAATACTTCTGCTGGTGTTAAAAATGTATTGTTTTAAGCAATTCGTTCTTGCACAGAGGATTGAGTGCAGGCCCCCTAATCCCCGAATTCCACCCTTACATGAACCCTAGAGTCCCTGTTCGAGAGATTTTGTGTGAACTGTGAGGGGAAAAGGGAAGCGGGCCGAGTATAGAGCCCTGGGGAATCCCAGTCAACAAAGTATATACAGTACAGTAGGGTTTAAGTGCATGGTTTAAGGCTAAAGCTAAGAAGACATTGTGCATGAAAGTGCACATAATTCAGACTTCAGACTGATACTTCAGACAGATATCACCTTTTGGATTTGCTATTGCACTCCTGCAACTTCTCACTGACGTGAGCTACACAGCAGTAGGTTATACCTTTGTCTTCTTAGCCCTTCTAATCTAAAGTGTTGTTTTGGAAGTTCCAATCGTAGCCGATGCTTTGAAGATGACGGATTACCTCGGTATGGAGCCAACATGTGAAAAAGATACCGGTGCCGGTATCCTTTAACAACACACAATCCACACCAGGGACGAGCAGAGAATGTTAGAGAGGCAAGGGCTGACATTTCTAAAAGGGCCTTTTGGTGAAAATATAGAAAATAGCAGACCTCCAAGCTCACAACGTGTCGCGCTGCAAGGCGTTGTGAGCTAAGAGGTCGGCTATTTTCAGTGCTTGATACAGTACCACCCTGAACTAAGCATAATCAAGTCAAAACTGGATTTATATTCAGGAGAGTTTGTACAAGGTAAAAAAGTATATGGCATGGAAAGAGGGCATTTTCATTTCTTTAACCACAGTGAAAACTGCATTCATGGTCTGGAGAGGGCACTTTTACAGACAGATAAAAGGGCAGGGGCTCAAGCCCCCTTTGATGTCTATGAGTGCACTGCACGTGCCCACGATCCAGACAGATCCAGAGCCCTGCGTGGTCTTTCACGCAGGTCAAGCGTCATGCATGCTGTAACGTGATCCACCCCGGCTGTAGTGTTGCTATTGTATTGCAATACTTCCTCACACGCTCCCCTCGCTCCATAGTCCCCCCCCTCCCTCCGTCTCTTTTGTAGCAGTGATTGTGATGAATTGAGTCATCTCAAGTGTTTCCTCCCTTTGTGTCCCTGGAGGACTTCAGCCCCCCCCCCCCCCCCCCCCCCCCACCCTCCAGTCCGCTACATTTCCCTGCTGTTTGAGTCCCTACTTCCCCTTTCCATCCTAGAAGCAATGCAGAGTCCTACCCTATCTCTGTGCCTCTCCATTGTCCATTCGCCACTATTCTCCCCTCTACCTCATTGTCTTCTCAAACTCTCTCTCTCTCTCTCTCTCTCTGTCTCCCTCTCTCTCTCTCTCTCTCTCTCTCTCCCTCCTATTCTTCCTCTTATCCTCAGAGCATTACGTAAATCACCCATCTTGCTTTCAGGGCTCTTCTGCACCGTGCCTGCCACATAAATTGATAAAAATGCAGAATGGAGAGTGTACGGGTATTAATAGAAGCAGGCCATGAATTGCACTGTGTCAAATGAAAGCCACAGCAGTTGGAGAGGACACGCACGCGCACGCGTGCACACGCACGCACGCACACACGCACACACATCCATCTCCATTGCCACAGCGCTGCTGGCAACCGCCAAGGTCGCGGCCTTCTTGTTGTTCTTCATGGTATGCAGCAGTGGTGACATTCACGTTTAATCTGCAGGGGAAGCCAGGCCGCAGTTTCTTAATCATCCTCACAGAAATACCGTTAGCATTATTATATGTATCATGTCCATGTCCTGGATGCATGTTCATTCACGGAGCAACCCGATCCCTCGAAGGCCGCTTTGTCGCTTTTGTCGCGCCCGCGCCAAGGTTGCGTGACAGCTGGTTCCCTATAGAATTACAATCCTATATATCCGTTATTGTGGTATTTCTAGTATCACCAGTGGTATTTCTGTTACGAGAGCGGTGGCGATTTGAATGAGCGTGTGATATATACAGCAATTCATGTCAACCACATGGTGTCTGTTTTCCCCGGCCCACCATCAGAACTCGTTCCATCAAAACACTTCCACCAGGCCGAGTTTGAAGAGGAAAGTAAACCCCCTGTGTTTGCAGTGTTTTTGAAGAGCTGGCTGTTGTCTAGACATCAGGCATTAGAGAGAGATATGAGAGTCAATTTTATTGTACCCAAGAGAAACGTTGAAGAGCATTTGGTTCATATCTATATCTATCTGTCTCTCTATATCTATCTATCTATCTATCTATCTATCTATCTATCTATCTATCTATCTATCTATCTATCTACCTACCTACCTACCTACCTACCTACCTACCTACCTACCTACCTATCTACCTATCTATCTATCTATCTATCTATCTACCTATCTATCTATCGTCACTGTCGGGCAGAAACCTCGTATCTCCAAGTTTCAAATTTGTACGTTTTTTCTCAAAGTAAAGCCCTGCTTCATCATACAAGGCCGTCGCACAAAGGTAGTGAAAACAGCTGATCTACAAGCACACAACGCCTCGCGGTGCGAGGCGTTGTGTGCTTGTAGATCGGCTGAGTTTTGGACATACAAGGTTTTCACCGGACAACGACGATATCTATCTATTTATCTATCGTATTTTGAAAGTAAATATACTGTATGTCATTACTGTATATTTGTTAATAGTTTTAACTGTTGTGTTTCTTGTACATTGTTGTCTTGTGATCATGGGGTATTTTGTGTGGACTCCCAGGGAGAGTGTAGCTGTGAGAAGAGTAGTAGTTGCTAATCGGGATCCAAATAAACAATGAACTGGAGGGTTTTTACTGTGCAGGAAATGGATGTGTGCTCTGCAGCACTTGGCACGGGATGCCTCTGATTTGCCAATCATGATAGTGACTTTTGAACGACCGCCACCGCATTGCAGACAACCATTCCAGAACGCTGTCAGGGTTCAGCGCTGAGGGCCCTCTCGGTTTAACATGGCTCTGTCTCAACGTGCCACGAGTGCCACGTCTCATGGGATGCCACGACAGGACGCTGTGACAGTCAGGACCGTGCACACACAATTTAACTCCGAGATTGCGGCACAGATGTAACGTTGGACCCGTAAAGGGTCTGTTTGCCTACATTTGCGCTGCCACTCTCTGAGTTCTAAATGGATAAATCAACACTGGGAATTTAATGATATACGCACGGATCTCATTACACATTCATACATTCTCACTACAGGGCAAACTAACACCTTTGCGCCCACGCTGTTGAACACACACACACACGCATGATCACGCACAAACACACACAACACACGCACACGAACATGAGCACGCACACTGCAGTATTTTTGGTTTTGGCGGTGTTGGCAGATGACACTGTTTAACACTCTCTCATCTGCAGTCTGCTCTGCCAACAGTGTTCTGTCATATGGGACAGAGCCAGGTGGAGGGAGGGAGGGCTTTGGAGAGAGAGAGAGGGGGGGGGGGGGGGTGCAGACACTCACACAGAGAGGGAGGGAGAGAGCGATTGGCAGTTGAGGCAGCGGAGTGAGAGACAGAGGTTGAAAATGTTAGTATGGAAGGGAGCAGACAGCAGAAGGAATGTGTAGCAAACAAAGCAAGAAATGGCAAAGGAAGGATAAAGTGAGTGAGAGCTAGAGAGAGAGAGAGAGAGAGAGAGAGAGAGAGAGAGAGAGAGAGAGAGAGAGAGAGAGAGAGAAGTGCAAGGTTACTTACGTATACACAGCGGGAGAGAGCTGAGTTTCTTATGCCGCCGGAGTAAGCAGGTGTTGATGACTGTGAATCATCGCCTACTTCAACTGTTGAAACAAGGCGGCAGTCGTCCTCAGCATCGTTAAAGTGTTACAGAGTCGGGATGGGGACCGGAGCGAGGAGATGGCAGGCGGGTGGGCGAGCAAGGAGGGCGACAAGAGAGAGAAACAGACGAGGGAAGAGAAGCCGAGGCATCAGTCAGTCATAGATGGATGCAGAGTTGGCGGAGAATGACGAATGAGGATGGAGAAGGGGAAAAGCAATGAGAGAGAATGAACTGGAAGTGACAACGAGAAACTGTGAGATAGAGAGAGACATAAAAGTCTAATTTTAAAGCAGACAATATGCCGTGTAATTGGAAACCGATTCGAGTGCTTCCGATACTGTTCGTTCAAAGTCAAATACTCAGTTTTAACTGTACAGTGCTGTATGTATGAGGGTATATTTGCTCACTCTCAGAATTACAATAAATTTGAGGATTTCAAAGTGTAGGCCTAAGTGTTAAAAGTATGAGACAAAGAGGCTGGAAAGTGAAAAGCACATCACTAGGAAGCAGGGAGCCATAGAGTGCACTGAAGCACACTGGTAACAACAGAGAAATGGCAGAAGAATAAAGAGAACTTTGACAGGACGAGGAACACAAGATTAAAATGTATCAGATAACTCGGATACACAAAGTGTATTCTTTCATCTTTTGAGATACGCAGATCCATGTTTTTTTTCTTTTCTTTTCCTGGTGAAATTATATATTGATAGAAATCCCAGACGCTGAGAAACTGCAATGTAGGCCATAGGAAACCAAAGAGAAAAAACTCATTCGTCAGGTCCCTCACAAAGTTTATTCTAGAAGAAGTTGAGATGAGTTTGGCAAAGTTGTTTTTGGCAGCTGCTACACACAGCCTCTCCCAAGTTATTGTAAGGCACATTCATTTGGAGGACATTATTTGCATAAAGTTGTTATTTTATTTCTTCTAGACTCAGATGCTTTTCGATTCAAAATGCAACCTCCTAAAACTGAATGTATGCACTCAATCTGACGAACCGGTTTTGGCAAAAGCTATTGCAATGGTGAAGAACATTCTAAAACCCATGCCAAGGAGGCTACAAACAAGCTCAAGAGGATAGTTATTTAGAAAAAAAGGAAATCAACAGGCATTTATGTGTTTTGTTCTGTTCTTCATTTGCCAAAAGTGCTGGCAGCTGTCTAATGGGAATGCTGACTGAAGAATTCACTGAAGTAAGATGAAGAAATATAAAAGTTTATCGTTGAAACCTTGTTATGTACATTCATTCTTGCTGCTTCAGTCAGCATGATTTGGACAGGAAAGACACTTACAGTACACACTCACCCAGTGTAACTGCAATCTGACTAACAATAGTACTGCTAGAGCATGGGTATGGACAAATTCGCATTTCTGTGTAATTGTAATAAAATGTAGTGGTTCACAACATGTTTACACGCATTAAATGTGCTATATGAGCAGTAGTAAATGTGGATAATAGTCTTAAGGCTTGTCAATTCCAATGGTGATGTAATGCCAATGCCTTGAGGCATTTGTTCATCTTCCCATATATTTTTATTTGATTCAGTAAAACATGCTTTGAAAACCAATAGCCTACACTACAGCAAGTAACTTTATGTTCTTCATAATGTGACATTTTCTTTTCATATTTACTACTACATTTAGAATCTCGGTTCCGCATCAATATGCCGACGGGCCGGTATGCCGACACTAAAACTAACCCTAACCCTAAACCTAACCTCAGTAACCGTGACGAGTAACTAACCTGCCGACGCTACTCGAAACAACGGACCGGCGGAACAATGAGCGGACCCCTAGAATCTCTTTAATATGTCATTAAAGGAGTTCACCCCCAAAATGACTTTTTTCTATTGATTACTCCCCATGGAGACCTCAGTTCAATATTATTTTTTTGTATTTTTCGCATTCCTAAGACAAAAAAATTATTATAGTAAATGTATTCCCATTGATTCCGGATGGGGACCCAAACGCATTCGGGTCCCCATCCGGAATCAACGGGAGTAATTTTTTTGTAATGAAATTATTGTCTTAGGAATGTGACTAAAACGAAAAAATATTATTGAACTCAAGTCTCCAAGGCGTGACTAATCAATAGGGAAAAAAAAGTCATTTTGGGGGTGAACTACTCCTTTAACACTAAAGGTTTTCCGTTGCCCTTAAGTACAGTAGCTAAGAGACAGAAAAATATGGAAACTGTCACGTTATGTCATCCTTTCTGTCATTTAAAGGCCTGTGTTTTTCCAAGGCCTTGCCTTTTGCTGCTTTTGTGACATCTGGGAACATTTCCACGCTCCTACCAGTCACTGTTTACATCCCAGTCCCTTGGACAGACTCCTAGTTTCATTTTCAGTATGCATTGCATTTCCATGTCAAATGTGCTGTTCCTGGCTGTCAGGCAGCAAACACATCTTCACATGGCGCTAAAGATAACGTGAGTAGATGGCTGAAGTTTATCTCCAACCAATTTACAGCTAAAGCAGACATGATCAGCCCACACACCATAGCATGCTCCGCTTGCTTTCACTTTTCCCTCGGGATCATCAGATACCTGAATAACCATGCCAAATTACAGTACACGTTACAGTAGCTAGAGATATTAGAATTAGAGGCAGCAACATGTTCTTGCCGAGGGACAGAAGAGGCAGCTCATTCCACACGAACTCTCTATAGCATCCTTATTCTGGTGCAAACATTTGGTGGAAATAACCGATCTACATGTTTGCAACGTGTGTCAATGTACATCTTGAGTAAAGTTATGACAGGAGGGGACCTAGTATAGAGTCCTCTAGGACTCTGTTCAGCTAGTACTGTCCTTAAAGTGGTTAATTGTACCAACAAACAAAGCATGAGGAATCAGTCAGTCTGTCAATCAGACAGATTGGTAGATAAACTATTGAATGCATAGCGTCGTTGTCGGGTGAAAACCTTGTATGTCCAAAACCATTAGTTTTCCATTTATCATTTTAAAAATGATTTAAACTAGTGAAAACAGCCGGTCTACAAGCTGATCTGATGTTTTCACTACTTTTGTGCGACGGCCTTGTATGATGAAGCAGGGCTTTACTTTGCGGGAGAACGTACACATTTGAAACTTGGAGATACAAGGTTTCCACCCGACAACGACGATAGGATTATATAAATCCTGTCCATTCTTGACTGAATATTCATCCACATGTTATTACTGCAGTACCTGTGGAAAGCCTGGTTTCTGTTCTGAATGAACCCACAGCCCACCTATGTAGCTGATCTGCACACACATACTGTATATTGTACATACATACTGTACTGTACATACTGTACATGAACATGCCGTTTCTGTATCCACACTGAACCCAGACTGGATCAGCAACCTGCAAAGCAAATTGATCCAAGTCTACATCCACCCATAATTGTATCTCTGCTAATCCGACACATCCTTTACAAATGTTGATTAAGTTGCTGTAGGTCATATCTTTTGTTTGTCAATAGACTGGTACTGTAGCAATTCCATCACAATTTATTTAAACAATTGCCTCAACTTTAACATTTTCAGTTGCACATCGATCCAGGGGTAGCAGTTGTTACCACCATAAAAGTATCAATATAGCTTTATAGGTCTATTCCAGAGGTTGTTAGCTGGGATACAGATGTGATTATAGTAGGGACTCTTGTGGCCAACAAGTGGCTATACAAGAGAACGCTGGACCCATATCTAGAGACCCCCACAGAGGGGTCATGACCTTCGTCCAAGCTGACACAAATTCTTGAGATATAAGTGTGATTTGAAATAATGAAACCACACTTTTAGTGTAGTTAAAAGAGTTGTTCATCCCCAAAATGATCTTTTTATTGATTAGTCATGGAGACTAGAGTTCAATATTTTTAGTTTTTTGTCACATTCTTAAGACAATAATTTGATTACAATAAATGTAATATAATATTTTTTTTTGTCTTAGGAATGCAACAAATACAAAAAAATATTATTGAACTCTAGTCTCCATGGCGTACTAATCAATAGGGGGAAAAAACATTTTGGGGGTGAACTGCTCCTTTAATTACACAACTGTTGTCTCTCCAGGTTGGCAGAGGGAGTGTAGCGCCCAGGATTACATTAGATACCGGTAATTGACACCGGATGAAAAATGGGTTACAAAATTGTGGGATAACGTTTTTAAAAGAAAGGGGGGTGAACTACTCCTTTAAGGTTTCAGGCACCGTTTGAATCAGATCTCACAATCACGGAAGCAGCAAATACCACATAAACATTCTGTAGAACAATAACAATGACAAAGACACAATGACAAGATGACCAACAATGTGCAAATCACTGACTGCGCAAACAACAAAGTGAACCTCAAAGAAATATCTATAAATGGAAGTCAGGAGTATTTCAGGTCTAGCCAAAAAAAAACACAAAGGGCCATCTCTCTGCTGATCTTTGAACATGGTCTAGTAGTTATATTTTATCGCATTATTACTTGCGCCAGCAGAGCGTGCAAGTTCGGCCGAGTATGTAGGTATGTTGGTGTTTATGTGTGTTTAAGCCCATAGCCAAATCAGGGACCAGCATTTCTGGCAACATCATCATTAACAGCCAATGAGGGACATGCATTCCTAGTGATGCCAGTGGTGATGCCAATGGTGATCGCACCTCATGGCGTGCTCTGCTGGCGCACAAGTAGGCCATACGGTACATACATGGCCTACTTGTGCACAAGACACAAGTTGGCACCTCAACAGAGTGCAGTTCTAGTTGTATCTACTGTTAGTATACGTTAGCAGTATACCTGGATGTATGCTATCAATAGGTCTACTGATCCTTAACACATGACAAATGGAACAGGTGTGATCAAAGCATGGGATCAAAGGTAAATAAATAGGCAGTGATTCTCCAATGATGCAACCTATCATCAACACACATCTGCAGCACTGCAGCAACTTCAAACATGTCTTTGGTAGATGGCAGTTTCGCCTTCAAATGTAAGCTTGTTTGATAGTTTTTGTTGTAATTTATGTTACACTCATGCACGGTAGTCTAATCTAGTGCCAAGAACATTGACATCACCTGTGTAAATGATCATTTACCTACCGGCATCAATGTCTCTCTATCAGTAGCTTCCAAACTGAGCTGACATATGTTGCTTTGACTTCATGCTTTGGCTCATGTGAATTAATTCATACAGCTCACAGCTAAACAGCATGCATTAATTCATAAAACTCACAGCTATCACATGCATTAATTCATACATTTCACAGCTAAGTTCAATGGTGCAAAAGTTCATTCTCACACAACGAAATGTATAAACATCTCATTATTCTGTACTGCAGGTATTATTCATGACAAATCTTTATGGTCCATGCAATTTCAAAAGAATCATAAGAGAACATCTTTGCAGTCTGTATTTTAATGATATCTATGCCCATAAAATATTCCACAAGTGTATTTCTGCAGTCCTGTCCCAAACAATCCAATATATCACATTTATGTTGCATCCAAATTATAAATAATACATACAGTAAGAGAACACACACACACACACACACACACACACACACACACACACACACACACACACACACACACACACACACACATAGAGGGAGGATTGGTTTTATTTTCTCCCGAGATTATGGGCCCTATTTTCGTCCATGCCTCATCCCTAAACTCTTTTGCCATTTTTATTTTATTTATTTCTTTTTAATATTTTAAAACGCTGATCGGCTATTTGAAGTATTTTAAAATGTTTTTTCAAAATATTAAAAACAGGCAAAGAAGTTTAGGGAAAAGGGGTAAGGCATGGACAAAACACCCTAGTCCGTCTGCCTGTCCATTTGTCCAACAGCCAATCTCTGCCAACGCTGCATGGACCAATGAAACTTGCAGATGAAACTTTTCATACACACTTCCAGTCTCTACCCTAATTGTTAAATCAGTCTTATCGTGGTGCTATAGCAGGCCGCTTCACATTTGGCCTATAACTCATAAACTCATGACAAAATATCTATTTTCCACCATTTTGTAGGAAGCACCAAGGAGTTCAATTTTGTATTTAAACGCCAGAAACGAGTCAAACAAAACCTAATGACTACATTTCCCATGAACGCGGCTGGCAGGGAACAGTGATTTAAAACCCGGAAGTGTCCGGAAGTGTAGTTTCAGACTTTTTCCGGCAGAATGAACTGAAACAGGCTATATCAAATATGAATGAATAAACGATGCAGAGACACCCCCTGACAGATGATTTGTTTATTCTTGGAACACGGTTCTTATATGAGGAATAGCGCCATCTAGCAGCATGCTCTGTTTGACATACAGCCATGAAACCAAGGAATATCTACAAGGAACAGACAACACCCGGAAGTTGGCACGCCGGGTGGCCACTTTTGGGTGGCGGAAGTGACGAAGTGCTCATAGACGCTAATGTTAATTTTGGGTGGCCAAAGTGTCATGGCGGCGTCCCATGGAGCCTGAAATGACGAAAATGACGTTGGTGTCCGTTCCTTCTTTGATCTTCCTTGCATGAAACCTGGACACACATATGCGTCTCTTCATGCCAAACAACCTTTACACTCTGACTTTTGACCTCTGACCTTTAGATCTCCCACCATTTTGAATTATATGAAAAACAGTAAAAATCTATCTCGCTATATCGCGCTATACGAAGCGTTTGACAATTCAAACTTTAAATGGGCATAAGTCATGCTTCGTTTGGCTTGAAGACATGCAACTTGCTTACACGCGTGCCTTGACTCTAGAGGAACACATCTGTGTCTTTGTCAAGTAAGCTCCGCCCTTAGATCTTCCGCCATTTTGAGCAGTTTGTAAAACGCTTAAACCTGTTTTTATCCTGGGATTTTCACGTCACATGCACAGAACCTTTTTTACCTGAACTTTGGACCAATATCTAAAGATCTGTTTGATCAGATTTTTTTAATTGAAACATTCTTTTTTTAATAATTCAATTAATATTGCAGTTTTATGCAAATTATTCTTATGCCTCTAAAACATACATGCAAAGTCACATTTTCATGATGAAATACGGTAGAGGGTTCGTCCAAATATCACTGAAACCAATCTTACCCCAAGGGGGGCTATATCATTTTGAGCAATTTGTAAAACGCTTAAACCCGTTTTTATTTTGGGAGTTTTGAGCAATTTGCATGAAACATTCTACATGCAATCTGAGGACCTTTATCTAACATGCCTGTAAACTGCACACACACACAAAAAATTAATAATCATAATAATAATAATAAATATAGCTGCAAGCAGTGATAAAATGGGCAAAAACGCCTCAAATCATGTAGCCTGCAATGTGCATGAAATTTTGCACACACATTCGCACTGGGTCATGAACAGATGCCAACCTTCTCACATTGGCCTGTTATAGTGCCACCAGCGGTCAACTTTTGCATAACACATTTTTGGAACAAAATGCCTCAAATCACGTCCAATTGCCGCGAAAGGCCAAGAACACGTGGCGCCCATTTCACATTGGCCTATGATAGCGCCACCAGGAGGCAAAAAAAAACTACCTGACCTGCTGGAGACCTGTTCTTGGAAGACCACTGCTTCTAGTTTTTCTTTGATTTCGTTTTCCCACTTTTCTTGCATCACCTGCTTTTTTCCTCTCCTACTTTTTCCTGGCTTGGCCACTTTATCGCTGCTTGCAGCTATATTCTAGTATTGAACCTATGCTCGCTCTGTCTTGTAAGTTGAAAAATAAGCACAATTTTATAGCCTCTATACTGAGTGTATATTCTGGATAGGCCTATAGAATAAAATATATTCAGACTATAGTTTCAATAAAGCAGGACATAAATAGGAATTCAATAAGCAATTTTACAGGGCAGCACATTGCATTGCTGACAACTCATCTTAGAACACTTTACTTGAATATGAGTTTCAAATCATATTCAGTAAATCATTGTGTGTGTGTGTTTGTGTGTGTGTGTGTGTGCGTGCGTGCGTGCGTGCGTGCGTGCGTGCGTGCGTGCGTGCGTGCGTGCGTGCGTGCGTGCGTGCGTGCGTTCGTGCGTACGTGCGTGCGTACGTGCGTGCGTGCGTGTACATGTGTGATGGCGTGCGTGCATGCGCGTGTGTGTGTTGTCTACTAATTGCTAATAGCCTAATTAACCATTTTTGAAATGCCCTTACAGTATAGGACATAATATTGCCTGTGGTTTAAAGGCTAACATTGGCATGAGTGTTAATTTAGTCAAGGACATGGAATTGGCATTTAGCCATTCAGTTTTATGACAATAGTCAAACAATCTAGCAATATAATATATAAACCAATAATGTTGCCAGTTAGACTATACTATAACATTATCATATTAATATGTAATGTTCTAATTATCAACATTGACATTGTACTGTAGGTCTCCTTCCTTGGGGTCAATTAGTGAATAATGAAGGCTTTATTAACCATTGCAATTAACTCATTTGTAGCCGATCCCGAGTATACTCGTGAAAAATACTCAAGTATTTAGAGTGCCGATCCCGAGTATACTCGCGTAAAATACTGTATATAGAGTAACGCCGGTTCTCCTACCCTACAGTCCGTTGGAATGTCCTGGCACGATCGGCCTCGCCGATTCATCATCATCACGGATCCACGTGCACAAAATAGTAATCCCATAACATGGAGGCCGACGGTGGATCTCATCTTTAATGTCCATTTTCTCCAAACAACACTTTTAAAGCCAAGGATGGCATTAGATTCTCGCTACAATAACATAATAACAAAGGCAACGATCGGCCATTTTAGGAACGGCATGGGGTGACGAAGGCTTCCGTTGAATGACGTCATGACGTCAACCCGGAAGTGTTTACGCAATGGACTTCTGGCCTTCAAAATAAGATAATAGCTGCGTATGGAGCCTGGGAGAGGCACGCTGGACATTTAACCCGTTCATGTCTGGAGCACTAAATGGGTTAAGGCATTGTTCTTGCTTTAAATCCAATAGCTGGAAAACCAAACAGTACTGGGTTGTATGATGTTCTATACTGTCAGAATCAGCTTTGTTTGCATTTGTTTACGGGCTAAAAGAGAGCTGTTTCACCATACGATGTACTGTAAGTCAATGAGGAGCATATGTTTTAGTACACAACCCGAACCTCTACCAAAAGTGTCCTTGTCCTTTAGCATTGTACTTGTGTTAGATCTGGGAGCTGCAGCTAATATAGGACACTTTGATAGGTTTGGGTTGTGTGTACTTGCCTTATCATGGTGCACTAGTCCAATCTAAAGAGATATATCGCTCCGTTGAACATTTGAATAGAAATGAATCATCAAAAGAATCCTCACTGGCTTCCGTTGTACAGTGAAACAGCTCTAAAGCCAAAGGTCACTCCTTTAAAGGAACACAAACAAAGTCGATTCTGAGTAAAGTCAACAGGAATTTGTGAATGAACTAGAATATATTGCTCACTTAATTGTTTATCAGTAATCTATCTAGCAGCAGAATCTGTCATCACTACTGCCCTAAACATGGTGTTGTTGTGGCACAGTCGGTAGTGCTGTTGCCTCAAGGTCCTGGGTTCGATTCCCGCCTCACAGCTAGAAGGTCCTGGGTTCGATTCCCGCCAGGGGACGCTGTGGGCACTGGGGGGGGGGCGCGTTCTCTCCTCTGTGTCATCAGCGCCCACACCCTAGGTGGGGTTGGTGTATACTCATACATTAATTTCATAAAATCTGTGTGGAGTTTGCATGTTCTCCCCTCAAGTCATGCATGATCACAAGTCCTGTTACTCTTCAACCAGTGCGATGCGAGTCACACTTACAAATTAATTCTGTCCTTGTCCCTTTTATGCCCATATATGGAGATTTTATGCCCATTTATGGAGATCGCATCGTCTTACTATAGTTTACTGTACATGTCACTAATGCTTGCTCTGCCACGTCCATCAAGCATCAGTTCCCGTTATGCAAATGATGTGGTTATCACATCCACTGTGAATCCACCTTTATGCTGGCATAATCATTGTTGTTCCTTATTGTCACCATAAACCCCCAAAAGTCCAAGATTAAAAATGCATTTCTCCTTAAGTCAGTACGAATGATCCTTCTTGCCAAAACAAATACAGGCCTAGTTCACATATGGAAGGCATAGAACTCCATTGTTCTCTTACTAAAACAAGTCCCAGAGATAATATTGCCGCTTTGGTCAGCATAATTCATAATTGCAATGAATTTGGGCATTGCAATTTTTCCCAGACCAACTACCTGTATATGAATCCACAAATATATATGGACATACATAAAAAGTATAAT
>NC_137812.1:44298024-44300524 GCF_963921795.1 Nannobrachium achirus
AGGGGCTTGAGCCCCTGTCCTTTTACCCGTCTCAAAAAAGTGCCCTCTCTCTCTCTCTCTAGACCATGGATGGATGCAGTTTTATATGGTGAAAGAAATGCAAATAACCACTCTTTCTGTGCCATACCTGAAGGTAGCATTCAGGAGAATTGCCTTGTCCAACCTCTCCTGAACTTGAATGCCGCATCTTATGTTGAAAGAATTGCTTTCAACATTTCCGTGTAGAAATACAGTCTCAGTGTTGACTTGATTATGCTTAGTTCAGTGTGGCACCACGCACCGAAAATAGCCAACCTCCAAGCTCACAACACGTCGTGCTGCGACGCGTTGTGAGCTTGGAGATTGTCTATTTCAGATATTTTCACCAAAAGTGACCTTTTAGAGATTTCAGCCCCTGCCTCTCTAACATTCTCTGCACGTCCCTGGTCTGTCTTGTAGACTATGTGCATGTGTCCACTCATCTGTCCTCCTTTCCTCCTTTTTCTCTGTCTGTCTGTCTGTCTGTCTGTCTGTCTGTCTGTCTGTCTGTCTGTCTGTCTGTCTGTCTGTCTGTCTGGTAATTTGAATCTGTGCATCTGTTGTTCCTTCTTTGTGCCTGTCCTGCTTTTCTCTGTCTGTCACTCTCTATCTCTATTGCACTTCTTTCTGTCATCCTTGTCTCCATGGTTGCATATGCTCTGCATCTTTCTCTCTGCCTGTCTTGTGTGTCTTTCTACTCTACTCTATGGTTTCTTTATCTGCTAAGGCCTGCTTCACCCTAGCCTACCCTACTCTGTACACAACTATTTTACGCACAAGCGTAATTTGGACGGGTTTTTGGGTTTTAATAACCCAAGGGCCCCCCCTAGTGTCGAAAATAAAAAATGTTTTTAATAGGCCTAAATAAAAGAATGGGCCCATATCTTCATAAATTCATACTAGGATATTATATGTATTTTGTCATTTCCAATATATTAGGGGTCCCAGGGCCCTACTTTCCTAATCTGTGGGCGGTGGGCCCCCTCACAACAGTACAAATGCTTTTATTTTAGCATTATTGACTTGAGGAAGCGCCAGCACGGCGCCAATCATAAACATCCGGGGTAAAGTGTAGACTAGCAAGTTTTTCATTTGGCTATTCACCACAGTTATTAGCTTATGGTTGCCACCAGGCGCGTCACCACCATTCATTGTGAGTACGACGCGACACCTCCACTTTGATAAAACCGTGATCTCATCCCCCCCACCTTTTTGGCCGGCCGGGGTGCTTTTTTTTTTTTTTTTCTCCCCTGCGCTGCAAGCTGGCTATCATCAACACAAACGCGTAGTAGGGGCTATGGCTACTTATATTTCCAGGACAATTTCAAAATAAACATGTTGAATGATCGATTGTATATGAAAAAAATAAAATAAAGGCTTTTGTTTTGAAATGCGCTTCTGTGCAGAGAGGAAATGGCTTTCATAGGAAGTCCCTTTACCTCTCTGTCTTCCGTGCGTATTATGGACTCATGGTGAAATGAACAACACACTACAGGCATAAAGGAATAACACCAAGACAAGACCTTGAAGACCATGTAGGCTATAAAGGCATTAAACATCGTCCTCTGCTCCTCTCATCCTAACTCAACACTTGGTGAGTCGTGACTCGTGGCTATATTATATTAGAGTTAGAGTAATGATGATGGAATGGATGCTAATGCTATGCTGCCTGCTGGCTAATGTACACTGTTGTGGCTAAGTGGCTTTATTGTTTATGTCGGACTTCTGCGTTGTTTGCGGCGTGAGTTTTGGTGCTATAATCAAATGGTTTGCGGATTCGGAATCACAAGAATCTTAGCTTTCAAATGGTATACAGCTTGCAAAGAAATAAACCGCGGAAACCCGAATAAAACGCGATCAAATCCGCGAAAAACCGCTTCGCGCGCGTGCGTGACCCCCCCCCCCCCCCCCCGCGCAAAGACAACAGACCCGGGCCCCTTTGATCAGGGCCCCCCTGATCTGAAAACCCATGGGGAATAAGGTCTAATTTCGCCACTGATTTTACGTCTTAAAGCAAATAATGTGATAACACTTTTGTAACACTTTCTATGAAACCCATGTATATAATCTTTTATAAACATACTTATAATGCATGATTGGCTTATAAAATGGTATAATTTTAGTTATAACTTATAAGCAACCACTCAGATACCCATCATTATAACAATAATCATAACACATTATAAACAATGTTATAATGACATATCATGTCAAGTACATTTCCATAGATGTAATACATTATAATAATGTATTAATACATTACAATCACTGTTATTATGAAGTATATAGTGTCATTGTAAGTAACTATAAAAGTGAAGAAAAAAACATTAAATCAATGAAAGAACGACACAAAACATAGCACCCAATGACCACTCACTCTAAATTATAAACACATGCACTAATGCATTATATCAGTGATTATTATGCATTATAAATGTATTGTATGCATTACATATTACTATGAGAATTAGAATACACATAT
>NC_137812.1:44303024-44335524 GCF_963921795.1 Nannobrachium achirus
GACACACACACATGCACATGCATACACTCATGTGCATGTGCGCACGCACGCACACACATACACACACACACACAGATGAGAGAGTCCAATTATCAGCTGGCATTCCTCTCAGGGTAATTTAATGCATTGGGTGAGAGCTTCCCATTTATGTTTGGTAATTACGCTCTCTCTGCTTTACACTCCCTTTAATAACTTCTAACCTCACTGCATAACCCATTAGATTACACGCACACACCTAGACACATGCACACGCACGCACGCACGCACACACGCGCGCACGCACGCACGCACGCACGCACGCACGCACGCACGCGCATGCACAAACACACGCATGCACAAACACACGCACGTACTGTATGTCCATGCACACACAGACATGCACAATTGCATGCAAATGCGGATAATATTACCGCCCCGCCTCCCCCACACACACTCCCTCCGCTATATCCATCTTATTGCCAACATTATCATTACTGCAGTTGTTTTCATAGATCTACTTTTTTTAAAGTTTTTCATTTGACTGCTGTCTTCCCCCTATAATTCATTTTTTTCCATCTGAATTTTCAACAGGGATTATGTTTTGTTTTATGTAAATATCTGTGATTACTATTCATTATGTGTTATGATGATTCAGAGTATTTCGTCTTGGACTGCATGTGTGTCTATGTGGACTCGTGCATCACTATACAATGCGTGCGTGCGCTTAATTTTTTCAAGGGCTTAAGCAGGACTAAAAGTTAGCTGGGTGAATGCACGTGCGCGTGTGTCGGTATCTGTATTTGTTGAACTTGAGGAGTCGTGACTCCATCAGGGACTGAGAGGTTGAGAGTGTGAGTGCTGAGACTGTAGATGGAGCATCCAAGAGAACTAATTATGCCTGTGTCATCCGCTTCATTTCCTATTTGAGAAATACACTCTTTAATCATTCACCCCCTTGCCACTTTCAGATGCAACTATACACCTGTCTTTGAGTGTGTCTGTAACAATCAAGCAAAAAAGCTCTCATGTAAGGAGACTTGGAAATCAAAGATGCTATATACAGAAATAACGATTAAAAAAAATTGGACTTGGAAGACATTTACCCTCAACGGAGAGGCTCTCGCAAAACACATTTTTTTTAACCATTTGACCACTTGCAGGACATAATAACAATTTGGCCAAATTATTAAAAAAACTGCTAATCTACAAGCTACTGTTGTATCACGATGCGTTGGAACGCAAGGGTTGAAGTGATTAAAGCCATGTTGCTACCATTGTTCTGATATGCGTGTTTTCAATTACAGGCATTTAGCACATACTTATCCAGAGTGACTTACACATGCGATATTAGATTGAGTGGTATGAACCCTGGTCAACACACAACAGTCAAGTCGAGTCAAGTGAACAGAGTGCAAAGAAAACAATTTAGTGCTTATAATTAACTATTGTGGGATATCAGGTAAACGTCAAAACAACTATAGCATCAATCAAACCTACTACTGTAGCATCCGTCAAACCTACCGTGGCATCTCTAATTATTAACATATCATCTAAATGACATTCTTAGCTTCTGAGGTCAACAGGATGTCTATAATGTCAGTATAACATAACATGTGAACAAGTAACCAACATACATCTGCAGAGCCTAACTAGCATCTATGAAACATGTCTAATACATAATAGGCGACAAGAAAGAAGGAACAAGGGATCCTAGTAACAGTATGAACATCCAATACATAATAGATAAACATGATAGCAATTAATATTCTGCTAAAGAACCACTAAATAAAACAAAATGTCAAAACTGAAACACAAAGCAAATGTCCAAAATGTCACCAAAGTTAAATGCTTTTATCAAAACGGAATAGACACCCAATTCATTATTAAGAACCAAAATGGCACCACTTGTCAAAGGATGATGAAAACAACAAATTGGCACAACAGATTGCCACTGTAATGGATGACAATATGATGCCACGAGAGAGTGTTTTCTGCTGGTGATTCAGTCAGAGTGTATCAAAGGGTGCGTTCGTAAATGCGCACCGGGTGTGGTAGAGCGCTCGTTTTATGGTTAGATGTCACAGTTATTGTCCACAACATTGCAAGCGGCGCGAAGGCCAGCGGACCTTGGTCCTGCTCTTCGCGCAAGTGCCCGCGAAGAGCGGGCCAGGGCCGCGCGAGTTACGAAGCCGTGGTGAATGCAATCGTTATATTTATGCCCAGGCCTTACGGCCTGGGCAAGCCCACGATAAACGCCCGCGCAGTCCGGTGCGCATTTCCGAACGCACCCTTTGATACACTCGGACTGAAACACCAGAGGAAAACACCATCCCATGATGCCACGCATACTAGAAACACATGTTATTTTGAAATGCATTCATAAAATTACTCTTACTTTAGTGTTTTCTCAAAGTCAGTCTGTGGCCTGTGGTCAGGCTGTATTACTAATCACATGCAATCAAAGTCACATTGTGAGATTGCAGTGTTTACACAAATGCAAGACACAGGCACAGACGGTGACAGCATTTCCCCCTTATTAACCACTTAAAGGGTTAGAGCCTATCAAGCTCACAACGCATGTGAATATTCACAGAATGTTCATCCATTTTTGATGAATGTTCATCCATTTTTGCTGACTGTTCATCCATTTTCATCGAATGTTCATCCATTTTTGACAGATGTTGGCATATTATGCCCAGAATAGGGATAGGAGGGCTTAAAAGCGTTAGCCTTGTGTTGCCAGACAGACACTCATCACGCGAGGCTATAAAAACGTTCACTACTACTTCTTGTAATGTATATAGGGAGGGGAAGGCATGGGTGCTGCAGCACATTAGCACCCTTAGCACCTACTTTTCCAATGCCTATGGCGTTGTGCCAAAAGCTTCATTTGGGTCTGAATGAGTTTTTAACGCTAGCTATAAATCGCCACATCACTTGACAAAACACTTGAAAAGACAAACTAATTTGTAGTGCGTTTTTGACATAATAATATTGCACTTATATTACATTTTACATGATGTGATCTATTGTTCCTTTTAATTGTATTGGCAATTAACTCTGGTCCTCACGTTTTTACCTTGCTGATTTAAAATCCGTTCCTGAATACTGACCTCAATATTGTAAAAGTAGGAGCACTTGTATCTGGACAGTCAATGAATCTGTCCACTTCACAGTACCTCATTTATTCAGACACTCATTCCACCAGACTGTCTGCTCATCTATCTGTCACATCATTTATTCAGCTGTGCATCCAAATATGTTATCCATCCACTCATCCATGGGTATATCTGTCCAGCTCTCCATCTGGTCCATCCATCCATACTGCCGTCCATCCATCCATCCACGCGTCTGTTCATCCGTTTGTCCGTCCATCCGTCCGTCCGTCCGTCCGTCCGTCCGTCCGTCCGTCCATCCTTGCTTCCATCCATCCATCCGTCCGTCCATCCATCCATCCATCCATCCATCCATCCAACCAGCCAGACATTCGTGTTTGTTTGATCAAAGCAGTTTATTTTGTCTGTCTGGTATTGCTAAATATAGCCTACACTTTTAACAGCCTAAATGCTAATTTTAAAGATCTTAATTCAGGATGGCAATAGCTGCACGTACAGCCCAACGCACATGTGCATAACTTGCACGCACGCAAGCACACACATGCATGCACGCAAACCAACACATTCTCGAGAATGTGTTGCGCAAACACATGCTCACACGATTGAAGGCGAGCAGGCACGCACACACACACACACACACGCACAGGCACGCAGGCACGCACGCAGGCACGCAGGCACGCACACACGCACGCACGCACGCACGCACACACACACACACACACACACACACACACACAAATCCATTAGCGTTTGGCACTGAGTTGCAGATGCTGGGAGAATCACTTGACCTGACTTGAATTATGCAAAAACTTTCCTCATGCCAAGCGATCCTTGGCTCCATCCCTCTCTCAATCACTCCCTGACTCTTCTCATCCTCAACCGGCCTTTGTTTCAGACATTTATTTTCATGCCTGCATCACTTCTCTCTGACCCCCCCCCCCCCCCCCCCACTCACACAGCCACCCACTCACTCTCTCTCTCTCACACACACACACACACACACACACACACACACACACGCACACACACACACACACACACACACACACACACACACACACACACACACACACACACACACACACACACACACACACACACACACACAACACACACACCCTTGACTCGGAGCTTACTCTTAGATTCATGAATCTCAGTTCATCATGGAGAGACTATTCATGGATAACAGTAGAACTTGAAAAGGTTGAACTCTGCTCCCGCTCTCATTTTGTAATGAGGTCTGTCGGTTCCAATAGTCTGATACAACTCTGATATAACAGCTGATTATTACTGTGTGATCCAAACAGATTGACAAGACAGTTGAGCAGGGAATACAAATACACACGCAATTGAAGACAATCACGCATACCCTCGTTTACATAATCACACTCCTCTACAGATCGAGGCTCACTACACTGTATCCTCACAAACAATACAAATACTGTGTAAACATTATTGTCAGCAATTTTTGGAAATCTTCAAAAGAATCTCAAGAATAGAAACGCACATTGTGAGCTCGCAGATTGGCTATTTTGTTTGCATATTATGACATGTCAAGAAAATGGTTCAAATTATGGATAAGTGGTCAACAGGCAAGTGCACACATAGACTTCAAAGAGAGCTTGAGGCCCTGTCCTTTTACCTGTCTGTAAAAAACGTGCCCTCTCCAGACCAAGTTTATACTGTGGTGGAAGAAATGCAAATGCCCTCTTTACATGCTATACCCAAAGGCAGCATTCAAGAGAATTGCCTCATCCAAACTCCTGAACTTGAATGTGTAACCCATGTGAACTATAGGGTCACTAAGAATGCACCTATTTATGTGGTTTAGAGGTGTAATGGCATTTCGTTTCCACTAGAGGGTGCACTACACTGCACTACTACTGTCTCTGTAATTCATGGTGTAGAAGTAGAGAATTGCATTATGGGTACTTCCTCTTTAGAGATCGTTGACATTGAATGAAGGCCAGAGAGATTCTTCTCTGATAAACTTGGTATGAAATACACCAGAAACACACCACTAAATAATATTTCATGGTTGAATATTTCAGTATGATATGATAGCTAATAAGCACTTCTCTTATTAGAGTCCCTGTGATCCTGGAGGAAAACGAATTCAGGCAAACTTTGTTTGTTGTGAACCCTGGTGAGTGAAGCTGTGTATTTCACTGGGCCTCAAGCCTGCTGTTATTGTAGCTATTTCTCACATGTTTGTATGCATTGAGCCTGAAACCTTTCTTATAAACCAATCAGGGGTTTGATACTATTGTGTCTGATGTTTGGATATACTCTGGTGCACTCTGTATCACTGTATTATTGGGTTAGAAGCTAATAGATGCTAACCGCGAATTAGCATCTATGCTAACTGAAAACACATGGGTCTTAAAACATGCTGTAGCATGCTGACACACTACTAGTGTATTCTATATATGGTGTTTACATCAAAACCCTTTGCTTTGAGTGGATTAAGTCTATTTTATGTTTGTAGTAACCACAACTACATGGTATTTGTACAAGTTGGAATAGTATGAGTACAATTGTCCTTTGTTGAAAAGTTCATTATTAAATTCATGATTAAAGGGCATTACACTAATTTTGGAGTCTTAAAAGGATAAAAAGGTTTAAAAAGAATTACATTTTATGTTTAAAAGGTGAAGATAAGAATTTCATTGTAAATAATTAATGCATTACAGTATGCTGTTTAATTTCATTTAATGTATTTCTGTGGTCAATGGTTATACATGATTTCATTGTACTTGAAGCATATCCTTACTCATTGGTTATGTGTTGAAAGAGATTAAGAAGAAATGAGTTAATGATACCAACTCACAAGAAACTATTCTCATAAGAACATAGATTAATTTGGTATTCTGCACTTTGTGTAGATTGGTTTTTTGACAACCCCAGAAAACTACAAGTCTGAATTCTGTTGATGGATGGCGAGCTACCTAAGTGACATCTGTGGACGGTTGGGAGCGGTGTGGCCAGCCGCATGACCGCTGCAGAGGGACCTGTTGGATTCGACCTACGGAAACAGATAAGATCTGAAGCTGCTACCTCTGGCCGAGGAGCAGTGCCCACACATTTACACTGACGCCTCGCGCCCAAGGTATCCCTTTTCCCCACTGCACTCACATGGGGAACTGAACTTAGAGAACTGAACTGAACTGAATAAGGAACCTGAACTAGCATATTCTGAATCCCTCTCAAAGGGAACCCTCTCAAAGGGAACACTAAGAGAAACCCTACCAGGGTACTTTAAGGTTAAAGGGTTTAACACCCTATGGACACTTTATTTTCTATTTTTATTTCAAGAGCTCTCTTTGTTATTTTCTATATGCAGCGCTGCTCTACTGTACATATTGCTCCTGTTGTGCACTAATTTGTTGTTGATGTTTATTGCTTGACTACTGTTGCTGTTGGAGGCAATAAAACCAAGTCAAGTCTGTTCAACTCAATTCTAACTCTGTGGGTTATTTTAAGGGCAACCACCACCGAACCTAGGTAGATGTCTAGCGCCTCTCGTCCTCTGTCATCGGGGTGGGATAGGGGGCGCTACACAAAAGTGGCGAGCGTAGCCAGGAGTGGTTTGAAGCTCCTTTTGACCTTTTCACTTGAAAGTTGAACAGATTGACACTTTTATTGCATTCCTTGGTGAATACTGATACCATAGACATGGATGTGATTCAAACTGAAAACGTTAAAATACCTAATTCCGTCATAGTAAGCAGAGTAATTGGTGATGACACAGAAGTTGTTGAACATTTAGAGCATTTTGGTGCTATTGAAAGGGTATTAGATGTACCCACTGTTTCAGGGAAGCCTAGAACCACAATCATTGTGGAATTCAAAACGGGTGAACCAATTGAGTCGCTAAAAGATCAGTTGCCCTGCAACACATCTAGTCGGCAACCAGATATTGTCTACCACATTCAGCTTTTGTCCGAGTGGTACAGTGCTAATAGAAGCTCAAGCTTAACTGACACTTACTTAGCTGATCTTAAGGGCATTGCTATGCTAAGTGGGGCAGACTTTGAGAAGGTTTTACTTGAGGAATTGGCTAAAATCCAAAAGTCAACTAAAAGTAATACCACTGAACCAGAACCAGATGTATCTGTAATTAACCAGGAAAAACAGTCTGCTATTAGCACAACCCAAGCTGAACCATCAGCTAGTGACAAAGACAATCCTATAAAGAGCCTATCTTTATCTTTGACTGACTCTCATGAACATGACTCACTCCAGTACACTTCCCTAGGTGCAGGAGCATCCTCCCTACATAGGAAGCGTGCCTTGTACTTACCCCCTGAACAGCTCACCACACCTGAAGTCCAAAAGGTAGTGGTTGAGCACATCATTAAGAGCAATGACATGCCTTCGCAGTGGCATGGTCCTGCTAAACTTAGACCTTTCTCAGGAAAAACCCCATCTCCAAATTTTGAGTCTGATTATGATACATGGCGCAGCAATGTAGAGTTCCATCTCACCGACGGCGCAATGTCTGACAAACATACAGCCCGAAGAATAGTGGAGAGTCTTCTTCCACCTGCTGCTAACATTGTAAAGCACCTCGGTAATAAGGCTACTTCTCATGACTATCTCCTTTTGCTCGACTCAGCGTATGGCACCGTCGATGATGGAGACGAGCTTTTCGCTAAATTCCTGCACATTAATCAGGACTGCCCCGAAAAGCCTTCAGCTTATTTGCAACGATTACAGACAGCCCTCGGTAAAGTTGTTAAAAGAGGCGGCATTGCTGCTAGTGATTCAGAACGCCAGCTGCTTAAACAATTCTGTAGAGGTTGTTGGAGCAACGATTTAATTGCCAACCTCCAGCTCGAGCATAAAATCAAACATGATCCACCCTCATTCTCTGAGTTGCTTCTTATGCTACGTACTGAAGAGGACAAGCAAGCTGCTAAATCCAGCAGAATGAAACAGCATTTGGGCATCCATAAGACCAAAGCCCAGTCAAACTCACTCAAAGTGGGAGAGTATGGCATTGATGATACTGACACTACGGGAGATGGCGCAGTTCCCTTAAATGTCCAAAACATTGAAAAACAACTTGCAGAGTTACAATCCCAAATGGTTTCTCTGAAAGCAGCACTTAGTACAGGTTCAAACCAGACATCTGCTAAGCCAAAGAAAAAGTCTACACCCAAGGCCTCCACTGAGGTGAAGAGCTCACCCACCGCCACCGGTGAGTCCACGAACGTTGTCACAAAGAAGCCTCGACCAGGGTATTGTTTCAACTGTGGTGAAAATGGCCATATTAAGCCCTCCTGCCCCAACGAAGCAAACCCAGAACTAGTCGCGGCGAAGAACAAAGAATTCAAACAAAAGCAAATGGCTTGGGAGGAACAAAATCAGCAAAATTTAAACTGACATCAGTTCCTGACGAGGGACAGACAGGAACTGAAACAAAGGAATGTCCCAAACCTATAACTCAGACTAAGGCATCCATTCAGTCTCATGATGTAAACTGCCAGGTTAAGCTACCTATACCTAAGGGGCTTGTAGGACAGAAGTATACTGCTAATGTCACTGTGGCGGGAGTCAACTGTAATTGTCTCCTTGACACAGGGTCACAAGTGACCACTATCTCTGCTTCGTTCTACAAAAGTAATCTGTCAGAGACACCCATCCAACCCATTGATGCCTTAGAGGTTGAAGGTGCTAATGGTCAAAATGTCCCATACTTAGGCTATGTGCCCCTCAACCTTAAGTTTCCCAAGAACTTTATCGAAACAGAGCCTGAAGTTTCTACTTTAGCGTTAGTAGTCCCTGACTTACGCAGTAGCTTTGACTTACCTGTACTAATTGGAACCAATGCACTTGATGTGCTGTACGATGAACACTGTGATGGTAAAAACCCAAATGACTTGTCAACTGTCTATGGCTATATAGACAGATCCTCCGTACGCTTAAGCTCAGGAATGAGGTCAGCTCTACAGGGAAGATGGGCTTAATGACTCTCAAATGCAAATTACAGCAAGTAATACCTGCTAAGGAGAGAGTCATCTTGGAAGGCTATGTTAAAGCCGACACCCCCTGCGGATGTGCAGTTGTTGAACAGCCTGCCGAATCAACTTTGCCTGGTGGAATCCTTGTAGAGAGCTGCCTTGTTACCTTGCCTAAGCAGAGTCCTTTCAAATTACCTGTATGGGTCAGGAATGAAACTGAGCATGACATAACACTTCCCGCTACCTGTGTCATTGCAGAGCTTCATACTCCCGATAAAATCTACAACTTACCTGCTTCAACCAAAAAGGCTGATCCTGTGACATGTTGCCCTGTTACTGCCCAGTCAGTTGATGAACCTGCCAAGACAAAACTGACATTTGACTTCAGTGATTCCCTTCTTTCAAAAGAATGGCAGGACAGAGTAACACAGAGTTTAACAGCTTATGCTGATGTTTTTGCCCAGCATGATCTGGATTTCGGACATGCGTCCAAAGTGAAACATCACATAAATCTAAAAGATGAAACTCCCTTTAAACAAAGGTCCAGACCAATTCACCCAAACGATTATGAAGCAGTGAGGAAACACCTGCAAACACTCCTAGAGGCGGGAGTGATTCGCGAATCAGAATCTCCTTACTCATCACCAATCGTGGTGGTTAAAAAGAAAAATGGTGACGTACGTCTATGCATCGACTATCGCAAGCTCAATTCCCTGACAATACGCGACGCATATGCACTTCCCAATTTGGAAGAAACTTTCTCAGCCCTTGCAGGATCAAAGTGGTTCTCCGTAATGGACCTAAAGTCTGGTTATTACCAGCTAGAGATGGAGGAACGTGACAAGCCAAAGACCGCCTTCGTATGTCCCTTGGGGTTCTACGAATTCAACCGCATGCCCCAGGGCATTACCAATGCGCCCAGTACTTTCCAGCGGTTAATGGAGCGATGTATGGGAAATCTTAATCTCAAGGAAGTACTGGTCTTCTTGGACGATGTTATTGTCTTCTCAAGCACATTAGAGGAGCACGAAACCAGGCTTCTCCACGTCCTCCAGCAGTTGAGAGAATATGGGTTGAAACTATCCCCAACCAAGTGCCGTTTCTTCCAGAACTCAGTCCGTTATCTAGGCCACATTGTTTCCAGCAAAGGGGTAGAGACCGACCCTGAGAAGGTCAGTGCCCTCCGCACCTGGCCGAAACCCCAAACACTCAGTGATCTTAAATCTTTCTTAGGCTTCGCCGGGTACTATCGCCGGTACGTGAAAAACTATTCCAAGATAGTAAAGCCTTTGAATGATCTGACCGGAGGCTACCCACCGTACAGGAAAGGTCATAAAGTAAAGCCTTGTCCCGGGAAATACTTTAACCCCAAAGAACCCCTTACCCAACGGTGGACTCCTGCCTGCCAGGAAGCCTTTGAGGCAATCATAGACAAACTCACCACAGCGCCAGTACTTGGATTCGCTAATGCAGCGTTACCGTATATTCTCCACACGGATGCAAGCACATTTGGTCTAGGGGCTGCCCTATATCAAGAACAAGATGGCGAGATGCGAGTTATCGCCTACGCTAGCCGAGGACTCTCATCTAGTGAAAAGAGGTACCCAGCTCATAAGCTAGAGTTTCTAGCCATGAAGTGGTCGATTGTGGAGAAATTTCAAGACTACCTTTACGGGAACACGTTCACGGTAGTAACCGATAATAACCCATTGACATACGTCTTGAAGTCCGCCAAACTGGATGCTGCTAGTTACCGATGGTTGGCTGCTCTTTCCACCTTCGACTTCAACATCAAGTATCGGGCTGGCAAAAGCAACCAGGATGCAGACGGCCTTTCAAGACGGCCTCAAGATACTCTGGTCGATGATGATGCCTCCCTTGAGGAACAGGAGCGAATCAAACAATTTGCTTCTCACCATCTATCTTCATCTCCCGACCAGCAAGATCTACCAGCTGACCCCATTAATGTCCTGTGCCACCGCCATCTACTAAGTGAAGCAGATGACAACCTACCTTCTATCACCTTGGTAGAGTCCCTTGCTCTTACTGCTGATGCGGTACCAGACATATATGGCGATGAGGAGACACAAGGTTGTTCCACTATACCTACCTACAGCGAGGAAGAACTCCAACAATATCAGCGGTCTGACCCAGACATTGGACATGTCGTTAACCTGCTGGAAGCTGGAGATGAAGCCAACTCCAACCTCAACCCTGACTCCCTAGAGTTGAAGTTGATGCTAAAGGAGTGGAAACGTCTGGAATTGAGAGATGGTCTTCTCTATAGAACTCGCAAATCGGAAGGTGAAACCACCTACCAATTAGTGGCACCTAAGTCCCTACGATCCACCATTCTCACGTGCCTCCACGATGATATGGGGCATATGGGTTTGGAACGAACTCTCGACCTAGTCCGGTCAAGGTTTTATTGGCCTAAAATGGCTGCAGAAGTGGAGAAAAAGATCAAGTCATGTGGCCGTTGTGTCCGAAGGAAAACACCACCTGAAAAGTCAGCACCGCTTGTGAACATCAACACAACGCGACCCATGGAACTAGTATGCATGGATTATCTATCCCTGGAGCCTGACAGTCATAATACCAAAGATATCTTGGTAATAACTGATCACTTTACCAAGTACGCTGTCGCTATACCAACAAAAGATCAAAAGGCTACGACAGTCGCAAAGAGTCTTTGGGAGCAGTTCTTCGTGCATTACGGTTTTCCGGAACGTCTTTTAAGTGACCAAGGCAGGGATTTCGAGTCTCAACTCATCAAAGAGCTCTGCGTCCTTGCTGGTATCACAAAAGTACGAACAAGTCCCTACCACCCAAGAGGAAACCCGGTGGAGAGGTTCAATCGAACTCTTCTCGGCATGTTAGGTACCTTAAGAGAAAAGGATAAAACTCACTGGCGTGATTATGTAAAACCCCTAACCCATGCCTATAATTGCACCAAGAACGATGTGACCGGGTTCAGCCCGTATGAGTTGTTGTTTGGGCGCCAGCCTAGGCTACCAGTGGATATTGTGTTCTGCTTACCTGTTAGAAATGGCTCTCCTAAATCTCACTCCCAGTATGTGAAAAGCCTGAAAGCCCGTCTGCAGGAGAGTTATGAGATTGCCACCAGGAATTCTAAAAAGGTTGCGGACCGAAACAAACGCCGCTTTGACAAGAATGTAAGAGAGTCAACCTTGGAGGAAGGTGACCAAGTGCTAGTACGGAGCTTGCGCTTGCGAAACAAACACAAACTTGCAGATAAGTGGGAATCTACTATCTACAAAGTTCTTAAGAAATTGGGAGACTTACCTGTGTATACAGTTCAGCCCATGGATGGAAACGGTCCCAACCGAACCCTACATAGGGATCTCTTACTCCCTTGTGGTGACCTAATAGAACCAGAAGAAATTGAACAGGCCAAACCAAAGGTTCCCCGGCCAAGAACCAGGCGTAGTCAACCTCATCTCCCTGAGGAACAACCCTCTGATTCTGAGGATGACTCTGAAGGTTTCTGTCCTGACCAGTTGTCAGTTATACCTGGAGAACCAGTTGTTGAAACTTACACAATCCCTAGAAGACAGCGACAAACTGTTACTCCAGCAGAGGAGAGTAACCGCTTACCGACCATGCCAGTTAACTCCTCGACCTCCCAGCCTCAGGACGAGCCAGATGTGGGCGGTTCTGCTGAGTTGTCTACTGAAACCGATGAAGCTCCACCTGAGACGCTTGATGGAGAGGAGCCAGAGATTATGGTCGAGCAACTTCCTGCTGAAGAGGAGGATAACTTACCGGATGTGACAAATGAAATCCCAGCTCCTGCTGAGGACAATGACGATGAATCAGGAAGTGAAATCCCAGCTCCTGCTGAGGAAGACAATGATGACTCAGCAGGTGAAACTCCAGCTGATGCTGAGAACGTCAATGATGTATCTTCTATCCCCGAGGATGGAGAAGTTGATGAAGTTCAACAAAACACTGAGGTGGAAGTTGAACAAACCTCTGAGACAGCAAGCACAGAAGATGGAAATTTACCCATTGCAGATGGAGAAACGAATGACCCTACACGTAAATCTGACCGACCACGTAAACCCCCTGACCGTTTTCACTACCTTCAGTTGGGTAAACCCTTAGTCTCCTTTGCACAGAGTATCTTAGAGAGTTTTAATCTAGCTCTAGACACTATGACTGAGTATGATGGTTCCTCCATGGACCATAGAGCAACGCATGAAGGGACTCATGCAGAGTCAAGGGGGGAGGGTGTAACCCATGTGAACTATAGGGTCACTAAGAATGCACCTATTTATGTGGTTTAGAGGTGTAATGGCATTTCGTTTCCACTAGAGGGTGCACTACACTGCACTACTACTGTCTCTGTAATTCATGGTGTAGAAGTAGAGAATTGCATTATGGGTACTTCCTCTTTAGAGATCGTTGACATTGAATGAAGGCCAGAGAGATTCTTCTCTGATAAACTTGGTATGAAATACACCAGAAACACACCACTAAATAATATTTCATGGTTGAATATTTCAGTATGATATGATAGCTAATAAGCACTTCTCTTATTAGAGTCCCTGTGATCCTGGAGGAAAACGAATTCAGGCAAACTTTGTTTGTTGTGAACCCTGGTGAGTGAAGCTGTGTATTTCACTGGGCCTCAAGCCTGCTGTTATTGTAGCTATTTCTCACATGTTTGTATGCATTGAGCCTGAAACCTTTCTTATAAACCAATCAGGGGTTTGATACTATTGTGTCTGATGTTTGGATATACTCTGGTGCACTCTGTATCACTGTATTATTGGGTTAGAAGCTAATAGATGCTAACCGCGAATTAGCATCTATGCTAACTGAAAACACATGGGTCTTAAAACATGCTGTAGCATGCTGAAACACTACTAGTGTATTCTATATATGGTGTTTACATCAAAACCCTTTGCTTTGAGTGGATTAAGTCTATTTTATGTTTGTAGTAACCACAACTACATGGTATTTGTACAAGTTGGAATAGTATGAGTACAATTGTCCTTTGTTGAAAAGTTCATTATTAAATTCATGATTAAAGGGCATTACACTAATTTTGGAGTCTTAAAAGGATAAAAAGGTTTAAAAAGAATTACATTTTATGTTTAAAAGGTGAAGATAAGAATTTCATTGTAAATAATTAATGCATTACAGTATGCTGTTTAATTTCATTTAATGTATTTCTGTGGTCAATGGTTATACATGATTTCATTGTACTTGAAGCATATCCTTACTCATTGGTTATGTGTTGAAAGAGATTAAGAAGAAATGAGTTAATGATACCAACTCACAAGAAACTATTCTCATAAGAACATAGATTAATTTGGTATTCTGCACTTTGTGTAGATTGGTTTTTTGACAACCCCAGAAAACTACAAGTCTGAATTCTGTTGATGGATGGCGAGCTACCTAAGTGACATCTGTGGACGGTTGGGAGCGGTGTGGCCAGCCGCATGACCGCTGCAGAGGGACCTGTTGGATTCGACCTACGGAAACAGATAAGATCTGAAGCTGCTACCTCTGGCCGAGGAGCAGTGCCCACACATTTACACTGACGCCTCGCGCCCGAGGTATCCCTTTTCCCCACTGCACTCACATGGGGAACTGAACTTAGAGAACTGAACTGAACTGAATAAGGAACCTGAACTAGCATATTCTGAATCCCTCTCAAAGGGAACCCTCTCAAAGGGAACACTAAGAGAAACCCTACCAGGGTACTTTAAGGTTAAAGGGTTTAACACCCTATGGACACTTTATTTTCTATTTTTATTTCAAGAGCTCTCTTTGTTATTTTCTATATGCAGCGCTGCTCTACTGTACATATTGCTCCTGTTGTGCACTAATTTGTTGTTGATGTTTATTGCTTGACTACTGTTGCTGTTGGAGGCAATAAAACCAAGTCAAGTCTGTTCAACTCAATTCTAACTCTGTGGGTTATTTTAAGGGCAACCACCACCGAACCTAGGTAGATGTCTAGCGCCTCTCGTCCTCTGTCATCGGGGTGGGATAGGGGGCGCTACAAATGCATCATCTTATGCTGAAAGAATTGCCCTCTCTGTGTAGAAATTCATGCCATACGCCACATCTCCAGTATTCACTTGATTGTGCTTAGTTTAATACCGAAAATAGCCAACCTCCAAGCTCACAGCCGCTTGGGGGTCTGCTATTTTCGATATTTTCAACAAAAGTCCCTTTTGGAAATGTCAGCCCCTGTCTCTCCAGCATTCTCTGCACGTCCCTGGTGGTCAAGGCAAATTTATGCTTTGTCGCATGACAATGACATATTTCTTCAGTTGAAAATGCATATATTTTGTCATATGAAGTATAAATTAAGCCTTACACACACACACACACACACACACACACACACACACACACACACACACTGTACTCTCTATAATTATATCCTTAAAGTGTGATCCTATGGGAGAGTGTGGCTAATTCTGTGTAATAGCATGGCTACCCCTCATCCTTCCCCTGGGGTCCTGGTATTCAATTACCACCAGTTTATACCTCTCCCTCCTCTGCCACTAGCTCTGACAGACCAATGGAGCAGCTTATTAAAGCACTCCTGACATTTCTGCTCATAATAATGTATCTCAGTATGTCTCACAGATGGTGGGGATACACTGCTTCTAGTGATTTAAATGTTTTTTTAATTTATTTTTATAAAAAGATACAAATCGGGGCGCCCGCTGGTCTGGTGGTCAAGGCGCATACCACATACTAGGCTATGATGCCTGCTGGCGTCGCTGGTTTGATTCCCGATCCGGACGACCTTTGCCACATGTCATTCCCCATCTCTCTCCCCATTTCCTGTCAGTCTACTGTCCTATCAATAAAGGCATAAAAAGCCCAAAAACAAATCTAAAAAGATACAAATCATGGAGAGATAGACTTAACCCACGTTGACTTGGGTGAGTGGAGTGCTGTCCAGGTTAAAAAGTAAACTGTCACTGTACTGTATATCTTCGGGTGGAAACCTCCTATCTCCAAGTTTCAAATTGGTACGTTCTTTCGCAAAGTGCTTCATCATACAAGGCCGCATCGGCTTGTTGTGTGCTTGTATCGGCTGTTTTCACTTGTTTAAATCATTTTTAAAATGATAAATGCAAAACGATCGGTTTTGGACATACATGGTTTTCACCCGACAACGACGACATGCAACAAACAACACAAGCTACACAGTAAATGGTAGGTGACGATGCCCAACAATATTATAATGACGATTAATGTTAGTTGTATATTTTCTTCTCTGCATAATGTTATATTGAAAGGAAAACGATCTATATTCAACCTTATCTTTATTTAATTGGTCCTCACTATGCTCATTGTAAGATTTCTACTCACTCTGCATCTCAGAGGTGGGCTGGGAATAACACAGTTTGCATGTTGAAATACAGTAGAAGCCCTTGTTATATTTACTAAATAAAAAAAAAAGTGTGAAATCTTGTTAGAAACTATCACTGCATGCTCAGGTGGAGGGCGATCCAATGTACAGGTATATATACGGTATATGTTTTTATTTTCATTATATATATTTTTTTTATATATTACAGTATTTATTTTCTTTACCCTTTTCTTTTCTTTTCTTTTTTTCCTTTTCTCATTTTTTTCTCTTTTCTCTTTTTTTTTGCTTTAATATATTATTATTTACTATACTATTATATACTATTATATGCACTATAGCATATATGTCAAACTCAATGCCCGGGGGCCACATCAGGCCCGCGAAGGAATTATCTTTGGCCCGCGGGATGATATTTAATTACTATTAGAAGTGGCCCGCTGGTATATTGCACGCACCACCATAATACTACAAGTCCCACAATGCACTGCGAGTGCATTGGCAAGTATCGAGGGCCTGTGAGCAGATGCCCGTGTTTTCATATTCATCAGCAGCGGACGCGACTGTGGTCAACTTTCAGTTACCCCTCTCCCCAAAAATGGCTAAACGAAAGATGAAAACAGGGGTTTTCAAGTCAGATGGGAGGCAGAGTACATGTCCACGGATGTAAAGGGCATAGAAATGAATGCAACTGATTTTGATGTACTTTCTCCTTTTACTATTTTCAGTTTTTAATGCATACAGTTGAATTTTTGCATTTATCTTGCTATTAACCCTATCAGTGCCAGCTTTCACCACTAGAGGGCGCCCAGTGGCCAAATAATTCATCATAAAGATACGCTGTTACATGCACAAGCCCTGCGCAGCCATGATGCACCAAAACACTTTCCTCTGTTCATTTACAGGAACAGGATGAAGTTAGCTTGAAGTTAGCTATTGGCTACCAAGCATTTTAGAAGATTCGGCGATTTAGCCATGATTAAACCTTGCACACCTCATGGATATGCTTGGAACAGAGAAAATGAGCTCTAAAGATCCTGGATTGCATTGGAGTGGATGGTAAATATCGGCGGCGCGACGCTCTCGCGGGCCGTCTAAACAGAATATAGTGGGGTTCAAAAAAAAAAGTAACTTCAAATTTTTTTTTTTTTTTTTTTTACAAAAACAAAAAAAAAATTGATATCCCGAACTAGTTCGGGATAGGCACTCAGGACGTTAATACGGCCCAAATTATCCCGAACTAGTTCGGGATAGGCACTGTATGAGTTAACTCATACTCTGCGATCCCCGTCGAAACCGTAGATTTCCCGCTGTACCGCGCGGTACCATGCCCGTAGATCCCGGAAGTTTAATTAGCTTTAATCATTATGAAAGGATTAAAAGTATTATCACTGATTTTCGCTAATTCTGGCTCTTTAGGCCCGCCCCTTAACTGTATCCGGTCGTATTTCCGGTCTGGACCGGATCTAGCTTTCCGTATCCGGTTTGAGCCTGGGCCATAGTCCCGCCTCCATTGGTTTACATTGTAACAGAAGAGGAAGCTACTCGGCGATCGAAAGCTCGTTTTTCAATCCGATTTTTGCGTTTGGAAACTTTGATCCAGTCTCTACACGCCTGGATTATGATCCCCGCACTGCCGCACATATCGTGCGTTTTGTGCACGAAAGTGTCCACGTGTTACCATAGCGCACAGCTGGCTTTTTTCAATGTTTTTCATGTAAACACTGGCGGATAAGCAGGAATACAGCGTGGCAACGGATATGTCTATTTCAATGGGGTTTTTTTTATTCTAAAGCTGTCACCAAGTCTACACGTCTACTAGATGAGTCGCGCACAGATTGTGCACGATGTGTGCGCGTGCCCACGTTAAAAGGTAAGGACAATTTGGCAGTTGCTTACTACAGCTATGTTTAAAATGGCAGCAAAATTGTTAAGGGACATATTCGATTTTTGAAGGAAAATTTGCTGTTCAATAAACAATGAACCAGTCCGGCCCTCGACTTGTACCAATTTCTTTATTTTGGCCCACTGTGTATTTGAGTTTGACATCCCTGCACTATAGTGACTCCCACGAGCTGGGGTGGCACCTGTCATTGATGGGTGAATGAGAGGAGTAGGTGGAGGCTCCATAGTCGCAGGTGAGGTGAGCCCAGCAGTAGGTACAGCAACAGCAGTAGCAACACAGATGTGATGGGAGGGCTAAGTGGCATAAAGACTAAATTGGGAGAAAAAAGGTGTGGTGAAAAAAACTGGCTCTTCTAAAGTCAGAAGTAAAAAAAGATGTGTTTCTTACAGACACCCAGCCTGCACCAGATGTGCAATGGGATGAAATCACACACAAAATGTAGCTTTTTCTTTATTTTATTTTTTATTTTTTTACAGTTGTGGAGAGGACCGGTGCTTTCATCTGTGTTTATGGGGAAAACTGCCTTTTTGGGCCCAGCTGCAGTACCAGAGTTGGCCACCACACCATACCGCAGAGATCGAGCCTTGTCCTGAGGGGTTCACTTCAATCACTTGACACTCTTTCAAGTTTTTCACATGCAAATAAGTATGTGCTGTATCTGTTCTGATTGGCTGGTTCAACTGCTTTTCGGTTTTAAACTGGACGTCTTCATGCTTTTAAAGGAACACAGTCCTCTCAAATGCTATTAATGTACTGTACAATTTTTCATTCCTATCTCTCTCCAATTTCTTTCTCTATCTTTTCCTATTTTTCTTTCTTCCTGCATTCCTTCCTCCTTCCCTCCCCATCCCTCCATTCTAACCTTCCTTACCTTTATTCTACCCAGCTATTCTTCCTTCTTTTTCCTTTGCGTCCCGATTTTTTCTTCTTTCCTTCCTACTTTCCTTCATTCCTTCCTTTATTGCTTCATTCTTCTTTCTATGGTCATAAGTTCATATATTCTCATATATTCTCTTCCTTTCTCAGTTATTTCTTGTATTTCAACCACATAAACCATCGTGTCCCTATTCTGTTCGTGTCATAATAGGTGAACGTTCTGCAATAAACAACATTATTGTACAGTACTATTGTATACTTACTTGTTGCTCCAACAGTGACAGTGTTGCGTAGAGTGGCGATTTAGATGATTTTGTTTGTGTTCAAAGCCTGTAACGGTCTTGTGCCTGCCTATATTGTAGAACTTTTAAACCAATCTCCAAGCTCCGGACTGTGTAATAACTGGATGGGGGGTGCACTACAAATACCAAACCTATGAACAGACATTCCTACAGCCATCCTAAGATTGATCGTTTTTAAGAATGTGCTGAGGGTCAAATGCCCTCAACTTCACGTCGTCCATCTTCCAGAAATACTCAGCTGGGGGTCGTCATATAGGCTCTGTACAATATGGGGGTATGGGGTTGGCGGCTTAAATGATTATGGTCTTTCTTGGCATTTGATTGGCCTATAGCCACCCCACCCACCTGACCTCATCACCTCTCCCTGACATCTCTCTCTCTCTTCTCTCTCTCTCTCTCTCTCTCTCTCTCTCTCTCTCTTCTCTCTCTCTCTCTCTCTCTCTCTCCCTGTCTCCCTGTGTGTGTATCCGCTTGTCTCTCTAGCTCTCTGTGCAACCGACACACGCACGCACGCACGCACGCACACACACACAGAAGATCGAACCAGGGACCTTCTTATTCCCAAACGGAAACGCCTTGAGAAGTGGTTCAGTCTGGCAATGAGCCAAACAGAACTAGAAATAGTTACAGTTTGGACCCATCACTTTCTTAGATCAGTTATTTTCAGCGAATAGAGGGAAACAAGTTTAGAGCCCTGGGGGACCCCACTCAATGAAGCACATATGGTGCATGTACAGTAGGGCATTCAACGTTGTTCACCGAAATCGAATATTCGCTTTTTTTTTGTTTTTTTTTGTTTTCTCTTTAAAAAATGTATAGTTTATAAAGCTTGGCTAGATAGGAAGTCATAAGAATGAGTTGTCAATGCCCCTGGTGGATGAATTTGTTAATGCTCTATACCAGAGCTTCTCAAACCTTTTTAGGCTGTGACCCCCAAAATAAACATATTTTGAACTGGGGACCCCCACCCTGACAAGCACTTGGAATTGTAGGTATTACATTTAATGTGACTCGGTTCCACAGATAAGTATTGTGAAAATAGCAGATCTACTGTACATGCTCACAACGCCTCGCAACGCAAGGCGTTGTGAGCATGTAGATCTGTTATTTTCACAATGTTTGCCTCTTGCTTACTTAATATTTGTCAGTTTGGCCAGTCCTGTCGAATATTCGACCATTCGAATACTTTGAGGTCGAATAATTTGAATACTAAAAATCACTATTCGTGAATGCCCTAACGTACAATAGCTTCTGGATTCATACCTAAGTGAAATAGACAAGCATAAAAAAGCAAGTTCATGTGATATTTGAGAGTCTATGTGGGTGTGCCTCCACCAACGAAAGTGTGGCAACATTTGCAATGGACGAGTGATGGTCTTATACAGCAGGGGTTCCCAAACTGTTTTGTCTCAGGGCACCCCATAAACATTTTTTTAATCCGAGGCACCCCTACATTATAATTTCCACTCCCAGCACCTTAAATTTATAGCATATCGTCGTTGTCGGGTGGAAACCTTGTACCGGTATGTCCAAAACAGTTCGTTTTGTATTTATCATCTATAAACTAAACTAGTGAAAACAACCGATCTACAAGCACACAACACCTCGCATTGCGAGGCGTTGTGTGCTTGTAGATCGGCTGTTTTCACTAGTTTTGTGCGACAGAGGTTTCTGCCTGACAGTGATGATATTTTAGTGATTATGTTGCGAGGAAAACTTTGAGATAATAGCCATTTTGGTTAGAACTGACTGAAAATAACTTTGTACTTCAAGTCTAAAATGATACTAAATATTTTTTCAAGTGTCCAAATAAATTCCAGATTTATCAAATGATCTCGCGGCACCCCTGGACTGCCATCACGGCACCCCAGGGTGCCCCGTCACCCACTTTGAAAACCCCTGTTATACAGTATGGCAGTACACCTTTAATAGCGCAAATCTTCCTCACTGACCCCAAGAATCGCTGATTTGCACGCCACAACCCCCTTCTGCAACTCTCTTCCCACACTGCATGGTGAACGCCAAGTTCCCAGAATACTAAACACATGGAGGCCGGGGAAAACACACCACTTCGCCTCCAGAAACGGTCAGTTCATCCATTCGCTGCACGTCTCGTGCCAATACGCCTGCCTCAAAAATAGGGCCCTAAGAGTCTAAAAAACCCTGTCTGGGGAGCATTAAGTTGCACATGAAATTTCATGGCAATCCATCCAGTATTATTTTTTTATATGTTGTTTGGGACCAAAGTGGTGGACGTTTGAAACGGGTTTCCCATCCCCCCCCCGAGTATGAAGTATAAGAACAAAATGGCCGCTGGTCAATTGTAGGCTGTGCTCTTTACTTTTCCAGCTACTGTAGTCTGTGTGTCCCTATAGGTCCCTTCCAAATCGTCGTTGTCGGTTGGAAACCTTGTATGTCCAAAACCGTTTGTTTTGTATTTATCATTTAAAAAATGATTTAAACTAGTGAAAACGGCCGATCTTCAAGCACACAACGCCTCGCACCGCGAGGTGTTGTGTGCTTGTAGATCTGCTGTTTTCGCTACTTTTGTGCGACGGCCTTGTATGATGAAGCAGGGCTTTACTTTGCGAAATAATTTACAAATTTGAAACTTGGAGATACAAGGTTTGTGCCGACAGTGCTCGTTCCTTTACTTTCTATCTGCCCTCACACCCAACTGTCTCTCAAGAGTTTTTTTTTTGTGAGAATGATCCCTTTATGGCTCTCTCATATACACACAGACATACACACACGTTCGCACACACTATCACAAGCACTGGCGTGTGCACACACAGACGCACGCACACGCGCATGCACTGCACATCAAGAAGCTGCTGCGTCCTAATAACTGGACTACTTTCCTCTTGACATTTCTTGGTTCAGCCAGGGTCTGAAAGGCCTTTCAAGTACCTTTTGAGTACTTTCCAGTCCCTGGTCTAAGCACTTTCAAAGAGCTCCATGAAGTTATACCTACAAAGTAAGTTTCTGAGTGTGATTGTTCGATGCACACGGGCCAAAAAGGTTTCCATTTAATTCATTCAGGCAAAAAGCATTAAATGCCTGAAATATATTGGGCAATCAAAGTGCAAGTTAAAGACCTTGACCTTTTAGTGTGCATATACTTTATATTCCTCAAAAGGCATATTATCAGATTGTGTGGATCCAATGCAAACCTCATTTAAGGAAATCATTTATTTGAAAGAGAATGAATAAAAATAGCTTACCTTCTTTCATTTAACCAGAATATTAGACATGCATTGAAACTGAATAGCGTAAAAGCAAACAAATCAAATTACTGTATGATAGAACTATAATGTATATAGAGCATGATAATTAATTTCCCCCTGAAAGCAGGATTTACTGTACTTTCCTGTGGAGTTTAACTCGGAAATAATAAGAACATATCGTTTGTGAATAGCTTATGACAGCCACAAATACTTAAAACCATCACAAATTCTCCTCCTACACTGTGGCCTGCAAGCCCTCTTCTCTGCAAATGCCAGCCTCTCTGTACTTCCATCCTTTTCACTGACCTGGCCTCAACTCTGGCTCCCCAGTGGTAGAAAAGGCTTCCCACCACCACAGTAAGAACTGCAGAATTTATCTCTATTTTCCAATCTTTATTTAAACACCTCGCCTCCATCTCTCTCTCTCTCTACTGCCTTCAACCTGTGTAAGAAACATTTTTTCAACAGCCCTATAACAGACTGCTTAACAGTCCGACCGACCGATCAACCGACTGACTGAGAGATGAAGTTACAACAAACTAGCCAATCACAGGATGAAAAGTGGTAGATAATGGACAATGTGTATAATTTGACTACATTACAAAATAAAATAGTATAATCTTGACTGCCATACATTACATAGGAATGTATGTGTTATTGTAAGTACAGCATATGGCTGCCATATGTGGACGTACAGTATTAATGATTTTTCTGTTACTTGTCAAATGGTTGAAGTTTGTTCAATTTCTGCACGTCACGTAATGAAAATGGTGACCCATCAATCATGTTTTGTACTACATCAAATATTCTATTTGTCTTTGAAATACATTTTCAAAGAGAAATCAATGATAACTTTTGGGGGTTTCATAATTCAGCACAACGTCCTATCAACACTTTGAAACACATCTGATGAAAACTTCATTTATGTCAGAATGCACTAAAAGGTCCTTTCAATCAGACCATTTGTAACAGGAACACAGTACATAAATAATATCATAAAAACGTCCAAACAAGAGTTTTCACAACAAAGGCTGTGACCTTGCAAGTCTCATAATTCAGTTGGTGACCAATTTCATTTTAGCTGCAGTTCATCAGCTTTGTTCTTGGCTTGACACAAACACGATACACAGTACAGTATACATGGTGAACTGTTATGGTCGCTAGATGACCTCGAAATACTCTCTATAGCATACATGGGCAACTGGCGGCCCGGGGGCCACATGCGGCCCCCACCTTCATTTAATGCGGCCCACAGGTTAATACCGGAATACTGATATATTATTGATTTCAGCTGTTAGAATTCCAAACATGACCTGCTTTAATTCTGTCAGTCTATATTAGTAGCTTAATGACTAATATAGTAGTATTAAAATGTATTTTTTTTATGTCCAATGCATTTCTATTTAGGTTCATAAAGTTAACATGAGTATATAACTAAATGAGTTTGAAATTAAATCAAAATGTTACATTTCAGGATTCCAATAAAAAAATTAACAAAAAATAATTCAGGATTCCAATTCAAAAGAAGTAAAAATAGCCGATCTACAAGCTCAAAACGCATCGCAGCGCGATGCGTTTTGAGCTTGTAGATCTGCTATTTTTGCTTCTTTTGTATAAGTTACTAGAATGACAAAGTTGGACATAGCATTATGCATTGTGGCCCTCTGGAGTGACGGCGGAAATATAGTGGCCCTCGCCATCATCAAAGTTGCCCATCCCTGCTCTATAGCTACACTATTTTGAAAATATAATCTTGCTACACCTGACTCAGAACATTCACACAACATATTTGATGGAAAGACACTTTACTCGCATTTACTTTTGCAGAATTCCTGGAAAGTTCCTCAAAATTTGCACAACATTTGGATGAAACAGGTGACAATGCAGATTAAAGAGTGTGTCTGCATCATAGTTTAGATAGAGTTTAGAAGTGTGCCCTGAAGGCGCTCTTCTTCATCTTATGGAGGGCCATGATTTTCCACCTTGGGCAATGGATAACATTTTTATATTTCTTATTTCTATTAAGTATACTTATGCTGCTGCAATATCTGAAACAGAACAAAAAGTATTTTTACTCAATGTGTCTTTATACACAAGATGTAGCCATAAAGACCACCTTGAACCGACAAGCTAAACACCTCCGCAAACCAAGCAAGCAGTCATCATTCCTTTCAAGCGTGAAAGCAGCAATAAGAAAATAGCAGATAGGCTGGCATCAACATGACTTCCCTCAGCGGCATGGCAAGCTAGATATAAGTTTAGTCCTAAATACATTTTGTTTATCATTTTACACAATACTGCGACTATAGGGCCTGTCTTTGTATTAGTGTGGTTGCTATAGGCAACACACTATTGCATTTGGTCTGAGAAATCTTTGCCAGCAAAGTGAACCTGTGTTTATTAAACGTTTTGACTGATGTTATCCGGGTTGTCAGACACGATTGGTCATGATTCGCTTGACATCACAAATATAATTCATTGTTAACCTTTTTCTGACCCCCGATTGAACATTATATCGTCCAAGATATCCAGCCAAGATATCCAGCCTCAAAAGGTTTACAAGTTTACAAGCTCCTCATGACATCACTATACAGTAGCCTATAAGCTTCTCATGACATCACAGTACAGTAGCCTATATACTAAACTTGCAATTTCCCAGAATTGCATCTTTCTAGTTAGTGTGGTTGCCCAACAGGGCAACACACTTAGTCCTGGGGAAACTTTATTCTAGATAAACTTATTCTAGATAAACTTTATTTGTGAATGGGTTCTTACCTTGAATCAGATGCAATTGGAAATTGGTGGAAAAACATTTGAAGAGTGGTGCTAGCTCTAGTATTGGTCAGCTTCACATGACAGTTAGCTTGCTGCTAAATATAGTCACGTCGGCAACCACACTTGCAATTTCCAATCGCATCTTTCTAGTTTTATTTTATTTTTGCTGTGATGGTCAGGAATTTAATCCAAACTATATATTTATTATTATTATACTATAATTGTGGTCATGTGATCAACGCGTGGATGCAGCATGACCACCAGCCAGCTCCACGGTGCTGGGCATTGCTTCTGGCTTGGCCTGGTGCACCAACGAACACCAATGTGTGTTAATGGGTGGAAAGCCCTGCTGGCTGGTCTGAGCACCTGTTCAGGGCAGAAGGGAGGGGATCTGGGGGACTCTGTGTGTGTGTGTGTGTGTGTGTGTGTGTGTGCGTGTGTGCGTGTGTGCGTGTGTGCGTGCGTGCGTGCGTGCGTGCGTGCGTGCGTGCGTAACTAGCTCACATCCTGCCTTAAATTAGGAAGCCTTGCAGTTGCACTGGTCATTGTGTTAGGATCAGTGAACCAGAAATGTTGTTCACAAACCGTCTTTCAGTTCTGTTTTACCTCACAGATCCTAGAAATAAGTGGAAAAGAGACTCCAGGCCAGTGATTTATTTAGCTCAGTTGGTGGAACCTCCCATCGTTCCTATCTGACAGCTCGGCTCTGCTGGTATCATTACCAGGCATGGAATGTGCTGTTCTTTAAACCGCATGATGCAAGATGCATGATTACCAGTAATAATAATCCTCTACATTCTGGCCCCACACAAAAAGAGCTATTTTTCTATGCCGTGTGCCCTGATATTTTACCGTAGCCTACTTCATTTGGTCCAACCATTATACTGGCTTGTATATATACGACCTCTATTCCGGGATTATCAAGGTTCAACGGTAAAGAGTTCATTCAAAGTGTATTCCACTGCGGGGCACCCAGGTGCTTCGTTCTACTTCCCACAGAGTCCTAATTACAAACACACGGGCAATTAAATCCGTGCAGAGAGGCGTGTGTACTGTATGTGTTCATTCCTTCCGTGTGTGGGTGCGTGCGTGCGTGCGTGCGTGCTTGTGTGCGCGTGTGCGTGCGTGTGTGAAGGCCAGAAAAAGATGGAATTAACTAATTATATGGGGAACAAACAGAGTAATCAATATTAATTATGCAGTAGTCATCATATTTCTACTTTTTAGTGGCATCTATTTTTTTCATCATGCACCTTCTGTATACTGCAATTTGTACATTCGATTTGACTGTGCCTTCCTGTTATTGACCTGTTCTGTTTGTTCCTGTCTTCTCTATTCTCTCTTCCCTATTTTAACTCTTCATGTACTTGCAATTTTGAGAGCATCCTCCCAGACTCTCAGACTATACAAGGCACACAGTGGATTTTCAACCTTACAACAGTGATGCTTTCACCGTGAGGCTGTCTGTTATTTTAGTGGCTCCCAAACCTTTCACATTGAGACCCAAAAGATTTTTTTTCACCCCCGAAATTTTGGAAAATGCTTGATTTTAAAAAATATATACATATATATATATGTGTCCCAATCTCACTGAGAGCCAGTCATCTCGGAAAGTACAGCTTTAGACAGGGACTGAAAATACCTTTTTTTTTTTTTTTCTCACTAAAATGTGTTAAAGCCACTAAAGCATTTCATACATTTCAGGCTACATTTCACTTAAACGCCAGAGCTTAACTCTGCATGTAAATAAGACTTTTTTTAATTAATGTGAGAGATCGTCAGGTCATTTGCAGGTTAGAAATTTATTTAGAACTTGAATATCTCAAAAGTAGTATTTCAGCATGGCATCATTCTATAAGCCATATCTTCAAAACTGTTGGGTCAATCTCCACAACCAATATATCATTTTGTAGCTATGATTCCCAGCTTTCAAATGAAATGAAAAAATGAAAATGAATAAAAATCCAATGACTGGCTCCCAGCCAAATTGGGACACATATGTTTAAAACATCTTTTAAAATAATATTAGTAACTAGAGATACTGTTCCTACGAAACAGTGTGGGCTCCCTCGTGACTATATTCTACAGCGTGCTAACTGTCATGTGAAGCTCAAACAATACTCCAGGTAACACCACTCCCAGATTTTCCACACCTCAATTACACCTCATTGGCTAAGGGCCCTGCCTTTATACAGTCTGCGACGGAACACACGCGGCGGAACTCTATAAATAATGAAGATAACATAGTGTTCTCGCCTTTCAGGCGAGCCCACAATAATGATGAAGGGATATTCACTTGTGACTCATAAATGTGTTGCAAGCCATTGTTTGGGAGACACTGTTGCTGTATTAGAGATGGAGGGTTTGTCTTTGGACCTGGGAGAGAGGTGAGTGCGTGCCCTGACAGTTTAAACTTTCTGCACAGGACCTTAGTGAGAGAGGGTGACTGGGGGAGCGTGAGAGAGAGAAACAGGGCAGTCCGTAAGAGGTGCAGAGAAGAGGGGATTTTTTTTTTCTCTCTCTGAAACAACACTGTAAAATGATCAGTGTTGATTTAACTCTGAGAGTGTACAAATATAATTGTACCTCTCAGACTTACAAATGGATGAAGTAACACCAAGCATTTTATTGTGTAGCTCATTAGCTTACCTTCAAGTATATTCTGAAAAACCCTCTAGGCCCTAAAGGGCAAGGTCGCGCACATGGGCGCGTGCACATGGGCTCGTGCATGCATCCGCCATGGGTGACAGCAGACTGCTGGGTGAGCACTGGCGCTTTGGCATGGGATCAACTTTGACCAACAATATCTGACATGTTTGATGTCATAGACCACATGAGACAGTATGTCCATAAAGATATATGGACATGACATCATGGATCTCCATATATGGGCACAAGGACGGAATTAATTTGCAAGTGTGACTCACATTGTAGTTGGTTGTTTAGGTTGGATAAAATGTGGCCATATTTTCCCAAATAAGGATGAGCTGGGATGAGGTGTCTGGGCATAAAAGGGACAAGGACGGAATTAATTTGCAACATCATTGTGATGTCACAACAGGTCAGCTATATCGTTCTGCTGATCTGGGATAATATTGATGACATCAGGGAGTCCATATATGGGTATTGTGGTGGAATTCAGATCAATCAATAATCAAGAGAAAATGAGGAGACAAGACAATTATTAGGTGGTGGTGGTGTGGTCAGGTTTATATATATAACAAGATATCATGGACAGAAGTACAATTATCACTCTGGACAGTGGTAAAAGAGTTCTGCCAAGAAGAATGGTCAGACTCTAGAGTTATACTGTGTGGCTTCAAGGCCTCTAGAACGAGCTGTACCATAACAAGATAGGCTTTACCAAAACAATAGTTACTGAGGCCTACTGAAGACTTCTCGACTCCTAACTATCAAGTATTAGTATCATCATAAAGACCTAGATATTAATATAATCAATGAATACATGATCTACTCTATAACGTCATACATAATCAATCATGATAAACTCTAATCTACTGCAGTATAAAAGGGACAAGGACGGGGATGAGGTGATGTCAGAACAGGTCAGCTATATCCTTTTGCTGAGCTGGGATGAGGTGTCATTGTGAGGTCAGAAGAGTGACAGAAGGACAGACAGACAGACAGACAGACAGACAGACATACAGTACATACAGACATGAGCTGGAGGTTTTCATACTAAGAAGGACCTATGGTCAAAATTATTAGTGTGCAACCAGACTATTATAGGCCACTTGTCCGAATGTATTTCCATCCATCTTTCTATATATATATATATATATATATTAGGGCTGGGATGCGATTAACATTTTTAATCTAATTAATTACAGGCTCTGTTAATTAATCACAATTAATCGCATTTTAATCGCACATCGATAATTGACCTGAGAAGCTTTCTTTTTTCAAGTAAAACACATTTTGTTGCACGAGTGAATCAACAAGTGAGTTTTTTAAATCTAAATTTCGCATCCACTGGGCCAAGCAAAGTGCTCTGATCGGCTACTTCTCCCTTTGCGTTTGTTGTCTCTTCTTGGTTGGTGCATCGCTATGATCGGTATGCCTGTAACTGAAGGTTCTGTGGTGCAAAAACTATGTGCGATTAAAATGCGTTAATTTTTTTAATCGCGTTAATTTTCTGTAATTAATTAATCGCAATTAATCAGTTAAAGTCCCAGCCTTAAAATATATATATATATATATATATATATATATGTCATTGGTCATACATATATGGTCATTCCAAGATATGGGCTTAATATTGATGACAGGGATCTCCATATATGGGCATAAAAGGGACAAGGACTGACACAGAGATCTCCAAATATGGCCATTAATTTATTTGAATTAATTTCCCCCAATGACTTGAATGGGGAAAATTCAAATGGTCGGAATGCACCCTTTGTCAAGTCCCACCCATTGTCCTGCCCCTCTCCACACCCATTGGTTGCTGTGTCTTGGTGGGACATTCAGTGGGACATTCCATCCACTGCCATGTTAATTCAGTTGCTTCATATTGTTATTCTGTGTGCTCAATTCTAATTTCAAACTTTGTTTCAGTCAATTGGAGCTGCTCAGAGGCAGCATAGTGAATCAGCATGTTTTTAAATGTTTTTATTTCTCCAAAAATTATGTTTTAGCTAATTCAACATAAAAAAGGCGGAACCAGGGCGGGACAAGGCAGATAGAGCCTGCTGGTTGGTCAGTCAGGGACCAACCAGGAGGCTAACAAAGGGTGTGCCTGTGTTAGCCTCCACACTTGCAATTTCCAATTGCATCTTTCTAGTTATTATTATCAGTTTTTATCAGATTTTTCATTTGCCACAAGTGACATTACTGTAAATAGACGGTGTATGAAATGCTAGATAACGAGCCGTTAATTAAGGTGACGTCATGGATGGAGCTGTCTCTTTGATCTCCACTCTGCCCTGCAGGAGCTAATGAGCATAGTTTTTCCTCTGAAAATCATCAAACTATAATAAACTATCTGTCTATCACCCTGGGCCTGACATGTGCGTGAAGGATATAACATGTATGGAAGATGTGACACTTACATGGAATGTGTTGCTTACTTTGCGACGACTGTCTGATTTATTTATTATTTTACTGTTTTATCGGCTTAATAAGTACTTTGCAGATGGAGTAACATTTTTATTCAGTGTTCATAATGGTAGATATGACACTTACTGTACTCAGATGTATGTTTAACACATTTTATGCTAATTATGTTTTAGGGGCGGCAGTGGCTCAGGAGGTAGAGAGGCCGCTTGGGAACTGTAATGTTCCCAGTTTGATCCCGGGCTCCCTCAGAGCCTGCTTGCTACTTGTGTCGAAGTGTCCTTGAGCAAGACACCGAGCCCCTAATTGCTCCCTGCAAGCAGGTTGGTGCCTTGCATGGTTTCCTCTGCCATCAGAACATGTGTGTGAATGGGTGAATGTAATGCATAATCATTGCAAAGGGCCTTGGATAAAGGTGCTATATATAAACTAACCATTTACCATTTTTTATAGGATAATGTATTTGCACTGTAAGCCATACTGGTGACAGTAAATTAGTGTTGTCTGTTGACAATTTGTAGATTTGAGATGTACAGATATTTTTTTTTAACATGTATTTATTGATTTCCACATTGATTATACTTGTGCACATAGAAATTTCTTTTTTTTCTCCCCCATCCCAAACACACACACACACACACACACACACACACACACACACACACACACACACACACACACACACACACACACACACACACACACACACACACAGACACACACACACAAACACACACACACACACACACACACACACACACACACACACACACACACACACACACACACACATGGTGAAAGAAATAACAATGTTTAAATGACAACAATTTACAGAAACATACAATAAAAACAACAGCAAATAAATACCAAATAAAATAAATTACAAATAAAAATGAAAATAAAATACACAATGTCAGTTCCAACTTCCCTACCCTATACCAGATGATTTAACCTATTGCTCCAAAGCTTCTTCAATATCTACTTTATGCATGAAATCTAAGAACCTCTCCCAAATCTTATAGAATTCAGCAGGTTATTTCTTCTTAATTACATATGTTAGTTTCTCGCATGCTCGACTGGAAGAAAAATTCCTCAACCAAAATCCAATCGTGGGGGCATTGACATTCTTCTGGCCTGTAGCAGGCAGAGATAAATCATTATCTTTTCCTTATTCTTTAATGCACAGGTTAATGGGTAAATAGAGTATACATAATTTAGGACAGAGACGAGATATATACCGCACCAACGATCTCCAGAATGATTTCATTTCCTCACATTCCCACAAGCAATGCAACAGGGTACCTTTATGCTCACTACATTTATAACATGATCTGGAATGTTAGGATTGAATTTATTTAATTATAAGTTCTCGTTATCCAATTATATTGAATTATAGTTTTAATCTAGAATTGATGGTTTGAGATGTACAGATATAACTGCCACATTACCTGTAGCCTATGCTGGACTCAAAACAACAAAAATACACATGTCATATTTCTTACTATTTCTTATTTTCTTACATGTTTACTATGAAACTGAGCTTCTCTGAGGGCTCCATAAGCATTATGCTTCTCCCTATTCCCTACATGCACTTGTATTGAACTGTACAAAAGTGCTGAAAAATAAAAAGAACTGAACTGAACTGAACTCTCCGGTATAAAGTATTCTCTGGTATTATTTTTCATAGTGTACCATGCTAACCATACTGTGCAGTGCACTTCCTCACAGATGGTGTTTTTTTCCCCCATGACAAAATCCCCAACCCCCCTCCCCTCCTGACAGAGGCTAAAATCGCCTATGGCCATAGGGAAACTAGACAGATTTTCACCGGGGACATGTTTTAACATGAGCTACTTTCTTTCCTTGAGAGACTCAAAAGGAGAGTGTGCTATCTGCAGAGAGAGAGGGAGA
>NC_137812.1:44338024-44340524 GCF_963921795.1 Nannobrachium achirus
GACAGGAAGGACGCGGCAGACATTAATTGTTTAAGACAAATGAAAGAGAAAATTGCCGAAGATAGGGAGATTGATAGGTAGAGGCAGTTGAAATGAGGAGTGAGGGAGGCGGCAGACGGGTGAGACGGAGACTTAAAAGAATTGAGTGCAAAAACAGAAACAGCAGTGTAGATGACAAAAAGTAAAGATAGTGAAAGAAGCAAGGGGAGTGGATAGCAGGGGAGTAAAGAGAGATTAATGCATATGGATAGATAACGGGAGATGAATGGACACTGATAAAATTGTCCTGAAACACCAAAAAGTGGTAGCAATTCTGCCAGCGAGGATATGAAGATGAAGCTACTATCTCAGGTACAGTATTGTATTTACAGTCCGTGTGTACCTGGCGAACACTGCTCGCTGCCTTAATGCTTTGAGGCGCTCAAGTGAAAATGTTGAACAGGCTTACAAGGTGATCCGTAAAACACACACGATTGTTTTCTAACACCAGGATAAATACATTGAAACATATCTCTCTGATTCCGAATTCAAGTTACTGTAAGTGTGGGGAAATAGTGTTTACCACGATAACATGGGAAAGGGTGACACAGGACACAGGACACAGGAGTGACAGGACACAGGGTAATCACAAATTATCACTAATCACAAAGTGCTTGGGGAGCAATGGGGTTATCACTGCTTTATTATTTCATCGTTTACAATTGTCAATGAGAGAAGAGGTTGTAATATGTTGGGTGATTTAGCATTCATCCAAACCTCTGCAGGCAGGCTACTTACGATATAGAGTATCTTTTACAGGGAAGTGTGCCAGTCCACTGCCTCATCCAGGGATGAGGTGTTTTAACAACATGAACTCTACCGTCCACATTCTGGGCAGGACATAAAACATTGGGCTAAAATAGCATATCTACAAGATCACAGACGTGAGCTATTTTTGTGCTATTCTTGGCAAAGAGATTTGAACCCCTGGGGGACCACGTCAATTAATTGTAGATTGTATAACTTCCAACCGTCCTGAACAAAGGAATGCATGGCAGGGCATTGTAATCTGTGTTTGTCCGTTAGCAACATACTATTGTAACTTGAGATTGGATGGGCAGCTTTTCATGAAACTTGGAGTAAAGTATCGGAATCCTGCCCAAAAGAGATGGTTAACTTTGGAAATGTCAAATATAAAGGTCCTATTCAAGGTCACGATCTGACTTTTAGTCTAATAACTTTAGAACGGCTGGACGAATTTTCATTGAACTGGCTGAGAATCAATAGGCTGCCATGAAGAGGCTGTTAACTTTGAAAACATCAAATGTCAAGGTCACAATCAAGGTCATGGTCTGCTTTTTGGTAGAAAAAAATTACTTGAGAACGACTGGATGGATTTTCATGGAAATGGATGATGATTAGTAGGATGCCTCAAAAAGATAACGAACTTGCAGATCAAAAAGGTCAACGTTTAAGGTCAAGGTCTGACTGTTTCCGATGTCTGACTGGATTTTCATGAAACTTGGTGGAAATGATCAGTGGAATGAAAGTTGCCCTGAAGATATTATTAACCTTTGTGCCTCTATGGTCAAGGTCACAACCAAGAGATGTAGAATGACAGATGTTGCTGTGGGCATTGTTTGCAACCAAAGTTGCATTAGAAAGTGACAACCTAATTATATGTTGTTAAAAATAACAGAAGCTGCTTGACCAGTGAAAGTGAATGTGTATTGTCCCTGTCGGCATGTGCATGAGCAAGTCCTATACACCACTATTAGTCACACAGACAGCAGAAGACACAAAAAGGAGTGTTGTGTGAACATGCAGCTATACGCTCCTGAAAATAATAGGCTACATCTGCTCATCCTTTTAAAACATGTTCAGAGCGTCTGCTGCATGGGTTCACATGTAATCATACCTCAAACATCTTATGGGTGTCAAAAACAATTAAGTTACTTTCCTGTATGGAACCAGGGAGACATGGGAGAAGGGGGAAGAAAGGGAGGGAGGGATGAACAAAAGGAGGCACAGTCAAATGAAATATTGAATGAAGAATTTGATGAATTGTCAGTATAAGATATTCACACATGCATGCAATTGAAAAGCTGTGCTTAAAAATTGTGTACTGTATAGAACGGAAGCTGTTGCCATTCTAGGGGTAAATACATATGCTGATTGATTTCAGATTTTACTCTACTAAAACAGCCACTAAAACCATAAGTTGACCGGAGTCCCCCATACGGTATACTAGGCCACCTCCTTGTTTCCTTCTACACCAAGTCTCATCATAACGCAATGCGTAAGCGTAAGCATACGTACTGTAAGCTTGTAGATCTGGCATTGTGTTATGTTTGGCCCAGAATAGGAACTCCAGGATGCATGTGCTTAAGATCCTGTCCAACCACATTTCATGGTGAATCACAAATGCAGACGCTGATGAATCAATAATGCAGCTCTACGTGTAACGCAGATACAGACAGAGATACAGACCTTTAAAGGGTAGAAGCAGAGCTGTTAGATG
>NC_137812.1:44343024-44383024 GCF_963921795.1 Nannobrachium achirus
CTAAATGTACCCTAAGTGCTCATTGCAGTGGCGTAACGCAGTGTTTCTCAAACTTTAAAATGCCATGGTCTCCCCTTAACTCTGACAGTGTACTAATGGAACCAAATGAACCCTGACGGGTTCATTTGGTTCCATTTGTACACTGTCAGAGTTACAGACCTCTATGGGCCAATTTAGACCCCCCAAAGGAACCGACAGAGTCCCTGGAATCCACTTTGAGAACCACTGGCGTAACACAATAACAGCGGAGCCTGGTGCAGGCTATTTGGGACGGGCCAAACAGCTTCGAAATGTTGATTAAGCATTTTGGACATTTTTGACAGTCTCATAGAGGCTTTGGGCTCTATTTTGATTGTCTTAAGTACCAGCTCTTCCTTAACTCAAAGGCCTGTCCATACTGTCTCCGGCCACCGAACCTTTAGTCGGAAAAGGTCCGGTTCAACTACAAAATGAAATCACTTGCATATTCTGATAAGAGCTGGTACTTTAGACAATCCAAATACAGCCCAGTTCAAGTGGTTTGACGTGCATGTGTCCATCTTTATGATTAACATCGTGTTTCACCTGCGTGCGACGTGACCTCGCAGTCACAGTGTGATAGTCATCAGTGTTGGATATGTTTCATCTTCAATTGCATGACGCATTGTTTTTAATTTGTGGCAGGCGTAACGTGGCACCTTTACTCACATGTGCCAATCTCTCCTTCTTGCTTGTGTAGCCTATCACCCTCTCGTTGATACAACTCCTTTTGACAGCTTGATAAACTTTATTACCACTGTTGACTAGACCACACTCTCGCATCGCATAATGCATCGCATTTTACACAGGTTATTATTGACAGGAAATAGGTATTAAAGGACAACTTAGTTTTTTTACAGCAAGGGTTCATATTTTAGATTGTAATTAGGGAAAAGAAAAGGTGAGTGTTAAAATGTTTTCATTTGCTTCGTTTTATCGTTTTATCACGTTTACCGTGCTAAAATGTGGGGCATGTGTACGCATGGGGGCATGCATACAAGTGTCTAAATATGTCTTTTTAGACACAATAAGCCAGCAGTTTCTTTATTGCTATTTACAGTAACACTACTAGCCCCCATAAGTCACATCCAACCATGCAAGGTTGCGTTGTATCTTGGTAATGGGTTTATTCTGTGTAAAATGACATATTTAGTACCTGTACGCATGCCCCCAGCCACTGAAATAAAAATCTGTAAAACAATAGAGAAATCATTTTAACACTCATCTTTTATATTCTTTAATTACAATCTAAAATATGAACCCTTGTTGTAAAAAAACAAAGTTGTCCTTTAACAGCGTGTGTCATTTTGTGGGAGAGAGAGAGAGAGAGAGAGCCCACCACGGAGTGTGCCCCATGCAGGTCCCGGTGCGACTGCACCCACTGCACCCTCATACTGTCATCCTTAGGATACAGAAGTGTATTGTCAGAGGATGACCATAAACAGACGGTAGGGACCCCGGGGAACTCAACTGCATGCCTGTGTGCTGTACAAATTATCCAGCATTGCTATTTACAGCATCCGGCTGTGCACAAATCAATAATTGAATTGCCCCGAAAAGTTACTTGACCTTAAGCTTGTTTACATATCAATGCCAGCTGCACTGTTTTCTTCTGAGACTTGAGCCGTTGGCACAGACATCAATGCTTTTGTGTGTGTGTGTGCGTGCGTGTGTGCGTGCGTGTGTGGCCTTGGCAAAAGATGCAGTGTACAAATGCTTAGAGCAAAAAGCAATTCTTGGAAGAAGATCACTTGTCAAAGTTTGCGGGTAGAATATTGCACTTCCCTCCATTGTCAGCTTGTGCTTTTTGGGAACAACTCATTTATCCTAAAGCCTGGCAGACAGGAATACAATAAGCTAATAAGGCATTTAATTATTGGTCGACTGCATGGGGACGGGTGCACTAGTCTTATTCCTCCAATCAGAAACGTGCTAGAGTGGGCGCTTGGGTGGTGCATTGGTAAAGTGTCTGCCCACCACTGTGGATGTGGCTTGAATCCACCGCGGTGTATCTGACCTTGTCGAGTGTCTATACGAGCATAATTGGCCTGTAGGGGAGGGAAGCCGGGCGTGGAGGGTGGTATTTGTCACTCCATATCGTCACTGTCGGGAAGAAAACTCGTATCTCCAAGTTTCAAATGTGTATGTTTTTTTCGTAAAGTAAGGCCCTGCTTCATCATACAAGACTGTCGCACAAAGCTAGTGAAAATAGCCGATCTACAAGCACACAACGTTGTGTGCTTGTAGATCGTCTATTTTCACTAGTTTAAATCATTTTTAAAATGATAAATACAAAACGAACTGTTTTGGACATACAAGGTTTCCACCCGACAGTGACTATATATTCCTACAAGCTTGGGTGGCACCTGTTAGCAGGGAGTGTTGGGGGAGGAGTAGGACAGAGGCTCTACCTCTCCTCACTGGAAGCTGAGTCAGTAGGATACAACAGCAGTAATCATTCAGCACCACTGCCCTAAACGTGTGCTGTTTTGTGGGAAGTCCAGGAAGTGTACTAAGTAAGAAAGGGGAGGAGCCAAACTGAGTTCCTGTTTCTATGCCCCCAGCAGCAAAAACAAAGGGTAAAAAATACATATATATTTTTTTTATTATTATTTCTTAACCTCTTAACAGGTGTGGGCCGCCGGCCGTTTGTTGACAAACAATCACGTTTAGACAAGCCTCTGTGTTACTTGCATTGTCAAGCTGTATACCATTTTAAAGCTAAGATTCTTGTGATTCCGAATCCGCAAACCATTTGATTATAGCGCCGAAACTCACGCCGCTAACAACGCAGAAGTCCGACATAAACAAACAAACAAATATTCATAAATCTGCTGCTACTCACGTTTAGAGTTGGATTGTACTCCAACAACATCATATATTTCCACAACAATGATGTTCTTGTGTAGAGGAAGGGTAAACATGATAAAATCCATTGTTTGTACAAAGTCCAAACCACATTTTCTGCCAAGAAACCTCTGTACAACTATAGTCATGGATACAAGCGTGATGTCAGAGTATGACAATCTTTCACGTGTTTTTGCTTCTAACTCCAGTTCAGGTTTTCAGTTTTACAACTGGATACTATTAAAATAGCCTCCAAGCTCCACACAATGATTGACACTTCATTTCACCCAATTGGAGCTTCTAGTCCTGTCTCAGTCGTCTCCCAGTCGCCCAATAGCAACCAATAGTATGTTCTCAGAGGAGGTCCATGACTCCGTTTCCTGGCTCATATATTCAGCCAATGGCAGCAGGTTGATCTGATGACTGGCACTTCTTATAGCCAATGAAATTCTCCACAAAATGTGTCTACTTTATTTTGGCTGAAGTGAACTACAATACCCAAAAATCCCTGCGTAACAGCACCACTGGCCGTGCGTAAATACGCAGCAGCGGCGCCGAATGTCAGACCAAGAGTGTTAGGGCTGTCATTAAATTAAATACATTAAATAATAATAATAATAAATAAATTAAAATAATAAAATAATAAAATAAAAAAAATCCAGTCTAATAGCCCTTTTTTTACCTTTTTATATGATACATGCAAATGTGTCCAAATGAAAACGCATAAACATACACTTAGTAAAACATGTGTAAAATATTCATATTCTGTAGTTTTATCATGTCCTTTGAAATTGGGCTAGGTAAGGCTTCAAAATGTGTCCACATTGTGTTTTTCAGCTCCTATATGATAATAACAGTGTTATGCAGGCATCTATTTACTGAAAATATTTAGGCGAGGATTAAAAACCTGCTATTCCAGTAAGTTAAAACTTGCATTACTCAATGTCAGTTGCACACAGAGTGATTATTTATTTCTGGGTAAAACTTCAAAATGTTTCCTTCAAAATGAGACCATGCCCAATGCATTACTCCAAATGGTTTTAAAACTACAATCAATTTACTTTGGGTACGCTATAGGCGTTTTTTGCAAATTATACAGGATTGTTAACAGGTTAACCGAATGGTGTCCCAGATTGAGAATTTGAGGAATTAACTGGCAAAAAGACGGAATGGGAGAGAATGAAAATAAGCGAGCGGTACCATTTCATTAAGCGTCCGGCGAAGCTTGGCCAGTGGGACGTACAACAAACTTTGAGCGCTTTGTGCCAAGATGTAGGCCAGATGTAGGCCACGCTTCAGAGTCCGGACAAAGCCAGATGTTGGAGTTTAGCTCCTTCCAGGAGCACTGCTCAAAAAGAAACATGCTAGAGTGATGTCACACGTTTTTAGACAACCCCACCTGGATGACAGGAGACTCATTCTGGAGTTATGAACGAAAATCGTTCCACAAGCTTTATTATGCCCTAAAAAGCCAAAGTGCAATAACTATATTTATTCATTTTTTTATATATTTGTCTTAAAGGTCAAAGCAGCCTTCATGAGTTACTGCACTTCAGCTTTATAGGGCTGTATTTTTGTCATACTCTCCTGTCATCAAAGATTAATCAAAACATACTTAGACTGAACCATTATTTTTGTTGACTTTTGTTGGCTACACTATGTAACTTCTTTAGTGAATACAATGTTATTTTTCTGTATGGTATTGGCACATGTACTCCCCTGCAAATCACAAGACATATTGTGATGTTTTTTCAACCCAAAAAGCATTGCATATCAACTTTTCTAGATGCAGACCGTTTCTCTATTCATGGGTTGCATTTGTAGTCCTAAACCAGACATATTGAGGACCAACACAGGTGTTCAATTTGTCTGATTGGCATAGAACCAATGTTCTACATTAATCAAAACACCTGTATTGGTCCCAGGGTACCCGCGGATCTTGAAAAGCATTGAAAAGTATTGAATTTAGTTTTGCAAATTCAAGGCCTTAAAATGTCTTAAAAAGTATGGAATACTGTGAGTGGGGGTATTGAATTTTATCTGGGGCAGAATGAATAAACGTGTCGCAAACAGACTTGATGCGTTTCACTCCGTATTTTTTTTTTCTGGTTCTGAACCGTCCGACGTAGAGTATGTGCAACAGGCTGGACGCTAGCTGCCGCTGCACGAGCAGCAGCTGTAACCTGACACCATTCACACCAAGCGTTAGCCTAGCTTAGCTTAGCTATACTATAGCCTGGGTGTCTGTCGTTGTGCAGGTCTGCAAGCTCATAACGTGTCACTTTGTGACTCAAAGTACTACGGATTTTAACGGTGAAGTTATGGAATTCGCTCTGTATGGATGGCAGTGTCCACAAGATGAAATCACAGGAATAATGGAAGTCACTGGAGTTTTACATCATGCAAACAGCAGGTAGGCAACTATGCAGTAATTGTCAATAAACGTTTGCTTACGTTGTCTTGTATCAAAATAAGCAACGGAACACTTGTTATGTTCGCAAATCAGAGATTCAAGGGGATTTATTTGTCACTCACAAAAGTTATCCATATAGATGCTAATGCAATACTTCGGGGCAATGTTTGTTTGGGACAGACGCAACATATCATGATTGGTGTTCATGGCAGTACTAGTAGGCGGAGGTTTCTCCACTACTGCGCAGTGTTTCTCTCATAACATTACCCACGTGTGGGATCGGTTCAGTCAGCGACAATAAGGAGTTTTAGTTTAGTTGATAGTTGTGAAGAAAGGCTCGCCTGGCTCGGACGTGCTCAGCGCGGTCAAAAACAAATGGAGGTGGGCTTGGCTGGATGAAAAGGTTGACACAGGAAAGCCATTCAGGTCCTGGTGTCAAAATCTGCGAGAACCAGGAGCCTGTTTCTGTTGTTTGTGCAGAAACAGAAAGCTGTTTTTTTTTTTTTTTTTGCTTTAACCCCTGAGAACAGGCAGAGAACAGTGCAGGGACCAAAATGGCAACACTGATAACAAAGTCTAACTCAACGAGGAGACGGGCAAAGGACAATAGAGAGGAGATCTTAGCCATAGATGGTGAAATTGATAAGGCAGTTGAGCTACGACACATGTCATGAGGGAAATCATGTCCATGTAATAATTGTGACAGGCCTCTCCCCCTCTCTCTATCCTCGCTGCTCGACCCCTCTCTCTATGCTCTCTTCTTTTCCCCCCTCTCTCTGGCAGAAATGATACAGCATATAGATTGTTAATTGTTAAGATTGTTTTAAGTGATACTGAGTGACATTGGGGTGTCAAACTCATTTTGGACTACAGGCCGGTTTGGGTCAAATTGGACAGGTCCTGTGCAGTATTGCTGTGAGTACTGGGATTGTACTAAAATGAATTGGGAGAGATGATTTTCTTTTGAATTTGAAAGGTCAAAGTTACAGTGAAGGTCAATATTTGCCCACATAATTGTTGAAGAGACCGGAATAAGAATATTGGTTGTCCAGGTTTGCATGTGCATTTGAGTATTCCTACTGTATATGGTAGCTTTTTACTGACACACTGCTTTGCCACTGACAAACACTGCTTTGTCTCTGATTTATGAATGTGGCCTTACATTTGACGATTATTTTGCCGCGGTAATGGTATTGAATTTGTCTTTTTAGAGGTATTAAAAAGCCTTAAAAAGTATTGAATTTGCACTTGGGAAATGTGCAGATACCCTGATTGGTCCTCAAACTACAAATGCAACCCATGAATCCTAGATTCGTCTGTGTTTGTTTAAGCCTGTGGCCCAATCAGGGGCCAGCATTTATGGCAACGTCATCATTAACAGCCAATGAGGGACCAGCATTCCTGGTGATGCCAGTGGTGAAGTACTGAAGCAGAAAGACCTCTAAACTCGCTCCCAGCATTTGGATGTTCGTTGACCGCCCAGGGGTCACTCTTAGAAATACGGGTACGTTTTGAATTCAGACCTACTGTTAACTTGAACGGTCCATTGGGGGATCGAAGGGAGAATCTTTACCCATTTGATTAACGACCTCCCGATGGTGAGACTCAGGCACGTGCACACACAGACATCAAAGGGGGTTCGAGCCAGACCAGACCATGAATGCAGTTTTCACTATGGTGAAAGAAATGAAAATGCCCTCTTTCCATGCCATACCTCAAGGCAGCATTCAAGAGAATTAATTGCCTTAATTGTCCAAACTCTCCTGAACTTGAATGCAGCATCTTATGCTGAAAGAACTTCCATCATTGTGTAGAAATCCATGCCACATCTCTAGTATCACCTTTTTTATGCTTAGTTTAGTGTGGTATCAAGTACCGAAAATAGCCGAACTCCAAACTCAACAACGCATCGCGCTGCGACACGTTTTGAGCTTGGAGGTCTGCTATTTTCAACATTTTCATCAAAAGGCCCTTTTAGAAATGTCAGCCCCTGCCTCTCTAACATTCTATGCACATCCATGGTGAGACTGGTGGTTGAGAGAGAGAGTGGGTTTTGGAGAAACGGTGGGTTTCAAAGACCCGGTCCTTGGAGCAGTTACACCCAGTGGAAGCAGAGAGCCAGGAAGCCGGTGCCCAGAAGGTCTCCCAGCGCCGTCAGGTAAGGGATGGAGAAGTCGTCTGGATCTAGTCTCTGCCTCCAGACCCACCGTACGATGAGGTCTGCCACGTACAGTAGGATGGCCACCTGCACCAGTGCAGCACACAGGTACGAGATGGTGAACGCCACGCTGATGGGTGCCTCTCCGCCCTGCAGCAGGGAGGTGGCGTAGAGGAACACCAGGTGACCGGGGACCACCAGCATGAGCAACACTCTGGCCGACTTGGAGTTCACACCCGAGGAGAAGAAGGTGATACAGGGATTGGGCCAGTGCTGTCTCATCCTATAGGGCAGAACCCCGGGAACACCCCAGGAGTGGAGATACGTGGAGATCCTGCTGGCCTGAATGGCCACCAGGTTGCCGCCCACACCGTTGATGACGGGCGTGAAGACAGCCATGCCCTTGAACTTTGGATCGCTCAGGGTCTTGTCCAGTATGAGACCTCCAACACTGCTGATAGACATAGCCACTATGACAGGTTGCCATCCAGAGCGGAGAACCTCTCTGGTCTGTGGACTCTGGCGAGCGAACATCGCCCACACGGGAATCAGAGCCAGGAACAGCACACACACACATGGAGACAGGTACCATACGTCTATGTGTCGATAAAGCGTGCTGCTGACTCCAGCCAGCAGGGACAGCGTGATGAGGTCACCAAGGCTGGCAGCGATGGGCGTGGCAACGTTGTCAGGATTTATCCCCACCTTCCTGGAACCAATGATCACGCCGATCATCACCAGACCTAGGGAGAGAGCCGTGACGAAGGCCGTGATGATGCTGCTAGCACACAGGACGGCTGCCTTGTCTAAAGCCACCCCTCCCCTGGACACAGCCCCCAAACACAACGCCACTACTGCCGCCAGGAAGCCCGCCGCGGTGGCCTGGACCTGTATCAGAGCCAGGTTACTACACACCATGGTCCACCGCGTACCAGGGTCATCCATCTGACCTGTATTAGCTGCAGTGGACAGGCGAGCCGCCAGGGTCATCTCCAGGTTACCCTTCAGTCCCACCAGAGCAGGAACCATGATGAAGATCTCTGTGATCACCGTGAACACCTCCCAGTGCTGCACAGAGTCTAGCACCATGCCCGCCATCACCATGCCCATCCCTGCCAGGAGGTAGGGGAGCAGCACCTGTAGACAAATGGCAACAGATGACTCCTCCTCCTTGGCGACCGACACCTTGGGCCTCTTGTCTACATCCTTCCTGTCTAAGCCCTTCCCCTTGGGGCGAGGTTTCTTGGGTTCCTTCCTTTGACGGGCTTGTTGGGACTGTGGGTCGTCACCTGGCATGGTGCTCATGGTGGTAGCTGTGGTTCAGTAAACAATGCTGTTGACAATCTGCTGATGGTTGCCTGATCGCCTCGTCAGTAAAAACATGGTCATTCTCAACAGTGGTATAGGCCTCCATGTCAGACCTGCTCTTTTATTGAGAAATGTAGGCTATATCCTGTGGTCTGGTTTGATGCCCATATATGGGAATACATTGTTGACATCAGGGATGTCCATATACTGTATGGGCATAAAATTGACAAAGACAGACAGATACAGATATCTCCATATATGTATGGGCATAAAAGTGACACAGACAGACTGACAGACAAATAGACAGACGGATACAACGGGTATTACATAACTCGATGGGGTATTCTCAACTTCATTAAACATCTACTATAAACCCCAGGTAAGTTTCACTTTAGATTTGTATGGCTTGTCTTTTAAAATTAACACAAGGCTTTGCTGTAAACCAGTTTAAAAGACTGGCTGTTGGCTGATGAACTTGAATGTATTGGATGCTGTTCAGTGTTCCCCAGGCTTCAGTCTGTAATGAGACGGTTGGCTTCATTCGCTGTGTTCAAGTACTGAGAGAGGCACTGCAAGATTAGATAGACAAAAACAAGACAGACAGACCCTCTCATTGATGACTAACCTCCCATAGAGGCTCTGTTTGTGGTGTGAAAATGCCCATCCCCAGTTAGCAGGTGTCAAGGTCAGTATGTCTAGCTAGCACATGGTGTTCTGTCATGGCTGATAGGGTTGGGGACAGTCGTAACAAATTGTTGGAACTGTCCCCAAGCTAAGCAGCCATATCGAAACAGAGCACACAGCAGTATTTCTTCGATATAAACAAATCATTTTAGGGTACACGAAAATGATAATTCAACCCAAACAAATTCTTCTTTTTCTTTCTTTTTTTTCCAACGCATACTCACACCTAAATATAGAAAGATTGACAGTTCCAGTTTGAATAAAAGTTTGTTACATTGCAATAAACTTTTGCATGAATTGAATTCTTTTTTACAGATTGAATAGCGTCTATCTGCACTGTGGCTGACAGGCTTAATGTTCTATGCATTATGCATAAACAAACACAACACATATGTTCAGAAACATATGCTCTCGTGAGGTTAAATTGTGAAATGTAGTATGTATGTTTCATGTTGCAACCATCCCTAATTGTGTCGCAACTGGGACTTCTGACTTATTCCAAATACATAAGGTGAACTATAATCTTGTAATGGAGTATAGGTTAGTTTATAAACGTGTGCTTTAGTCCAGTATCTGAGTTATAAGGGTACATGCACACAGTGCATATGAGATTTTCCTATGAAGATGTTTTTGTATAATCTTAATAAATAAACAAATAAATGCTGTAAAGGGTTAGGTAACAAAGACATACTGTATATTTTATATACTCAACTAAAAAGAAAAAAAAAAGGTACAGTATTTACAGGAGGAAAATGTCTCTGGTAGGTGGTGAGATGGGGAAAGAGGGGGGCGATGATAGGTTGGACACCAGTGCACCATGGCAGCAAAGTTGAGTTTTTCTTCGATGCTATGCTTTTTGCTGTGGAGCGTCCCAGCGTGTAGAAAAGTGTGGAGACGCACCTCTCCATAGAATGTGCCAGTGTCGGTTGCTATCTTTTAGACACAACTGCATAACAAACATTATGTTGGGGAGCCAGTCCCCCAAACCCCTGAAATGCATACAGAAATCTATGCATTTCGGAACAATTATACCTACATGTATAACACACAATGATGCAAACACAACAGGTTTTACACCTGCATTATTGCATAACGTCACTGTCGGGCAGAAACCTTGTATCTCCAAGTAAACTCGTATCTCCTAGTATCACCAAGCAAGGCCCTGCTTCATCATACAAGGCTTGTTACACAAATGTAGTGAAAACAGCCGATCTACAAGCACACAACGCCTCGCACCGCGAGGCGTTGTGTGCTTGTAGATCTGCTATTTTCACTAGTTTAGTTCATTTTTAAAATACAAAACGAACGGTCTTGGACATACAAGGTTTCCACCCGACAACGGCGATAACCTGGTTGTAACAAGTCCTATTCGTACTGTAAAGTTGCCCGAGCAGCCAAGGCTCCAAAAACAGTCCAGGATTCTCGTTTTATTTCTCCCAAAAACCTCCTCCACCAACCTTCAGTGCAGTTTACAATGGTTTCACGTAGCAAAAATAAGACTGGCCATAAATACAAAAATAGATAAATGCAGAATAACAAATTAACGCTCAGGCAAACAGTAATAAAACAAATCCCAACAGGTTAAGAACTCTCTTCAGGCAAAAACCTTGATCGCACCAAGGCCCTGTAGTTCCCCCTCAGGGTTGTTATTTGTGCTACTGCCCACACATAACTAACTTCACTGTCTATGCAGCCTCCTTTAAATAGGAGTGGATCCTACCACAGGACACAGCACCAATTAGCAGCATTAGCAATACTTCCATATACTTCCATATATACGGTTCCTAAATAACCCACGGCTGTAAGAGTAACTTAAACATTCTAAATGATGCGTCACAATTAACCCTTTCCAAGCCACGGGGAGCCCCTTAATATTAAAACCGTACTATATCGGACTTCCTAGGGGGGGAGGGGCAGCCAATCGTCTTTTCCCGTACTTTCCCGTATTTACCGAAATAAATGATTTTCATCCGAAAATCGGCGATCGTCTAACCTTCCCTAGTCACCACTCGTGCATTGATAGCTCATGGCTGGTCTGACATGAACAGAAGTGACTCTCATGGCGTTTCCTTCTTCAGCCTTCCTTCCTCCCACCCACTTGTTGTTTGGACGTTAGCACTAGCAGAGCTGGAGTGCTAGGTGCTAGGCTATCCAAAGTGGACACATCGACTGTTCAGTCACTCCTGGACTATATGCATGGATCGTTATGCATGCGGATCGCGCACGCGAAACGCACGGGGAGATCGATGCTCGGCCAAAACCACCACTCTATCCCAACGGAGATCGAGAAAATTGGTGAGCTAATGACCTGGGGGGGGGAAAAAAAAGAAAAAACAACGGCGCTGTCCAAGAAGGAGGGGCGGCGGGCTCATGTTTATAAACATAATATTATGTCTCAGATCACAATACAATAATAGAAATTTCACGGCTAATCTACCAACAACCATTCTATTTCGGACGGCAAAGTGTTAAACTAGGTGTGAACTTAATGACATTCTAAATTAACATTACTCTGAACACATATACCCCTCTCTTACACAGCACTTGGCACATTCCTATTAACTAAGGAATTGCCACCAGCCGTGCAGGAGAGACAACTAGGGAGCTGACCACACCTCCGATTACCCACCACCAATGATTCAATAAACATTAGAACATTAAAATACATAGGATTGTAGTTGGGTGTTTACATTTTCCTCACTCATTGTATCTGTGTATAGGGCAAGGGCTGTCCCGTGACACATACCATAATCACAAGGAAATGCAATGCTTCACTCATACACCACACAATGCAATTGCTTCCAAAATATGAAAAAGTTATGAAATAATGCAAAGTATGCATGATTTGAAACTGCTAAATGTACCCTTCAACTTAATCTGCAAGTTTCATAGTTGAAATTAGGCCTTAAATGTGAAATGTTCAAGCACGTTCAAATCATGTACAATATACTTTATTTTATTCCAGACCATTTTCCAAAGCATAGGCCTACAGGCTTCTCATGTGCCCACTTGTCTGGTTACCCTGTAGGGGCCATTCACTCTGAGCAATATAACTATAACTATAAATATAGTTAAAGTTATCTTTATAGTTATCATGCCCGGTGGGAATGACGTTTGACGGTATAGCCTCATCATGAATCTTTGGTCTGAACTACTGTAGGCTTAACTGAGAGAAATTCAAAAGGTTTCCCCAGACTCTTCTTACACTTATTTATTTACACACATGAATGATAATGAGCACTGAGGAGTTTTACTGAGCAGTTCCAACAGTTTGACCAGAGTAGTGAGCCAGCGAGCCATGTTGTGTCAGTACCAGAACACACTGATTGAGTCGTCTGCTATAAGAGTGCAGCCACACATTGAATAATTGGGCCAATATATGTCCTGCTGTGCACACACCACACCGCACAGGATCTTTTCAAAGTGAAAATAAATAAATAAGTGTGCTGGCAGGTCGCATAGGAAAACAAGTGCGGCTGGTATCGTGCAAAATAAATGAACACGCAACAAGAAAACGAGAATAGCACCGCACCATCTGCTAATTAATGGCTCAGATGCAATCTGAAGTTGCGGCGTCGGACCGAACGCAAGCTGTGTGGATATGGAATGTCTTGGCGAGCAGTCCACAGAGCCTAGCTTGTTTTTGTTATGAATATTCATCTGTTTCTTCGATACAGAAAAATAGCCTCCATGCATATTGCTCCTCTGTTAAGACAGCAGAACTACGTCACTTGTTTGTGCTGAAAGGGGAACGGAGTCATCGCTCAGCAGAACGCTCTTCAATTTAATTGTGCTTATAAACACATTTAATGGAGGCCTATTATGGGTGTTTTAGACCATTGGTTCTCTTTTCTTTTATTAGCGTGTATAGACTCCTCGGTGTATGTGTGTGTGTGTGTGTGTGTGTGTGTGTGTGTGTGTGTGTGTGTGTGTGTGTGTGCGCACGTGCGTGTGCGTGCATGTGCGTGCGTCTGACTGCCTGCCTGCATTGTGTATACAGTAAGTGTGGGTTTGTGTGTGTGTGTGTGTGTGTGTGTGTGTGTGTGTGTGTGTGTGTGTGTGTGTGTGTGTGTGTGTGTGTGTGTGTGTGTGTGTGTGTGTGTGTGTGTGTGTGTGTGTGTGTGTGTTGTACTGTACCTTCATATTTGCTGGTCTGACATGGCATGTCCTGTTTCTGTTTAAAATACATATTCATCATTTTGCTCTTTCTCCTGCCCTCTTTTGGCTGCTCTCTGCAGCTCCCTCCATTTTAAGGACTTATTAGTCAGGACAACTCTTGCCGCCGGCCATACCACTCTCGCTGCACTGAATTTCCAAAAGCATGTGGATTTTTTGGATAAATTGTGTGCGTGTGCGTGTGCGTGTGTGTGTGTGTGTGTGCGCGCGCGCGTGTGCGTGCGTGCGTGCGTGCGTGCGTGCGTGCGTGCGTGCGTGCGTGCGTGCGTGCGTGTGTGTGCGTGTGTGTGTGTGTGAGAGAGAGAGAGTGACAGAGTGACAGAGAGAAAGAGATTGAGAGAGACAGGGAGCAGAGAGAGACAGAGAGAGAGACACAGAGAGAGAGACACAGATAGAGAGAGAGAGAGAGAGTGCTTCCATATAAATACAGATACAAGTATGTACACAGTAAAATTCTGTCAGAACTCAGAAGTATTAAAAAAATAAAGGAAGGGGTATATATATATTTTCTTCCTCATGTGTGTAGGAGCTATCTGTCCAATGCAATTACTTCATCCCTCTACTGCCTTCTTCTCTGTCTGCATCCCATTCTCCATCATCCATCACCCTGTTCCATCCGTGCTCCACACTAAAGTGACAGGTGGCGCGCTCTCTCGCTGTGACCCCTCTCCCTTAACCCACTCTCTTCACTCCCCCTCATCTATCCCTCCCTCCCTCCAGGGGTGTCACACCAAATTCTGGGCCCTGGGTACAAGGTTTCACTGCGGGCCCCCCATGAATGTCCTTCATAGGGGGAGGGGGTTTAACCCATTTAGACTGGGAACGCATTATTTTGTGCTTTAAAGGGCCAGTTCACCTCTGGGACAACCAGATCTTATTTTATTGTTGTTTGGGACACGATCAACACAATCCTGAGTTATTTTTTGTGTTCAATCTGTGTTTTGAGATATTTTAGTATTTCAGCATGAATGATGATGCATTTTGCATCATATGATGCAGCATGATGACTCATATGATGCAAAATGCATCATCATTCATGCTGAAATACTAAAATATCTCAAAACACAGATTGAACACAAAAATAACTCAGGATTGTGTTGATCGTGTCCCAAACAACAATAAAATAAGATCTGAGGTGAACTGGCCCTTTAACTATGAAAAATAGCAGATATATAAGCTCACAGCGTGGCACCGAGTGCTAGATCTGCTATTTTTGGAAAAATCGCGAACATTTGTGGAAGTCTTTGAATATTTCAAATCCTTATAAGATTTTTTGAAAAAAAAAAAAAAACTATGTTTCTATGTTAGTGGTTCTCAAACTTTTTCATGTGTAGGAACCCCCAAAATGATATGTATTTGGCCACGGACCCTCATCTCAAAGTTTTTTTTAGTTCCAGGGACCCCCCAGAAGCAAGGTTTTAGTTACAAATGTTCGCTTAAAAAATACATATTCAAAGATTTGCATTTTACATTTTCACAACTTTTCAAAAATAGCAGATCTACAAGCTCGCAGCGCTGTGAGCTTGTATATCTGCTATTTTTCAATAGCTAAAGTAGAAAATAATTAAGGCCCCTCCACCTTGGGCCCTAGTAACTCGGGGCCCCTCCACCTTGGGCCCCTAGTAACTCTGAGCTTTTTTTTGGTGCTATTTTTCAATAGCTAAAGTATAAAATAATTAAGGCCCCTCTACCTTGGGCCCTAGTAACTCAGTCCTATACTCCCCCCCACCCCTTGTGACGCCCCTGGCCGGAGACACACGTAACGTTGCAGAGACACAGACATGAAGTGAGAGCCTAGGGGCTTTATCTATTAAAGGTCCATCCATCATCACATAGAATTTTAATACAGCAGGAGAGAGAGAGAGAGAGGGGGAAAAAAGATGCTTATGCAGCAAAATGAGAAATATCCCAGACTTGCACAGCAGAATCCAAGCCGACGCGTGTATGTTTACATGTACATGCGTGCACACACAGCACAAGGTCATCATATGGTGTGTGTGTGTGTGTGTGTGTGTGTGTGTGTGTGTGTGTGTGTGTGTGTGTGTGTGTGTGTGTGTGTGTGTGTGTGTGTGTGTGTGTGTGTGTGTGTGTGTGTGTGTGTGTGTGTGTGTGTGTGTGTGCGTGTAGTCTGTGTGTGGTTTGATGTGATTACATGAGTGTGTGATATTTTCTGTGGTTGCCTGCGGGTAAATATGTCATTGTTTAACATGCATTCAATGCATTTTTTATCTCGCAGTTACCCTTTCCACTTCACCCCCCACTACTACCCCTAGGCCTAGTACTACTTCTTTCTCACTCTCAAACTCATAAAGGCATGTAAATCTGTTGTTTGTTTTATTTTTGCCTCCTTGCATTGAACAGATCATGTAACCACTATAACATTAAAGGTATATTAAGTGATTTCATTTAATTCAAATAATAACAAAATGGGTCTATGTTCTGATACTAGTTACTATAGACTCTTTGGTCCATATTTATCTCCTGTGAGGAGAAAAAAACAGTTTAAAAAACTGTGTGGCACCAATTTTCCTCCTATCAGGATGGTGGGGCCTTCCTCCAATCATGGTTGAGTGGGGGCGGGCCTTACATGCACCAAGGCCTGCCCCCACCTGATTATGATTGGAGGAAGGCCCCTGCCAGTCAACTACATGAAAACTGAAACTGAAACATACCTACGTAGCTTTAACAGAGTACAACATAAAATGAGATAGCACCATTTAAAAAGCTTTCACATTTCCGACCAATAATTAAATATTATAGGAAATGAACATTGTCATATTTATTTAGTTTAAAGAGTTCCTGCTGATTACAAACAGAATGGCAGTCTCTGTTCTTTATGTAGAATGTTTTAACAAAACCCTCCATGTCACCTTCAGTCAGTTCATACTGCACTGCCATTTTGCTCAGCCAAAGAAGAGAAGAACCTGTACTGGATAAAAGTAAAAACCCAAAGCCACGACTAACAGTCTGACAGCAATGACAAGTGTTTTTTCTCACAAAGAAGGGGACACTGACTTCTTTAGAACACAACGGCATTTTAAAACACTCAAACTTTAAACTCTTCACGCAAACTTTAACAATGTCATACATCTTTTGTTGTGTGAACTGTGTGAGGAGAGAGCAAGGATGTGTTCTCAAGGGGAAAGAGCAGAGTGATACAAAACAAAGTGTACAACACCGTCAGACAAACCCAAACACACACCTAGCACAAGTCCTATTGATCCATTCCCAAACAAAGACACCTTTGGAGCAGGGTAGTTTGTTTTCCTCCATTTCACAACATGAAAATTGAATTCCTCATGGAGGAGGGCTTAATAGATAGATAGATAGATAGATAGATAGATAGATAGATACAGTAGTCCTTAAAACTCCTTTTAAAAAGTGGTGAAATTGAAGTCCAATTCCTGTCACACTGGCATTACAAAAATCTGTGAAACAAAGCAAAGAAGATTTATAGTACATTTTGTAAGTCATACAGGGAGTAAAAACTAACTGAATGACAGATAAAACTCTTCTATCATGTTCATGGAACCCCTCTTCACTTCTTCCACCATCTCACGTTGTTGTTGAATAACTTTCAGTAGTTAAGTACAATGGCATTTAATATAATTTCTTCACTGAAAGTGTGCTCTGACGCATTGTAAAATGTGCTGCATATTTAAGATGGTGCTTTAGGCCTATACTGTACATAGAACTGGACTTGGCGAATTTGTGCCTACTTTTGTTTGTTTCTACTTTCTAAAATTCTAATGAATACAGTAACTTGCATGAATATTCAGTGAGTAAGCACAATGGCACTTCATATAATTTGTTAACTTCAAGTGTTATTTAGTTTCTTTGTTTACTGTGAACACGATAATGTCCTAATGGAAAATAGGCCATATGCCTTTATTTTTATGTTGAAAGGTATGATACCGTACTGTATTTCCAAAACCATATATCATTTTAAAACAAGTGAAAATAGCCGATACATTGCCTATCTCATATGACAATAATGTATATCTTGTAGATCTTGTAGATTTTCACTCGTTTTGTGCGACAGTCTTGTATGGTGAAGCAGGGCTTTGCTTTACGAAAAGAAAAAAAAACATACACATTTGAAACCATGAAGATATGAGGTTTCTGCCCAACAGTGACGATTTGTGGAAAAGACTATGAAGTCTAGCGTACCTGCCAGTCACCTTAGTACCATGAATATTTCATGTAGAGCACTCATCTATCTTCTCAGAGACCCTCTCGATGTTGCTTTGAATGGAGTTCACTGCATGTTTGATTCGCAGCAGCATTCCCATCCATGATTTCACATGTGTCTACATACTGTAGTACCTTTATTAGAAGGATAAACCCCTTAAGATCATCATCTCATTTTTGAAGGGGTCCTTGACGAAAAATACAATAATCAAAACAACACAAATACATCCGTGCATGCTCAGACAACAGAAGAAAGCTGTCCCATAACTAGCTGCTCCCTCCCACCCCACATAATCAGTGTCTGCGGCAAGGACCTCTTTTCATCCTCTCTCTCTCTCTCTCGGTTTCTTAGGAAATTACTGTTTTTCTCATGCGAGGTGAGGCCACTTGAACCCTCCACCCCCACCCCTTCTCTCCCCGTGCCTCCATCTCATGGAGTTGCTGACTAGGGACTCTATAATGAGAGAGCAGTGACGTCAAAGCGCCAGAAAAAAGAAAAAGAAAACTAAGCGGGGGTGTCTGACTGTTAGGAGAAGTGGGGAGGAGGAGCACATGGGGGGTTCTGGGAAAACAAGTGAGGGGAAGATTCTCGACCAAGGTCTTTCTATTGATGCAATTATCGAGCAAGGTTCTCGTTCCTTATAACCGCTCCCACCACTCCCTCTCCTCACCTCTTTGTCTCTCTCTCCTTTCCTCTTTCTTTGTCAAGCTCTCTCTCTCTCTCTCTGTCGTGTCCCTTATCCCCCCTGCCCACCCCGTCCTCTTTTTTCTCTCTCTCTCCGCTTCACTGACTTGACCTTGGTTCCCACCTCTCTTAAATCCCCCCCCCCCCCCCCATTTCTATTAGACTGTCTTGTTTATTTTCTGCCGCATTCCAGTCTTCCTTATCTGTGTGGCTTCTCCTGTCTTTCCTTCTCCTTTCCTCAGCCATTCTCCCTCTTTCTCACTCTCTCTTTCTTGTTCCCTGCTCCATCTCTCTCTCTCTCTCTCTCTCTCTCTCTCTCTCTCTCTCTCTCTCTCTCTCTCTCTCTCTCTGTGTGTACTTACAGGCCTGAGGCGGTCGTGTGCGGCTCTAAAACCTCTCTATCAGCACATCCCTGCAATGGCCTGGTCTGACAGTCACTTTCACTGCAGAACCGCCTGATTTAGCACACGTACACGCATGCACGCATGCATGTGCACAGTTGCACCCACCCACACACACACACCCACACACACACGCACACGTACACTCAGACACACACACGCACACACACACATACTGGCGGTCCCTTTTTACACACTCAAGAGTTAAATTAAATTGCGTATGCTCAAATCGGTGGGTGTCTGGGTGTGTCTGCTCACTCGGCCCGTTCCATCAACCTTTCTTGCTCGCTTCATGTTTTCTGCATTAGCTTAGCCCAGCAGCTATGTAAAGGTCACATGTTGCAGCGGCGTTTGACTCAGTCGGTTAGATTACAATGTTACTTTTTATTGTTCCCAACCCCGGCGTGACATCCGCGCGTGGCCTGGGGGCTACATCGTCCCCACAGCATCGCTTCAATGGCAGCACTGCACAATGCCAGTGTTCACTGGGCACACATACGTGTGTGTGTGTGTGTGTGTGTGTGTGTGTGTGTGTGTGTGTTAGTAGCGTGTTTGGTGTTAGCAGAGAGGCTGGCTGTAAGATGCTCGTTAGATGGTTGGAGGGAGAAAGGATGGAGGAAGGAAGGAAGGAAGGAAGGAAGGAAGGAAGGAAGGAAGGAAGGAAGGAAGGAAGGAAGGAAGGAAGGAAGGAGGAGAAGCTGAGTAGTGGCATCCACAACGCCTCGCACCGCGAGGCGTTGTGTGCTTGTAGATCTGCTGTTTTTACTACTTTTGTGCGACAGTCTTGTATGATGAAGCAGGGCTTTACTTTGCGAAAGAACGTACACATTTGAAACTTGGAGATACGAGATTTCCACCCGACAACGACGATTTGTAACTGTCCATGCATTGTTGTTAAGGCCTCTAAAATGGTATTGGTCTATTTCTATAGCACCTTAATGTAAACAGCTCTTCTACAATAATGTGTGCTATATATACATTTGCCATTCACACACACACAGATGGAAACATAAAAGCCACTATATCGGTTTGTTATATGATTTGCAGAGCCAATATAACCTTGACACTTTTCCTTTTGTTTAGCCTTAACCTTTGTAGCTGCTACATTGTCAGCATTGATGCTCAGTATACAGAACACATGGCTCAGAACATTGATTTCTCTCTCGCTATCTTTGTTATTCTCTGGCCTTCTTTGTTATTATCAGCCTTTTTACTTCATCTTTTATTCCCAAGAGATCTGCTCTCGTGTTCCCACACCCCCATCTAATACTGATAAATAAATTATATGTTTTTGGAATGTAGCCGTTCAGAAGCTCTAGCTTATTCTACCAACAACATTACACAAACTCCAACATGTATTGGAAAGTTATGGTATATCATATCTCTAGACCTGGAGGATATTGACCCAATATCAACATCAAATTCACCGTCAATGACAAACAATTCTGTTTCCTATATTTTCTCTGTCAATTTCCTTTCTTAATGTCTGATGACATTTCTTAAAACTAAGAAGTTTAAGCAGTAGCCACCAACCCTTTTAAGCCCAAGAACCCAAGAAGAAAGGCAATTTAAGCCATTTTAAGAAAGCTAATCATATTTGAAATACATTAAATGCTTTGGACCATCTTTCAAACTGATGCAATCCAAGACAACACTCCAACTATCAAAACAAGCTTTGGCTTGTTTGCTTTAAGATTTTTACATCATACCTTTCAACACAAAAATAAAGGCATATGGCCTATTTTCCATTAAGAAATGATCGTGTTCACAGTAAACAAAGAAACTAATTAACACACTTGAAGTTAACAAATTATATGAAGTGCCATTGTGCTTACTCATTGAATATTCATGCAGGTTACTGTACATTCATCATTAGAATGTTAAAAAGTAGAAACAAACAAAAGTAGGCACAAATTCGCCAAGTCCAGTTCTCTGTACAGTAAGCCTAAAGCACCATCTTATGCAGCACCAGATTTTGCAATGCGCCAGAACACACTTTCAGTGAAATTATATTAAATGCCATTGTACTTAACTATACTGACTGTTATTTAAGTTTTTACACTTACATTAGCATTTCAGAAAGTAGAATTGTAATGTGTGCAAATAACATTCTCAGTGAAATGACAGTATAAGCTATGTGAAAGTTCTATGTCTTATCTTATGCAGCTTCACAATTAACTCACTCAAGTCAGTGTGATATGATGGCTGTGGCTGAATACTGTCTGATAGTGCTTTGTAGTTTGGCAACATACAGCCAGCCAGAGACAATCTATGAGGTGTCTGTCAGTGAGGTTCCTCATATTCTTTGATATGATCATTTTCATCTGTGAAAAAAATAAAAAATAAACTATAACATTTCACAAAGGTAAGTTCATCCACTCAGTGCACATGCGGTGATGTAAGGAGAGGAAACGAAGTCTACAAAAGTCACTGTACCTTGATCTGGCTTTCAGCTCTATGTCATTTAGCAAATCAACCATTTCCATGTTAACTCCACTTGGCAAAGTAGACACTTGCTGGAATCTAACTGCTACCTATTCTATATCATGCAGGAATGAGTTTGAGGCCATTGTAGCAATATTTTCTATGAAGTTTAAGTCAGGAAAATGCCGATTGAACTCCACTGCCAAGCCAATTTGTCCAGGTGAGCACAGTGCTGCTCAGGGTGAAGAACATTGTCTTTGGTGGCCTGTGACATTTTCTCCAGGTTAGGAAAATGTGCCAGCCTCCTTTTGCTTGGTGCTCCAAACACCAAGCTTTTTCTTCAATGAATTCACAGCACTTATATCATGTGGGGCAGGTGTCTGACTTCCTGACTCAACCACTGGAATTCAGCATGGAGCAGTACAGTAGGTCTAGGTAAGCGGCATAGTGCTCATCCAATAATGCTTTGATTAAGCTGTGCTGAAGCGCTTTAGCACAAATTGAGTTTAACAGTTTGACCACCTTATGAGAAAAGCCCACAACGTTTCCAACCAAGACATGCTGATGAATTACACATTGATAATTCACAAAGTCTGGAACCTGTCACCTGCCTAACCCATCGGTTTATGAAAGGGGATGTATTTATTCCTCTTTTTTTCCCCCTCGTTCTAAATATCCTCACCTCTTGTTCTATCCTTTGAGTGCAAAAGAGTGAGAAAATCCTCCTTTGGTGTAGAATCCTGGAAAGTCATTCTGACAAATACATCAGGTTGAGCTGTATCCCTCAAGGCCAATTTATGCTTTGAGTGACAAATGGAAAATGGTGCATTTATAGCTTTTATCCAAAGCGCTTTACAATGTGCATTACATTCATCCATTCACACACACACCGACGGCGGAGGAAACCATGCAAGGCCACTGCAAGCATAAATTGGCCTTCGCATCCAGGAATTCATCGAACTGTTTTGAAAAATATTCATCTTGGTACCATTACGTTTTTCTATAATTCACTTTTCTAAACCTTGTCACAGTGCCGTTAGGGTGAATGGTTATTTTGTTCCGTTTATTAATTATGCTTTTCCCCTTCTGTTTTCTCCTGTGTATTTTTAGTTTAGATAAGTAGGTTTAGCCATTGTCTTTTTGTATTTTAGTTAATGGTAGCATAATAATGTTTGGTGAATAATAATAACCCCCTCTTTTGACGTTAGTCAATTCATATATTTTGAAGGTGTTCCACCCTCTTTTCACCGTTGCAGGGACAAGTATTCTGAGGAGTTTTAATGTCATCTATGTTTTTGAAGCTGTTGAAAACAGTCTCTTGGGCAATGGCCATTGCTTCCCTGAATATATTAGCATCTGTAGAAGGCTACTTGTGTTGTGTTCAGCTAAAAGGCGACTTACATGGAATGATGCTTCCATATAGCAGCTTTATTTTGAACAGCAGCTTTTGTGAAAAGCAATTGCTGGACTTCAACCCTCCAACTCTGACTTCAATTTGTTAACATTCCTAGCACGGATGGCACTTTTTGCTGGATAGCTGTATTTGAACTGCTGTTGGTTGGTGTTGCGGTGCCTCTCCTTTTAGACCATGTGTGTTTGGGGGCACAACAGACATACAGATGTCTCTCACTAAAGTAAAAATAAATTCATCTATAACTAATATGTTTTTGCCTTCTTTTTTGGAGGCTCTGTCATGCCTCCGTCACCCTATCCGTGTGTGTCTGTGTGTCTGTGTGTCTGTCTGTCTGTCTGTCTATCAGTGAGCAGTTAATCTCAGGCACAGCTGAATTTTTAAAACCGGCCTCATAGTGGCACTATAACAGGTCACTTTACATTCATGTTTTATGAGCCATACAGTAGGTTGAACCATACTGTAAATTCAAGAATTCCCTGGATTCCTTGGACCATGATGCAACTAGGCCCTATAGGCCTAAATATAGGGCCTATTCATTTCTGCCTGACAAGGTTTTTAAAACAACTACAAGTTGTTATTGGGCCACCTCTAGGCCAGTGGGATCACCTCTAGACCAGTGGGATCACCTCTAGACCAGTGGGATCACCTCTAGACCAGTGGGATCACCTCGATCTAGACCAGGGGGATCACCTCTAGACCAGTGGGATCACCTCTAGGCCAGTGGGATCACCTCTAGACCAGTGGGATCACCTCTAGACCAGTGGGATCACCTCTAGACCAGTGGGATCACCTCTAGACCAGGGGGATCACCTCTAGGCCAGTGGGATCACCTCTAGACCAGTGGGATCACCTCTAGACCAGTGGGATCACCTCTAGACCAGTGGGATCCGCTGGAGTATGTGATAACTTGGCTGAGATCCCATCGCTCAGCTGAGGAAAGGATAACGAGAACCGCAACCGAATCACACAAGGATATCAGGGGTCTTCAACGGGGGGTCCGGGACCCATAGGGGGTCCTCAGAGTTACTACAGGGGGTCCTCCAAATCTTTGTGTGATAGAAACTTTTTTTCTCCTTTTTTATATTAACTCATCTAGTGCCTTTCGCGTGATGTCACGCGATAAGTACTAGAGTACGTATAGTGCCGAATGCGTGATGTCGCGCGAAAAGTAATATATTACTGTAACGGCGAGTAAAAATACCTAGTACAATGGCCGACGCTCCGGAGACGAAATCCGCGCTGATTTGTCATCATCACGGCTCCACGAGCACACAATAGTCATCCCATAACATTGAGGTGGACGGCCGATCTCATCTTTAATGTCCATTATCTCAAAACAACACTTTAGAAGCGAAGATGGAGGCAGATGCTCGCTTATAAAACACATGTATAAACGCTCCTATGCAATCCAGCATGGCACCACGTAAACAATGATCGGTTCCGTCGCAGGATCCGATGACGTCAGACCGGAAGTACTTCCGGTCTAGACTTCTGGCCTTCAAAATAAGACAATGGCCGTTAATGGGGCCGGGAGGGGGCACTCTGGACCCCCTAATCCGTTAATGTCCTGGGCTCTGGATGAGTTAACCACTTGAACCCTAACGTCCATATTATTCTGAGAACTTTATTCAAAAATAGCAGATCTACAAGCTCACAACGCCTTGCGCTTCGAGGCATTGTGAGCTTGTAGATAGGCTACTTTCGGCAAAGAGGTTTGGTGTAGAGAGGAAAAAGGGCAGACCAAGTACATAGTGAAAGGTCAAGTTTACTAAGTATTGATATGACGGTTCAAGTGTTTAAATATCTGAACACAAAAATGTACAGGAATCCAAAATACTGATTGTGCTGTCAAACGAAGAAACTACAGTATATGGAATCTATGAAAATGTTGTGGGGGTCCCTGCTTCATCTCTCTCAACTAAGGGGTCCTTGGCCTGAAAACGTTGAAGACCCCTGCCCTAGAGCATGGTGGGCGTGTAATTGTGACTGTTCCTTTGGCTGTTTCGGAAGCACCATTTTAAAACCAATTACATTGAAGCCAATGTTAGGCATATAATGTTGTTGTTGCTGAATTTAGAACCTTTGAATCTTTTTTTTTAATGCAGTAGTCTGCGTAAACACAAGTTTGCGTGAGTTTGCGTCCTCTTCTTCCTCGTGTCCGGCCTTCTTCTATATCACGTCTCTTTCCAGTGGGTGGCGCAGGCGAGTGCAGCAGCATTTGGCTCGGCCAGGTCATGTCCAGTTAGTCGGGGACCCAGTCCCCAAAATGGGAGGGGACCTGTGATTTTCTGCCGTACTTTTTATTTCTGTTTTATCTATTAGATTGGTCATTAAGGTCCACAGAATGAGAGGCCTGCTCTGCCGGAAACATCGCGAAAAAAAGTTATGGACATTTGTATATTCACTGTCCCATTGACTCCACTAGAAATATTAAAAAAAAGAAAAAACATCTGCTTTAATTAGCATGTGAGGGGTCAAATTAGGGGTTCTTCATGATTCTGAATCCATTGCAAGCATTTGTTTTGCATAAAAAACATTGCTTGGTGTGAAAAGTGGAAAAAAAGTGATGACTCATCACTTTTGACTGTTTTGGGGGGTTGATATCTTGCCCAAGGAATGTTTTTCATGCAAAACAAATGCTTGCAATGGATTCAGAATCACGAAGAATCCCTAATTTGACCCCTCACATGCTAATTAAAGCAGACTTTTTTTCTTTTTTTAATATCAGAGTCAATGGGACAGTGAATACCGTATACAAATGGCCATAACCTTTTTTCGCGTTGTTTCCGGCAGAGCAGGCCTCTCATTCTGTGGACCTTAATGACCAACCTAATAGATACAACTGAAATAAAAAGTACGGCAGAAAATCACAGGTACCCCTCTTTTCTTTGAGCTTTTGGCCATGTGGGTCCTCGACTAAGTACATTGTGGAGCGTATCTACATCTCATGATGTGTTCCATAGTTTGTGGTTCATCACCACACACACATGCATCTGAAAATGCTAATGTACATTTCTTTTTCTGTACATAGATGCCTTGCAGCATCCTTCGCCGACCCGCAAACGGTTCAATGTTTTCCAGACAGCCCAAGGTTGGTCATGGCCAGTAGCGAGACATTCATCTGTGGTGATGCCTCTCTCTGTCCATCGGGTTGTCTGGCTGCCCAGGCTGTTCCACTGCTTGTGCCACTCAGCAGGGACGTGCAGAGAATGTTAGAGAGGCAGGGGCTGACATTTCTAAAAGGGCTTTTTGGTGAAAACAACGAAAATAGCAGACCTCCAAGCTCACAATGCGTCGCAGCGCGACGTTGGAGGTCGGCTATTTTCAATGCTTGATTTCTACACAGAGAGGGCAATTCTTTCAACATAAGATGCTGCATTCAAGTTCAGGTGAGTTTGGACAAGGCAATTCTCTTGAATGCTGCCTTCAGGAAAGAGAGCATTTGCATTTTGTTCACCATAGTAAAACCTGCATTCATGGTCTGGAGAGGGCACTTTTTTACAGACGGATAAAAGGGTAGGGGCTCAAGCAGCCCCCTTTGATGTCTATGAGTGCAGGTAGGTGCCTGCCACTCAGTAATCCTGGCAGCAGGTGGTTTTTGTGCGCGTGACGTCATTAAAATAGCAGCGCCACTACACCTTTGGATCAAAAGAGATACGCTTGCAAAACAGATCATTGGGCCTCATTCACCAATAAGTTCTTAACTTTCTTCTTAACTTGTTCTTAAATTTCTTCCTAAGTGAATTCCTAAGTGAAGTCCAGTCACATTCATGAAACGTTCTTAGGAAGGCAAAATTGTTCTTAACTATGTTCTTATCATGATGAATGCCGATCCTCGTAACTTGAAGGGGTGTGCCAGGTAATCCTAATTATCATAGGTAGACGCCCCACATATCCTAATTTGCATCCCTATTACCATAGGGAGCCACCCACAAATCCCCATATAAGGCACGACTCTCTGCAGTCACACCTGTGTTTGATTGCTGTACACAGAACTAACAAGAAATCACTCACAGAAATAAAGTTGAGAGAATGAAGGCAAGAATAGCCTAACTAAAGTGTAAAGATGGTGGAACACCAGGCTCCAAACATTAAAAAAAAAATACTTCTGTGGAGATACTTCTGAAGTGAACAGCTAATTATTTGTATTTAATGAATGAATGTATTTTATTATTTCACTATAGACATCAATGTAAATTTGCTGAAATTAGAATGTTATCCATATTTCATGTTTGGAAATAGCATTAGTTGTGGATATTAAACATTTTATTACTGAAAGCTGGTAGGTGGGTATAGAGGGGCTTTAAGTTAGCAGCTGCTTGGTATGTAATGGGGTGGAAGTAGGGGTGTGGTGGTTGGGATATGGTGCATGGTGCAAGGGGGGCTTTCAGGTAGGAAGGGGACAGGAAAATGGGCGTGTGGCGGCTGTTGGGGGGGGGGGGGGTAAAGAGTTGTGCCGAGGGGAGGGGGGGGGGGGGGGGAATTTTCAGACCTGTTGAAAACTAGGTTCTAAACATTTTCATGTCAAGGACCCCCAAATTAACATGCATTCTGTAGACCCCCATGCACCTAAAAATATTTTCTGCCTGGGAAGATTTTTCAAGATTTATCAAAGTGTTAAAAAAATATCCCATCTACAAGCTCAAATTGGGCTGTAATGGTTATGCGTTCGGTTGTGAGCTTGTAGATCGGCTATTTTCAAACAAATTTTAAAACTGGGTTAAAATGGTAAAACTCTTCCTTGTTTTACTGTGGACCCCCTGGAACTTCCTAAAGGACCCCTGGAGGTCCTCAAACCACACTTTGAGAACCACTGCTCTAAAGATATGATACAAATATTTTGATGATTTAAATCATATTATTATACAACTGTAGAATTGATGAAACTTAAAGAATACATTATTTTAGCACAGCATGTCACACTTAAGAACTAAAAGGCCACCCTAAGAGTGCTCTACAGTATGCGTAGATTTTTTCTTAACATAAGAACAAATCACAGCTAAGAAAACATTGGTGTATGCCAAATCTTCTTAAAAAACTTCTTAAAAGGGTCTAAGAACAAATTTCTTCGTAAGAACGTTCGTAAGTAGGTTGGTGAATCGGGCCCAATGTTGTTATTCGATATTAGGATTGTGATTTTTTTACCCCAAGCTTTTTATACTAGAAAGTTGTTAAACAATTATTAACAATATAAACCATAATGGTTTAATCATACACTTAAATGCAGCCAGTCAGTCTTTCTGACATGATTTTTGGAGCTGTGTGAAGCACAGGCTCCCTATACGTGGCCGTGTGGGTCTGTCTGTGTGTCTGTCTGTCTGTCTGTCTGTGTGTGTGTCTGTATGTAGCCTGAACTTCCTAAACTTCGGCACGCCACTAGTCCCACAGTTTTGCCACCACACACTCGCGCCATATGTCAAATCGACCGGCTTACTCGGGAATCGTGGGCTATTACTTTTCTAAGAGAAAGGTTCTATAGTTTAATTGATATTAATTTATTAGTGAATTAATTTTCCCCATTGACTTATAATGGGAATCGCAAAAACTCACATTCAATTATTTGTCTCTCGCAAACCATAGGGGCTAGAGTTTCAAGACTTGGAGAGGAGGTTCATAATGATTTCAAGGATTAAATAAAAAATAATTGTGTCATTTGGCCGCATGGTGGCGCCATAACACCCCACTTTACGTTTTGGCCTGTAACTCTTGAACCGTAGGTCGGAAAATTAAAAATATTTTTTCCCTGGATTCCTTGGGTCATGACGCATCTCCCCATATAGGCCACGCCCATTTGCGCCATGATAGATTTTCCGCCATCTTGAATTTTCTCCAAAACACACTTTTTGCTCCTTTTCCTACATATTTTCTTCAAATATCACAAAAATCGGTACACATGATCCACACACACACACACACACACACACACACACACACACACACACACACACACACACACACACACACACACACACACAGCTCCACTTCACACGGGTGTGATTTTTTTAAATAAAAACATAAATTAAATTAAATTAAATTATTATTTAAGTCAATAAATACAACTTTATTCTGCACCTTACAATTCAATTTTAATATTGTATCATTAAAAAACATGATATATCATGAATGCATTTTTGCCCACCCCTAGTTAAAATACTGTAAGTGGTAGGGAGAGACACCTGTGACCTGGTAATTACAGTTCAGGAGACGATCACTGGGTTTAAGTATACTTTATTGACAAGAATGAAGGCAGCAAGCAAGCATCATACAGCATGGCATATTGAGCATCCTACTATAGAGACAGCATAATATCTAAAGCCTATGTAAGAGCATTAGATTGGCAGCCTAAGCACTACTATAAAGACAGCATAGAATCTATAGCCTAAGTAAGAACATTGATTGGCATGGATTCTGCCTCGGGCCATTTCTCGCTGTCCCACGATCCCCATGTTGCCATGAGTATCGAGGGCATAATCTTATTACAGCGAGCTCTGGCCCGAGACCCCCCACGGGGGATCTGAGGCAGAACCTAACGGTGGCGCTGGGGTGGAGGCGGGGCAGCAGCTAAGCAACATGAAGTGACCCACTAGCTACCCTGAACCTTGGGTAAGGGGGGGGCGGGACCCAGTGTCCCGGCCCCCGCCGCGCGCGCGCCCCCTTGTGACCGCCCCCTGAACTAGCTTTGATCCTGCAAATCGCCGCACTATTAAGGCCCAGACAAACAAAACATCATTAACATTATAGAAAAAGAAATTACTTAAATAACAGTAACATTATTTATTTATGATGCTAAAATGCTGTATACTTTTATATGACTAAACTATCCTGTCAGTCCCAAATACTAAATCGTGTTTGACAACAGGGAGCACTGCAATGATGTCTGGCCGTGTCTAAGGACAGAACCCTGTGAATCACACAGTAGTGAGTCATAGCTGAGTGGCAATGATTTAAGTGAGTTTGATGCATCCACTCCCCATTCTGAAAGGCTGGGGTCAATCTTTTCAAAACGTAAACTGATACGGTAGTAATTCATGTCTTTCAATTTCACTGTTTGCACACAGTACACCAGAGGTGCCCAAAAGGTAGATTGTGATCTACCAGTAGATCACAAAGGCAGACCACCTGATATAAAACATATATATTTATAAAACAATAATCACAAAACCTCTGTTTTTGGTATCTGTCACATCATGAATTAAGGTGACTTGACTGACATCAAGAAGGGCCTGCGTCAGCTCCCTTCACGGCTTCTAAAGTAGGCAAACCCCCACAATGCAATGCTTTGTTTTCAAGAGTCAGTAGCATTACAAAGAACCTGAAAACCTACCACTTCCATACAGAATGGGATGAAGACTTTCTTTCCCCCACTATAGAGGGTATGCGAGTGACATCATCATCATACCCGGAAGTTATGCGGGAACGCCTACTGAGATGCAAAAACTACTTTCTGGCCTTGACAGCCCATACATCCAAACAGAAAAGTCCTATCTGATTGCATTAAACAACGTTAAACTCACTTTGCCACTCGATTTGCCATTCGCTTTATGCATGTGCATAGGCTACCCTCTATTACCCTATTTTCTTACTATTTACGTGTGTTTGTCTTATTATGTAACGCCAGAGCTGCTATTCCAAAGCCCCATCAGGTACATGTTTTTGGGGTTGGGTAGATCATGTTGAACTGGTCATTTAAAAAGTAGCTCTCGAGTTCAGAAGAGCACAATAGATTCATCGGTGCCGTGTCATTCTTCCGACGGCACATTACTCCGACTTTGCGTTCTTCCAACTCGCTCCATTACTAATCCTATCCCGCAAGCGTTGCCACGTAGTCGGAGTAATGAGATGTCAGACTTATGGGCAATCCCCATTGTATCATGGTCAGAAAAGTCCTGGTCAGGAATGTCAAGGCAATTCCTGGAGAATTGTGCGTGCCATTGGAGACCTAACTCTGCGAGCTAAGAAATTTGAGACGAAAAAGCATCTGTCCAAGTTGAAGGTGTGGAAGCTACTAGCTACAGAAGGCAAAGAGTCAAAAGGGGTTTAGGGAGAAGATTGAGCACTGTGGAGAAGAGGCAGACTGCGATGGTACGGACACATACTAAGGAAGGAAGAGAATGATTGGGTGAAGAAAGTGATCTTGATTAACTTAGAGGGGACATGAACCACTGGCCGGCTTAACACCCAAGGAGCCAAACTCGTTCAGTAACGAGTTAAGGCCACTAGGTGTCACCCTGCCAAAAGGAGTTGTCTCGTCCCTGAACGAGTCAACGAAGGGTTAACTGTACGTGCAGCTGCCTGCCCTCTGAATGACCCGAGTCCATACGTCACCCCGTAGCAGAGAGAGAGAGGGAGAGAGAGAAAATGGCACGAGATGGTTGCATTGATTTCCATTCTACTCTGAAACATAAAAAGGGCTTTATCTCTGAATGAGGTGAAAAGAACGCCAGGGAAGCAGAGATCTGATTGTTTTCACGGCGACACTATAACGCGATGGTCGGCTCCCGGTTGGATTTTAGTTTCGTGAGCGTTTGTAAACAAAGGGATTATCTTCCTCAATCGTCAGTGGACACCCACGTGCACACGCACGAAGCTTCCGAGGCTCTTCAAAATAAAGCGTGAGTGAACGGCGGCAGCAGCAACAGCTAGAAATGTTATAAACCTGAGCAGCCCATGTGTTAAGAAGCAGACGTCAGTGCTGTTTGACATGAAAGCACTTGGCATTGACCATGAGTTTTCTTTTAAATTAAATGCAATTGTGAACAATAGCCAAGTAAGATAATGTATGCACTATCCTTTGGCCAATCATACGGCTCACTGCAGCTCAACAGTCAGTGTGAAGGGTGGTAAGGAGATGTCTATGAACTCTGTGTTTAAAGGCTTGAAGTCCATTGTCTGTCATGGAATCAACCACATGCTCTGGTATAGGGTGTTCCACACCCAGACAGCAGTGTGGAGAAAGGTTCTGTCCAGTGTGCGTGCATTGGAGCATGGGTGGCTGAGAGCATGTTAAGGCTGTGCATAGGCGGGTGGTTCATGGACCATTAGAGAAAGCCATAGTGCAACCCAGTGGTGCCTGGAAAGCATTGGAGCTTTAAGTCCAGTTCGTCCATAGCTGACCTCTACAGCGCATTACTCAAATGTTTGCAGGAGACGAAAATGGACAGCCTCTTTGCAAAGTGATGACGCATATCTCTACTATGACACAAAGGAAGCAATTAATAGTCCCTCCTCCTCTCCTCTCCTTTCTCTTTGGCCCAGGTACCCATATTACCCAGGTTATATAACTCAAGTTACACACATGCACGCACGCACGCACGCACACACACACACACACACACACACACACACACACACACACACACACACACACACACACACACACACACACACACACACACACACACACACACACCAAGTTGAAGACTAAATTTTCTATTTTAAGAGGCTATTATGTCAAGAACCTGTGAATGTATTGTTCTGGGGCCTTTGTAATTGTTTTACCCGTCCGTCCGTCCGTCCGTCCGTCCGTCCGTCCGTCCGTCCGTCCGTCCGTCCGTCCGTCCATCACACACACACACTAACGTACATGTGCATGCGCGCGCGCGCACACACACACACACACACACACACACACACACACACACACACACACACACACACACACACACACACACACACGCACACACACACACACCCACACACACACACACACACACAAACCACATACAGTATCTTACATAAAACATACAGTGATAATACATTGATTTTATCATTATATGATGTTCTATTTCTTCAGAGAAATCAATCTTGTCCATAAACCAACTCTGCACCAGAAGATTGCGTCCCCATCATCACTCTTAACTCTTATACTGCTTTGAACGTTCCCGTTCGCCCCATTTTTGACGGCCCGATAATGCCAATTGTACGTTCTTTGGCTCGTTCTTTTGTACCTTGGTTTGATGTCTGTAACCTGTTGAGGTGTCGCGCGGGTGTCTACCGTTGAAACAGCTCCCATAAAAGTACTCTTAAAATCCAACTGGACGTTAACATCAATGGAGTCACAACACTGTTCCATGTGTTTTTCTCTGGATCTATTGCTCTGTAGCGACTCATCAGCCTTGAACAGCCTTGACAAGCAAGCGTCGAGCTGAGACCATTTCACATTAATTCTTGCATGAGGCTGCCCCCTACTGCTGGTAGAGCCACGGCACACTCTTTAAGAGAACATTTCAAAAAAAAAAAGAATACACCTTTGTCTATATCATCGCAAAGGTAAGGTGCTTTTGCTGGCACAAAACCCAATAATAAATAACAACATCTGGCAGAATAAGAGTTAATAATAGAGGCAAGCATTTAGTGACATAGATTTTCTTCTTTCCTCCTTCATTATCATCCCACCCCAGATGCCAGTTACTGACATTCATAATAATCAGCTGTGAACTGAAGGAAAGAGTTCATGTAGATTTAGATTGAGCTATGTTGGCCTACATTAATATTGCGACTGAAGGTCGCAGTTTAGTATGAGAAACGGCACATGTCTCTGTCCGTCCGTATGCTTTTTTGCAGTCTATGGGTTTGCTACTCTGACATCACTGTGATGTCAAGGGAACCACACCAACAGAACCCCTTTTATGCCCATATATGGAGATCCCGGATGTCATCAATATTAAGCCCATATCTAACAGGACTTCATATGGGAATGCCCACTGTATATGGAGGCCACATCGGCCACATACCACACTAATAGAATCCATATATGGCCAAGACCAAATCATATGACTTTCACATAACGAATAACTGAGTAAGCATGTTTGGGATCTCACAGCATACCTCCATATACAGTACATGGATCTCCATATATGGGTACCAGGGGTCTCCATATATGGGTAACTGGTCCGATACACATCACTGGCCAGATGGCCAAGACATGGCGCGACCTCGCCCTTGTCGCCCTTAGGCGGCTCACTGGTTATTACACTTATAAAATATACCTATTTTAGGAGGTTAGTTGGGGCTGAAAGGCACTCCCAGTTTAAGAGGTTAGTTGGGGGTGGAATGCGAGAAAAGGAACATGAAAAAAAAGTGTTCAGTTTGGAACAAGCTGATTGAAAAAATAAATAGTTGTTAAACCCTGGATACACCATGGGTCACATTCTGAGGACGCTGAAGATGTAATTGAAGATCCCTGTGGGCGTAATTGAAGACTATGGAGCTGCTGATAACGCTGTATCATTCTGAAGAGCAGTGGCCAATAGGGAAACTCCAATACTCTGCCGGGCCAACCGCGACCAGTGGTGTAACTTCATCAGTCAGTGACTCAGTCAGTCAATGACTCAGAGACATTTCAGAGACATTCATTACCTGTAGGCTTAAGCTGCTGCAAGACGGTCTCAGCCTAGGTGTGTTATTTTGCCGGTCGAACTGAGGCAGTTTTAGGTGATTGTTCTCCTCCGTATACGCATCCGCAGCAGCCCCGTTTCAACGTGTCGTGTCTGTGTTCTCTTAAGTGCCGCTTCTCCCGTGGGGTTACGGAGAGAAGACAGAGAGATACCGTTTTATTCTCCCGTAGCCAGGGAGAAAAGAGGAATAAATCAAGATAAGGGTACTTATCTGTGTGTGTGTGTGTGTGTGTGTGTGTGTGTGTGTGTGTGTGTGTGCGTGTGTGCGTGCGTGCGTGCGTGCGTGCGTGCGTGCGTGCATGCGTGCGTGCGTGCGTGAATGCGCGCTTGATTTTGTGCGCGTGTGCGCGCGTGAATGCGTGCTTGATTGTGTGTGAATTCTGGCCCTTATGTGTCTCTATATCATGGTGTCCACTGGTCCAGCCTCATTCAATCTCACAAGCATTGCCTCCCCAACCCACAGCAGCATTAAAAAATACTCTTGCCATTTCAGTCAAAAAATATTATTAATTTGTTGTATATACTGTTTGTTTAGACTTACTGTTTTCTTTTTTGTTTTTCTTTACATATCTACTGCATAGTACTGTGTTCTATTTGTCTGTCATTCAATGTAATATGAGATACTTCATAAATAAAGTAACATAACTACAGGATCCTGCAATATAGCTGAATATCAGTGTGTCTGCAATGTACATTATGGGTGGAGGTGTACTGTATGTGCGATATGAATATGAGGAGGTGTGTAAAAGAGATAACCCATGACCTGAGGCAACCTGTGAGGGGAAAGGAGAGAGAGAGTGTGGGGCGAGTGAGTGTGGGGAGGCACATGTATTCATTTATAGTCTGGACACACCAAGCCCAGGTGATCCTCAAATCTACCAGGCAATGCATCAGACTCCACCCTGTCAATCAGCCTTAGCAGCAGCAACAACACGCAGGGTCGTCGCAGCAATCTCATCATCACAACTCATGCAGCGCTGTTCAAGTTGCACACCAACAAGGGACTGAATTAATTATAATCTATTTTGATACTGCACTTGATGGAAAGGAAATCTAGGAATGCGAAAAGTTGAGATGCAACATATTTTTTGGTTCAGTAATGTCAACTTTCAAGAGATAGTCGTCAAGATGTCTCGAGGGAGGCCGTGCAAACTAAACTCTTGAATCAGCTTCATGTTCGCTGTCTGTCGGCTTGTGGGCAATTTAAGCATCAGAATAAAGTGAGCAGCCTCCGAAAATACAGTATGTCTAGAGTGAAGATATAGTAGTGTTACCTTCCAGTGCGGGGAGTCCAGTAATGAAGTCCGGAGAGACGAGGGAATGAGGGCAACAGGCTGGAGGAAACCACCTGGGGCTTGATGGCAGTTCTTGTCCTGCAAGCATACCGTGTGGACACATGGATCGGAACACCACGCCTGCATGGGTGTTCCGATCCATGGATTCCCACCAAAATATTTGTCAGAGAGGGGAGAGGGTCCAGGCCACCCCAGCACGGCAAGCTAACTGTGTGGAATATTCCCACTGCAGGGACTGAGGTGTCACAAAAAGGCAGTTAATCAGGGTTGGGAGAGAGTCCTTTACCTTCTGCTCCACTTCCTATAGGCAACATACCGACCCTGCACGATCTGGCTGTGAGGGAAGGCCCTCCACTTGGTAGATGGGAGATAAGGAGTCTGGTCGGTGTAAGCTTAGATCCAGGATGGTGTGAAAGAGAAAAGTCAAACTGATTAATCAATTAAAACCGTGTGTCATTTAAGATATTTGCGTTGGCTATTCACAAATAGCAGCTGTACAAGCTCACAGCGGCTCTTTGTGCTGTGCTGCGAGCTTGTACATACATATACTGTTTTAAACCCTTTGAAAAGTTTGAATAACTTTGAATTCTTTTACACAGATCTTCTCTTCTGGGGGTCCTTGGCACAAAACTATTTCAGATGAGGGGTCTGCGGCCAAATACATATCATTTTGGGAGAACATCTGATTTAGAAGGAATTTTTAGAATGGGCCTCAGGTCTTAATGAGCAGAGACTGCAGGAATGGCCAGCAGGTATCTGGAGCTCCAGAGCATGAAGGCATGGTTCCGGACCGGAGAGGAGTGGTAGTAGTGGTACGCTGCATTAAACGCTGTTTGATTGACCAGAGTAAGCCACAGGATACTGGTCGTTGAGAGCCTCCAAATGTTTGCCATTGCATACAGCCCCCCAAACAGCAGTGAGTTGTTGCTCATTGGCGCAGAGCATGTGGCCTGTGGCCGCCAACTCTCGTCTGGAAGTCTCAGACGGATTGTACTGTACCCTGCAAGCCAAATGACGTCATGATGACGTTATGATAACGTCCTCCGGTGACACCGGTGACGTTCGGAACTAGGCCAGATAACAGCCCATATGGTGATGATCTTGACGTCATTAACAGGATGTCATATGGACCTTTTCGTTTTACAGGATTATTGTTATTGTGTGTAATGTTAGTTGAAATATGAGTATATAAGGTTATATTCTGGGACATATCTGACTAGTTATGATATAAGGTTATATTCTGGGACATACAGTATCTTACTAGTTATGATATTTATCTGGCCTCGATCGGACCCTCTCTGATTATCCAGGACGTCCGTTTTTGTGGGCAGGATTTATGTTGGTTGAAATCAGGTGATATTCTAGGCCAGATCTTAGTCATGTCACTTGATCTGGCCCCAATCGAGGCGTCACTGATTGGTCCAGGTCCTGACCGTGCTTGCTGGGTAACGGTCAGTCATCGTCTCAGAACAGGAAAGAACCCACAAGCACGACACCGAGACTATTAGGTAAGAAATCAAACGGCACAAGGTTTAATCCGGCAAACAGGCATGGGTCAGAACCTGGAGATAAATCAGCGAAGGAAAACTTAACCAGCAGGGATCAGCCAGAGAATCAGATACCAGCAGATCAAACAGCAGAGGCAACCTTAACCAGCGGGGATCAGCCAGAGAATCAGGGTCCAGGAGATCAAACAGCCAAGGCAACCTTAACGGGAACGGATCAGACAGAGGAGTATAGGTATGTGTGGGATTGTGTCCATGTGCCTGTGTGTCCGTGCCAGATGACTCTGGGTAATTTGCTCCTTATCTGGTGGCCTGTCAGTTCCTATCAGCGTGACCACGGGAGGGGGGGGGGGGTGGGCAGAGGGGGATTTATTCCACCCACCTAACCCCCCTTTTCTCCCCTCTTAACGATCATTATAAATGATTCATACGCTAGTTGTGTGTGTGTGTGTGTGTGTGTGTGTGTGTGTGTGTGTGTGTGTGTGTGTGTGTGTGTGTGTGTGTGTGTGTGTGTGTGTGTGTGTGTGTGTGTGTGTGTGTGTGTGTGTGTGTCACGGTGCACAATGAGTGGATGAGGAGGTGATGTGTGCCACATAAGAACTGAGTCACCAGTGAACAGACTGTGCATGTGTATGTGTGTGGTGTGTGTGTGCGTGTGTGTGATGGCCTGTTGGGTCTCTGTGGAAAATATTTTTTGGGAGAAATATTGCTGGGTAATAGGGGAATTGTGACATTGCATTTCCTTGCGTGTGTGTGCTTGTGCCTGTGTGTGTACACTGCTCTAAAGCCTTGGGAGTTGGGTTTCTGTGGCATAGAGAGACATCATCCCTTTTCTTTCAAAACATTGTACATAAGAGAAAAGAGCGATAAGATGCATAGAAAGAAAGAACAATAGAAAGCATGAACTGTGTGTGTGCGTGTGTGCGTGTGTGCGCGTGTGCGCGTGTGCGTGTGTGCGTGTGTGCGTGTGCGTGTGTGCGTGTGCGTGTGTGTGTGTGTGTGTGTGTGTGCGTGTCTGTGTGTGTGTGTGTGTGTGTGTGTGTGTGTGTGTGTGTGTGTGTGTGTGTGTGTGTGTTGCCTGCATGGTGCATTCATGGGAATGCATGCTAAATGTGTGGGTTTGATCCAGCGCTCCATCCATGACTTAGCAGTGGTTGTAATTGGTCTCCTGTGAGATGCAGGGACAAGAGTGAAACAGGCTTTGGTTGACTGGCCTAAACACTCCAGCCCAGTCAAGACCTTGGCCTCTTATTTGCTCTGGTCTTAAGCTAAACTAATACCACCACAGAGAGAGAGAGAGAGAGAGAGAGAGAGAGAGAGAGAGAGCAGACACAGACAGAGACACACACAGACAGACAGACAGATAGACAGACAGAGACACAGAGCAAAAAATAAAAGGTGGGTTTTTTAAATCAATAGTTATTTGATTAATTTAATTAAAAACTAATTATAACAATAAGGCTTTAGGCCTTTGCCATTATCTTACTTAAAAGGATTTGACCAATGGAATACATTTGCAATTACTTTTATATACGATAAGATAAGATAAGATAAGATAAGATAAGATACGATAAACACTTGTGTGCGTGCGTGCGTGCGTGCGTGCGTGCGTGTGTGTGCGTGCGTGCGTGTGTGCGTGCGTATATGCCTGCGAGTGAATTAGAGTGAGAGAGAGAGAGAGAGAGAGAGAGATAGAGAGAGAGGTGATCCTTGAGTCTTTTCATGAGATGTCTAATGAAGCTGTTTGTAGAGTTCCACATGCAGACCCCTACCACTCTTCATTATAACATCTCCTTTTGTGTCTTGCCATTATCTCTCTCTCACACACACACTCTCTTTCTCTCTTCCCCCCCTCTCTCTCTCTGTCGCTCTTAAATAGACACATTATCCCCCCCATTATACCAAATACTTTTCCCAGCCTCCAATCATCTAAAACCTCACCACTTTAACATATTATGTGTTCCGTTCTCTCTATATTTCCTTACTTTGCCTCATTTCCCTATGTATACTTTAACTTACTCTCTTTCTTTTTCTCCCTCTTTTCCTTCCTCCGTCTCTTCCTTCTCTCTCGCTCTCTCCATCATCGCTCTCTCTCTTCCGGCCCTGTCTTCCAAACTCTTGTTCTCTCCTTCTCGCTGTCCCCGTTTTCCTCGCCATCTCCCGGGCTGTCATTCTCTCTCTCTCTCTCTCGCTCTCTCTCTCTCTCTCTCTCTCTCTCTCTCTCTCTCTCCTCTCCATCCTACTATTCATGTGTCTCCTCTGTATTGCGAAAGGCAGAGAGTGAAGAGATAATTCCCTGACTTCTCTGTGGAGAAATGGAGAGTAAAAATAGAGAAGGTTACCTTTCATGTTCACTTTTAAAGGAATGTTTGAGATTTCCCCGTGATGATTAAATGGGCGCAGTCTTGACAAGGTCACACAGACCCTCGTGCGCGCCCACGCGGCGCCCACGCGGCGCCCACGCACACAATTGTGCGGCAGAACGTTGCTTTGTGTCTAAAACATAAAAAGTTCATACTGAATCAGAACGCCTTTCATGCTTCAGTGAAGGCTAACATTACTGCATATCTTGCATAGTGAGTGCGTGCCGCGCGGCACATCAGCTCTTCTAGCTCGATCCGTTCTTCGCCGTATGAGGGTGTTGAGGGCCCGGAAATAGCCGATCTACAAGCTCACGGCGCCTGGCGTCCGCGACACGCTGTGAGTTTGTCGATCGCCCTACGACAGAACATAAATGAGGCATTCGTCTGCATGTGAGAGTGTCTAAGCTGCAACGCTAGCAGAATTAAATGAGTGACTATTCACAGTTTTAGCATTTGGCCCCCTGCGTCTGCTTCCAATGATCTGAATAAATGATCTGAAAAAGGGGGCATGTATAGGCTATGTATGTAAAGCTGCATGCATGTGAATATTTATGCGGTTCTGTCTGTGTGTGTGACTGCGTGTGTGTGAGTGTGTGTGTGTGTGTGTGTGTGTGTGTGTTTGTTATTGGCCTTATTAGTGTGTTACTTCACTTTAAAATGAACCGTATCCCCGGAGACCAATTATCTGACAGGGCAATGGAAACTCACTGGTACCAGTGAAA
>NC_137812.1:44388024-44458024 GCF_963921795.1 Nannobrachium achirus
CGGTACCTATAGAACGTGTTATTCTCTCTTTCTCTCTTTATACTGTCATGTCTCCTGTCTCCCACAGTACGATAATAAGGAGAAATACTTCCAAATAATCGTTGAAAATATTACAGTGTGACTGAGCTTCGCGGCACTAGTATATGGAGGACTTGGGGATACAGTAGTAGGTGGCTCCAGCCATACCGTAGTAAGTACTGTATTTTCTTGCTCTCTCTTGCCTCACTCTCTCTTTCATCCTCTGCCTTTCTCTCAATCGAACTCAAAAGGTCAAAACACTATCTCAGCATTCCAGCTGAAAACTCTGTCTCGCTGGCCGAGTCACTATACAACCAAGTGAGAACATGATCGATAGCAGCTCTTGTTATGGGGATGCAATCTTTTAGGGGTGTGTGTGTGTGTGTGTGTGTGTGTGTGTGTGTGTGTGTGTGTGTGTGTGTGTGTGTGTGTGTGTGTGTGTGTGTGTGTGTGTGTGTGTGTGTGTGTGTGTGTGTGTGTGTGTGTGTGTGCGCGCGCGCGTGCGTGCGTGTATCATGTGTTTATCAAGTGTGTGTGTGCTTGTGTGGATGTTTGTCTGTTTGTAATATGTTATGCTTTTTGTGTATAGGCCTACATAAGTCATAACGGATCACAGCTACTAGTGTTCATGGTGGCCTAAGAGAGATGTTACTGTCACATTGCCTGTGGTTGAATCCAGGGTGGTCATGGCAACATTGTTACTATGGCTTTGGTGGAATTTATGGAGGCAGCAGGTGATAGGCTGAAAGTTGCTTCTAGTTGCGCACTGTTCCATTGTAGCACATAAAAAAGATGAAGATGAAGATGAAGAAAAAAATATATAGGACCGTCTCACTGAGTCATACTTGGTCGCACAACGACACAATAGATTTTCAAGATAACAACATGTGAAAATCTATGTATAAGTTTGACCTTTTAGAGAATGAAAAATAATAATTAAGTTACAAGGAGTTGACTGTTGCATGGTAGGCCATACATAAATGGTATAATGCGGTGGTGGCCATCGACCAGTCTGCTCTAAAATCACATTTTATAGCTGTTTTGATTCATCACACTCATTCTGCAAGACTGACAAAGGCTACTGTATGTGACTGTAACAGAGACCAAGCTTGGGTTCCATTACCTGGGTGTTTGTACGGAGGGGTAGGAATGGGCATATTTGCGTTGCACATGGGAATAATGGTACAAGGATATGGATTAATTGGTTTTATTTCATATTCTTTGACCATTTTGGCGATATTTGTTGTTGTGTTGCTGCAGATTGGGATGCAGATGAGCTGGAGGAGCATGGCCATGTGTTGCCATTCCCATTTGTTTGGCCATAATATCGTCGTTGTCGGGTGGAAACCTTATATGTCCAAAACCGTTTTCTGCAGTTTTCACTACTTTTGTGCGATGCCCTTGTAATGTATGATGAAGCAGGGCTTTAATTCGCGGAAAAAAAACGTACACATTTGAAACTCGGAGATACAAGGTTTCTACCCGACAGTGACGATATGAAATCTAGAAATAGGTTCAAACATCTGCACACCGGTTTAAAGCTTCCAAAGTATTTTATTAATTCCGCCATCAGGCAAATGATCGATTTGCCTGTGATTAGCTCTTTTATGACTATTTTGATGTCTTTGCTGTATTTTTGTTTTGTCCACACTGACGAGGAGGCTTTAAGCGGAGTAATTTCACTGCCTACAATGTTTGTCAGCCGTAAATGAATGTCATAAATAATCAAAATGAAAAAGAAAAAAGTAAGTGTCTAACTTGTGACAAGTTGTGAGTTTTAATTTGTTTTTATCACACATTAACACTTGACACTAAAACTCTGCAGTGAAGACTATTTGTATCTTTCTTAGTGCCGGAGAAAAAATAATTGGAGAAAAGCATGTTTTGTTCATTAGTATAAGGCCACTAGTTTTGGCTTATATTGGTTGAGAAACAGGGCCGTGCAGAGAATGTTAGAGAGGCAGGGGCTGAAATTCCTAAAAGGGCCTTTTGGTGAAAATATTGAGAATAGCAGACCTCCAAGCTCACAACGCATTGCGCTGCGATGTGTTGTGAGCTTGGAGGTCGGATATTTTCAGTACTTGATACCACACTGAACTAAGCATACATAAGGCAATACTGGAGATGTGGCGTACGGCATGGATTTCTGAGGGCAGTTTTTTCAACATAAGATGATACATTCAAGTTCAGGAGAGTTTGGAAAAGGCAATTCTCTTGAATGCTTTCTTCAGGTATGGCTTGGAAAGAGGGCATTTGCATTTCTTTCGCCATGGTAAAAACTGCATTCATGGTCTGGAGAGGGCATTTTTTACAGACTGTTAAAAGGGCAGGGGCTCAAGCCCCCTTTCATGTCTATGTGTGCACGTGCCTGGTGAGAAAACTCTCAGGAGCCTGCAAGCTTTATTAGCTCCAAGAGAGCGTCAATGATTAAAAGTGACGGTCTCATTTTCAATGACACCTAGTTACAACAAAAAGGCTGTTCTGGAACCACAAACAAGCAGCAGTCTAAGCCAATGCGGGACAATCCATTTAAAAGCAAAGTGGAATCGACTGCATCAAAGGCTTTAGAAACATAACCAAAAGAAATCGCAGCACAGTGCTTTTAGTTTGTCGACACAGTACAATTTAAAATGGGAGAAGCACTATCCCTGGCCTGGCCCTGAAGCCAGACTGAAAGCGCTTGGAACAGAACCCCCATAAATAGACAGTGGAGCATTCAGTGATTCCAGTATCTTTGCCAGACTGACAAATTTATAGATGGCTTGATAATAATTCAAGTTAGTTTTGTAAACAATTTTGTGATGGTACAGGATTAGACAGTTACCTTTATCATTATTTGAAATCAAAATGGCTAACATGGAATAGAAAAAGATCTCCACTTCACATGCGAGAGAGATAGATACAGTATACACATAGAGAGAAAGATAGAGATACAGTACATAGAGACTACAGGAGCCAAAGTGAAACAAAAAATAGGGCAAAAATGTGTTTTTCCCAAATCTTCCTGATCCATGTTGATGACATGAGTGTAGACATGCTGTGTAGTGATATTCGTGATTTTAGGGCAAAAACTGTAGGAGCAGTGTCCAAAAATGTGTTTTAAAAATCGGCCTGAAGGTGGCGCTAGAATAGGGCCATGTGAGAAATGAGGGGTGGGGTCTCCGCGTTGCCTTGGTGGACGAATAGGTACCGGCCCCGGCTCTCCCGGACGCTCCTAGCCCGAGTTACGGCATTTTATGTGCGCTGCAGTGGCAGGGGGTCCTCCACTGGGGGCGCCACCACTTTTGCATCCGTTCTGGAGCAGCAGGAGTCGGTGGTCCCCGGGAATTCCCCGTGAGCAGCCCCGTTGGGGTGGTCATTTGGTCATTTTTGCACATTTGGTCATTTTTTACATCTGGGGGTCCCCCAGGTCCCTGGGGCTCCGGGGGTCCTTGGAGGTTGTAGTTTGGCAGGCAAGGAGTGTGTGTGTAAAATGTGGCATGGATGGGGGCAACGGTTGTGGAGATATGAGCAGGGAAAAAGTGTGACGTGTGACGTGTGAGCACATTTGGTAATTTTTTACATCTGGGGGTCCCCCAGGGACCCGGGGGTCCCTGGGGCTCCGGGGGTCCTTGGAGGTTGTAGTTTGGCAGTCAAGGAGTGTGTGTGCAAAATCTGGCATGGATCGGGTCAACGGTTGCGGAGATATGAGCAGGGCAAAAGTGTGACTGACTGACTGACGCACAGACAGCCCGTGGAGGTTTTGGTAGTAAATGCGACCTACGGTCGCAATTACGACCAGTCATCTTGTGGTTCCACTTAAATCCCACTTCATTGTTAAGTCAAATACACTCGCAATGCAATGCACCATGGGCTTGTATAGTAGATCTGCTATTTTTACCAAACGTTCACCCATTTTTTATCAATATTTACAGAATATTAGCCAAATGTCTGCTGAATGTTTGCATTATTGTTGCCTTATGTTCGCCTTGTATGACATGCAAAGACTAGGGACGCTAAGGGTTCATGTGGCACAGTGGGAAGCATGGGTATGGGAGGGGGTGAGCACCGAGAGGGAGGTGCCAAGGTGTTTCAACAGACCTGGAAGCAGCTTGGTCAGTGTTAGGAGGAGCAATAGAGTCATCTTTTGACAACATGCAATAGAAGGAGGTATTAAGGTTTCAAACCTTAATACAGCAGCACATATTATATTACAAAAATGTTTAAACCAATGCAGCTTTAAGATAATATGGATCTTAGTTATGGTTGATTCGTTTTAATAGACGTTGTGTTTAAAAGAAAAACACATGGTAGACTATGATTCTCACAGAAACGTCAAGGTTAAAACACAATTAGAGTCTAGAGACGTATTTCCATTGTGGTCCTTGGTCTTGGACAAACAAAACATTACAACAAACCAATTGATTTCTTCAGAATAAATAGCAAGCGCTGCACCGAGAACTACATTAGATTTGTGCAGAGGCAGGAGGCAAAAAGGTGCAGAGTTCGAATAAGTAATGGGTCTACTCTTTCTCTGGGGATAGCAGGAGGCTATTGCCGAGTATATTTTCACATACAGCACATCCAGATTAAACAAATTGATCAAAGAAAGCAGCACATAGTATTGTTCTTTGTGCTCGAATAATAAGACATGTTTATGTGCTTAAAGCAATGCCAATATTATTTTGTGTATGTATGTATATATATATAATATATATATATATATATATATATATATATATATATATATATATATATATATAACATATATATTGGAAGTCAAGTCATGGATGTGTGTTATTTTTATATTTTTACTTGAATGTATGTTCCAAAACCTACATTGATTGTGTAGTTGTAAATGAGTGCAGATCAATTTGGATCTCGCTTTTCTCATAGCTGATTTATTACAAGCTGCCTCTAAGATGGATATCTGGCAAAGGCCCAGCATTTATTTCTTGATTGAAACAGGATAATTCAGTGGGAAAACATGGTGTTGTGAATTCGGTCTGAATGTGTTTTTTATTGTGTGTCTGTCGGGCGGGCGGACGGACAAGTGGTGTGAGTGATTGCGCGCTTGTTTGTTTTTCTGCTTTCAGTGGTGTCTTGGCCCCGCTCAGTTGACAATCTCCTGCTGCCCTTGTATTATCCTGATCGTTTCATTCCCATCCAGCCAGTCAGAGTGGACTTCCACACCTGTGCTCGATTCTGCTAAATACAGGGACTGCTATTTAGACCCTGCTTTTCACTGTATTCTCTGCCAGATTGTATCATGTGCATCCAGGGGCGTCACAAGGGGGGGGAGTTACTAGGGCCCAAGTTGGAGGGACCTTCATTATTTTATTCTTTAGCTATTGAAAAATAGCAGATATACAAGCTCACAGCGCTGCTATTTTTGAAAAGTCATGAAAATGTGTGCAAATCTTTGAATACATGTGTTTTTAAGCGAACATTTGTAACTCAAATCTTGCTTCTGGGGGGTCCCACGAACTAAATATTTTGAGATGGGGGTCCGTGGCCAAATACATAACATTCTGGGGGTCCTTCACATGAAAAGGTTTGAGCACCACAGACATGATAACATAGGATTTGAAATTTCACACATTTTCAAGATTTTTCAAAAATAGCAGATCTACAAGCTGGCAGCGCGGCACTCGGTGCCGCACTGTGAGCTTGTATATCTGCTATTTTTCAATAGTTAAAGCACAAAATGTGAGTGAATCCTTGTACCCAGGGCCCAGAATTTGGTGCGACACCCCTGTGCGCATCATGCCATTCATCTGCGTGTTTTCTCTGCTCACTATGCAGTCTGCCCGCGTCCGGTTACCTGACTGACTCATTTGCTTATTCTAAATTACACCTGGCTGCTGACCATCGCTGCTTCTCTGCCTCCACTTTGTTTCTGTTTTGCCTGCTGATTTGCATTTTACTAAAAGTATTTTCTGTTTGTGTTTGCGTCTCTGGTTTTGAGATTGAGAGCAGTCATCTTTTAATTTCTTCTTTTCAATTTAGGCCTAGTTAAATTATTTAATATTATGAATAGGCCTAAGTTAATATTATTATAAAATTATATTACATTCTACATTAAAAGCCCTATTTAGTAGGCCTACTTTTCTGATTAACCCACCCACCCTCTCTCTCCACTCCCCATTGGCTGGCATAGCCTTTTAACAGGGAAAGAACAAGTACAAAATTAAAAATTAAAATCAAAGTGCATTCATTCTGTAAATAGTAAATACCCCTTGTACTAACATTATTCATGCCATCACTGCCATTATTCCCAGAGCTGGATCTGGAGCATGGCCCAGTCGATGTCACCTAAAATGTAAAATCCTGCAATGTAACCTCAGATATAACTGGCACTATAGCCCCCATGGCCAAACAAATTGCATTGAAGGGGAAGTCCACTGCGTTTTCCAGTTTCACAAGCCAGTTGGAGCTCAATGCGCTACTCCTAATTAATTACTAGGCTGCAGCTTTTTCCCAGAAGCTACACATATGTAAGCATTTTAATAAGATGACCTCTCTCTCTCTCTCTCTCTCTCTCTCTCTCTCTCTCTCTCTCTCTCTCTCTCTCTCTCTCTCTCTCTCTCTCTCTCTCTCTCTCCCTCGTACTTTGATTGACTGACTGATGATTAAAGACATTTGGATGACAGAAATCTGTCCAGAATGACATGCGTTAGATATCTCATGAGACTGGGGACATGATGTGTCATGCACACGTCTTACAGTGTCATCTACTGTCACACATAAACATAACACAGGAACATGCCTCATCAGAACATGATAACACATGATTAACCATTAAGACTCCCTAATCGGGAGATAAGCGACCGTAGGTGGCTTATCTCCACAAATAGGGCAAAAATGTGTTTTTCCAAAATCTTCCTGATCCATGTTGATGACATGAGTGTAGACATGCTGTGTAGTGATATTCGTGATTTTAGGGCAAAAACTGTAGGAGCAGTGTCCAAAAATGTGTTTTAAAAATCGGCCTGAAGGTGGCGCTAGAATAGGGCCATGTGAGAAATGAGGGGTGGGGTCTCCGCGTTGCCTTGGCGGACGAATAGGTACCGGCCCCGGCTCTCCCGGACGCTCCTAGCCCGAGTTATGGCATTTTATGTGCGCTGCAGTGGCAGGGGGTCCTCCACTGGGGGCGCCACCACTTTTGCATCCGTTCTGGAGCACCAGGAGTCGGTGGTCCCCGGGAATTCCCCGCGAGCAGCCCCGTTGGGGTGGTCATTTGGTCATTTTTGCACATTTGGTCATTTTTTACATCTGGGTGTCCCCCAGGGGCTCCGGGGGTCCTTGGAGGTTGTAGTTTGGCAGGCAAGGAGTGTGTGTGTAAAATCTGGCATGGATCGGGTCAACGGGTGCAGAGATATAAGCAGGGAAAAAGTGTGACGTGTGACGTGTGAGCACATTTGGTCATTTTTTACATCTGGGGGTCCCCCAGGGACCTGGGGGTCCCTGGGGCTCCGGGGGTCCTTGGAGGTTGTAGTTTGGCAGTCAAGGAGTGTGTGTGCAAAATTTGGCATGGATGGGGGCAACGGTTGTGGAGATATGAGCAGGGCAAAAGTGTGACGGACTCACTGACTCACTCACTCACTCACTCACAGACAGCCGGTGGAGGTTTTGGTAGTAAATGCGACCTACGGTCGCAATAAAGCATGTGTTATTTACACAGATAGCAATTCAAGACCAATTTCTTCTTTACAAAACAAAATAATAAACTAACTCCGTAATATGAATTTGTCCATAACCTCCTGTGGTGGTGGGGTGGGGGTTGGGGGTGGGGGGCCATGCCTCCTTCAGCACCCCTACTTTTATGCTGACCTTTCACTTAATGCCTCTTCCCATGTCATACTTTGTATATTCCGGCATAAGGAAAATTGCATCATGGTCTAAACCAGTGGTTCTCAAAGTGGATTCAAGGGACTTTGTGGGTTCCTTTATTGGGGTCTAAATTGTACCATACAAGTCTGTAAGTGTGACAGTGTACACATGGAACCAAATGTACCCGTTAGTAGACTGTCAGAGTTAAGGGGAGACCTTGAAATGTAAAAGTTTGAGAAACATGCACTGGTCTGACCTACTGAAAGGTGAGAGAAAAGTAGCCTTCTAACCCTACTACAGCATGTAGCCAGTGGTCCAATGTCACAAATGTCTTGGTGAGACAAGACACTTGTGTTTCTAAAAGTTGGTAGAACCTTTTAAAGATTTGCCTTGTTAAAGACCCTTTCCTTGAAGAGGGCACCATCCGGGTGCCTGGTCTGTAGTCTTGCTTCTGTTGAAAAGCTTTCCCACACCTAGATTAAAAGTCTCTTTGACAGGTGCATAGGCAAGGTGCATAATGAACAATGAATAACATTAAAATAGTACCCTAACCCACTCACTGCCCAACTTGCACAGTACACGAGCAAACCTTAATGACATGCAACTTGCCAGCCGGTGGACAAACTACTCCCCAATACTTGAGTCAAAGTATAGATACTCTTATAAATATTTCTATTTAAATATAAATATAAATATTTCTCAACTACAAGTGAGATTTTGGACTTGAGTTGCTGCAGTATAGGCCTACTTGTATTTAAAACTACTTAAGTATTGAAAAGTGCATGTTTAAAACTATTCAAGATCCCGATTCCCGCCGGGGATGCCATGGGTGCTGGGGGCGTGTTCTCTCCTCCGCGTCATCAGCGCCCGTACCCTAGTCACCTAGTGGGTAGTGGCGAAAGTGTGGAGTTTGTATGTTCTCCCTGTGTTCCCTAGGGTAGGTACCCTCACACCATGCAGTAATCCTGGTCTCTATACTGCCTCCCCCTGGTCAGCCTGATGGAGGGGAAAGGAACTGGTTGGAATAACGTATTCCTTCCACACGCTACGTCCTACCGGGGAAACTCCCCCCTGTCAGGTGATAAGAAGCGGCCTGTTGGTCTGTACTCAAAACATTTACTTAAGTCCAGTACTCAAGTAAATATATTTAGTTACTGTCCACCACTGGTCTTATGTTACCGTTATGTTGCGTCTTATACTTGCGTCTCTTACTTTTTATAGGTCTCTGTCTTGCTTAAAAATAAAAACTCTCAGGGAAGACAGAATGAACAGCATAACATTGGCAGGTGTTCCAGTTCAGGCGAGCAGGAGACTGAGAGGGTTTTAATCTCCTGTGGATAACACCTGTTGTTCATGATAAGACAGATTCCCCCAACATTGTTCTTATTTTTTTCAGACTCCTCTTTTTCTTTGTCCAGTGCGAAAAACAGAAAGGTGCTCAGCTGGAGGTTATTGCCAAGTTCTGTTACCAGTGGTGTCAGCCATGTTTCTGACAGACAAAAGATGTTACAATCCCTTACATACTGCTGGAATTTGATCCTGGCTCTCATGTCATCCAATTTATTACCCAAGGACTGGATGTTCACAAGCTGTGTACGGTACAGGGCAGAGGAGGTGTACGGTGAACCGGTGAGTTCTTCCATGTTTTCTTCTGTGTTTTAAGCACATCTGCTGTTGTTATTGCACTCTCGTAGAATCTCTGTCAGCCATGACGAAGCAGAAGTGGATAACAGGTCAGAAAACTGCACTGGTGATTGTGATTCAATTTGACTTCCCTAAATGCAATTTGATCCCATGGTCAATCTTACTACTGGCAACATATTCTCTGGTCTATTGCATTATGATCAAGTCATTTATTTTGATTAATTAATTAATACATTCATTAATTGATATTTTATCCACCTGTATGTTGGAGAAAGGGATAGTCCTTGTAAGTCCAAAACCGTTTGTTTTGTATTTATCATTTTTAAAATGATTTAAACTACCTGTAGTGAAAACAGCCGATCTACAAGCATACAACGCCTCGCACCGCGAGGCGTTGTGTGCTTGTAGATCAGCTGTTTTCACTATTTTTGTGCGATGGTCTTGTATGATGAAGCAGAGCTTTACTTTGAGAAAAAAAAAATACAAATTTGAAACTTGGAGATAGGAGGTCTCTGCCCGACAGTGACAATATTCTCTAATATTTTGGAAACTAATAGGAGTCATATTGACACTGACAACAATTGAGTTATTATATATGCCCTGTGATAAGTAGGCCTATTTGGACACTTTGTAATGCTTACATCATGTGCTTTCTCCCCCCTTTTCTCCGGAATGACAATGAAGACATCAGGATCAGCCTTGGAGAGACAAGGATATTTACACGATCACGTTCCTGATGAGTGAGTAAGCTTCTTACACATTAAGATGTAATAAGCCTAATCCTTTTTCTGCTTTTGAACATGTGTCAGGAGAGGGAGAGGGAGGGGGGGACGTGGAGAGAGAGAGAGAGGGAGAGAGAGAGAGAGAGAGAGAGAGAGAGAGAGAGAGAGAGAAAGGCCTAACCCCTTTGATGTAGAATCAGTACTGGGACAGAAGCCTGCATTGATTATCAATAGTATGCTAACATGTCCGGAGGGCCTCATAAAATACACATACATAGAGACTCTCAGCAAGCAAGCTCTCGCTGTGATAAACACTTCCACGCAGTTGCACTTCCACTGTAAAGGGTGCACCGACAAGCGCACACACGCACACACGCACACACACACACACACACACGAACACACACACACACACACACACACACACACACACACACACACACACACACACACACACACACACACACACACACACACACACGCAAACAGAGTTTAATGATCTTCAAAGGGAAATGATGCACTGCAATAATAATAAACAAAGCAAAAAGAAAATGTTATCGGTCTCTGGTTCACATTTTCCCCCGGCTCTTCATCCACTTTGTGCTATCACCCATCCCCTGTCTCCCAGGGCACAGACCTCTCTTATCCCTACCACACACACACACACACACACACGCACGCACACGCACACACACACGCACTCACACGCACACACCACACACAGAGACAGTGCTGCTGTAGGGTTGTTCATCTGTCTGGAGTGGTGGCTTTTGAAAGGTCAGCCTTTGAATTATGACTGAATCGCCTGGTCACGGTGACCTGAGCGTGGGCAGCATACTCACACCATACTGGTATGTGTGTGTTTGTGTGTGCTTGCACACATGCACCACTCGTGTGTATATAGTTTACATACCTGCACAACCATACCTTTTATGGGAGTTTACAGAGTTTCACTGTTAAATTAACAAACTGTCTTTTACTCTGCGTGCGTGCATGCGTGCGTCAGTTTTGAAACAATATTTGAAACAATATTCAGATGTTTTACTTAAGTAAAAAAAAAAGGATCAATACTGCAATATAGAAATAATCTGTTACAAGTAAAAGTCTGGAATTCAAAATGTACTTGGGTAAAAGTACAAAAGTATTGGCATCAAAATGTACTTAAAATACCTATAGTAAAAGTACAAAATGTTTGAAAATAGCAGATCTACAAGCTCACAACGCGTCGCATCGTGACACGTTGTGAAGGAATAGAATTCTAAAGTGGATTAATGTATGTTTTATAATGTTATAATTTATATCTGCAAAATAACTAGTAACTAAAGTTTTCAAATGAATGTAGGAAGTACAGTACTTAAGTAAAAGTACTTAGTTACTTAACACCACTGGCATGCGTGCGTGCGTGCGTGCGTGCGTGCGTGCGTGCGTGCGTGCGTGTATGTGTGCCACTGCAGGGGGTGAAAGTCGGTTGGAGACACAGCTGGAGCAGAGGAGCAGGGCAGAGAGGCTGAGGGAGGAGCAGGTGTACTTCAGTGGGAGTGATGGAGAGGGACATGGTAGAAGCTAAGACAAATAGAGAGGATGGCCAGAGAATTAAACATCAGCCTCGGAGAGCTTCTGAGGGACACATTAATGACAGGAGATGGAGGAGGGGAGCAGCGGAGAGGTCACCACAGTGATAGAACGCAGAGCGAGTGCCAGGGGAGAGAATATAGATTGGCACATGCGACAGAGGTCCTGGACTAAATGAAGAGACTCCCTGAGAATCATCAACTCTCTCTCTCTCTCTCTCTCTCTGTGTGTGTGCGTGTGTGTGTGTGCGTGTGCGTGTGCGTGTGCGTGTGCGTGTGTGTGTGTGTGTGTGTGTGTGTGAGTGAGAGAGAGAGACAGAGAGAGAGAGAGACAGAGAGAGAGAGAGTGAGTTATACTATTTGTTTGTGCAGGCACACAGATACCGGTATGCACAATCTATGTATAAGCACAAACTATGTAAGCCTATGAACGTATGCATGCTCAAACAATAAACTGTGTGCTGTGTGCACAAACTATGTACTGCATGCAATGTATGTACTGTATGTGAATATGCATGTGCGTGTGTGCGTGTGTGCGTGTGCATGTGTGTGTGTGTGTGTGTGTGTGTGTGTGTGTGTGTGTGTGTGTGTGTGTGTGTGTGTGTGTGTGTGTGTGTGTGTGTGTTGGCAGCAGCGTAGGGACAGATGCTGCCTGCGCTCCAGGCCTACTGCTTTACGGCATTCTGCGGAAATGTTACCGTGCCAACCCCTAGCTCCTATCCACAGCCAATCACGTGGCACGTTCTCAGGGTAAAACAGAGCGGTTGCATATTCACATACAGTATAGACATATACCTATGGTACATCGGTAAAGGCAAGGCATATACTGTTCATCTGTCTGGAGTGCTGGCTTATGAAAGGTCAACCTTTGAAAAGGTATTTAAAGATAAATAAAGATGCATCATGGGGGACACAAGCCCACCCACCAGGGTGACTCTAACCCATCAAAACTATTTATGAAATAACTAGGATTCTTCTTAACCCACATACAATTGACATCAGTCAATGAGACTTCAAACCGCTTTACATTATAGTCCCCCAGAGAGGTCTATACAAGAGATTAACCCTTCAACAATAGAAGTAATATTTAATAGAGAAATAAAAAACAAATAATACATTCTAGCATTTTGCATCAAAATCAACAAAGGTTGAATATATCCTGAATCGATATTGGGGTTGCAAATTAGCCTAGGCTACAAACCCTACATACAATGCAACGGTTTCATGTTTTTATAACTTGATACATTGTTTTTTGTATTGTCCCTGTCAAATAAACAGGTAGGCTGAAAGTACAGTATAGAACATAATAAAAGTTTTTTACCCTGGATCTAAAAGTAGCCTGAGTTGGCACATGTCTCCTCAGGTCCTCTAGAAGTGTAGAACTACAGTATGTGTGGCATAATAATTAAATGCTGCTTCAGCATGTTTTGTTTTAAGCCTGGGAACAGTTAGTCGGCCAGTACTGGACGATCTGAGCCTTTCTCGAGGCCTCATAATGTAAAAAGTAGCAAAGTACTGCCTTACGCCATTGCATGATTTAAATCAGCAATATTTTATAATCAATTCTGACACACTGGAACCCTGCAGTGCAGTGAAATGAGTATCGGTATAAAATATGTTCAGCTTTCTTCGTGCTTGTTAAAACTCTATCGGCTGCACATTCCGAATGAGATGCTGTCTCATAGCATTTTTAGGGTGACCTGAAAGAAGACCATTACAGTACTTTAAACTACTGAAGTTAAAGGTATATATGAATATGTTTATCGATGTCTCGTCTGTTCGTCTGGACGAGAATCCACTGATTCCTGTTTTTTAAAGATGAGATTAGGCTGACTTTATTATTGGCTTGACGTGGCGATTCTAATTTAGACGAATAATTTCACAATGATTTCTGGCTTGGCCTTTAGCTTTCAAAGAGAGGGAGGCGAAGGTAAACTTTTAGCCTTGGCACCAAGGATAATGATCTAAAATGTGAAGGAAATGTTGGCACATCAAATCATAGTTTTGTCAAATGCACTGTTTAGGGCAGTGGTTCCCTTCCAAAGAGCCACGGACTGATGAGGTCCGCGACACGATTGGGTACCAGAAAAATTGTGTTGCATGCCTGGTCATTCTGTGTTGGCCTACAATATGTACCTGGGACTGCGACCATGACTGGAGCGCCTGTCTGGTTTCACTTTCTGAATGCCAAATTACACGCTGTGTCATCCACAGAGAAATGCTGGCGGGCTGAGAAAAAAAAAGTCATTGAACTTTAACAGCGCATTCAATTAACAACCACATCAAAGAACATTCCACTACAATAACTCGTGTCTGTTTGAGCACCTTTGTGAGGATGGATGCAGAGCACAAATAGCTTCTCTTTCATAGCGTCAATATCTCACTTCAGGGGAGAATGGTTAAGTTGGCAGATAAAGTGGCTGCATTCACAGTCAAATTGAACAGGGGCATATTTGACATCAGGGGTTTTTGGGAGAGAATGAGACTGGGCTTTCTCCCAGCTGGTGCACGATCACATACCTTCGCTGTCAACAGAGTTCGAGTGTAACTCCATAACCAACCATCCTACGAGGTGCGAAGGAATGGACCCGCGATCCATTTGTGAATGTCCTAAGGTCATCCGTATCCGTGCAAGAAGAAGATAAACAGTTTTCAAATGATGGTGGCCTCAAAAGTATGTTTGAAACTATTTAATCTCTGTCAACCTTGTTGGATTAAAATCAAGGTTGAATATCCTGAGATAGCCACAAAAGCACTGAAAGCTCTGCTTCAATTTGCATCACACCATTATGCAAAAAGATTAGATTTCTCTATAATGAATATTCTTTTAATCAGATATTTTTGTATTGGATATTCTGGTCCATTGCCGTCTGTCGACCATCCAGTGTACAGTATACACCAGGGGTGCCATTTGGGGGATCAGGGGATGCCAATGGCCACCCCCTAGTGTTGCACATTTAACCTCAAATTCAGTTATGTTATGCTTATTGTCCCAAACTCATTTATTAACCACATTCAATGTGGCATCCCAATTTTGGGAATGTCACTATAGACGAACATCTTCTCTTTTCAGATGAGTGTTAAAATGTTTTCATTTACTGCTTTCAATCATTTAATGATTTTAGCAATTTTGATGTCAATGGGTGGGGGCATGCGTACAAGTGGCTAAATGTGTCTTTTTAGACAAAATAAGGCGGCAATTTCTTTATTACTTTTTACAGTAACACTTCTAGCCCCCATAAAGTCACATCTGCCCATGAAAGATTGCGGTGCGTCTTGGGAATGGGTTTATTGTGTCTAAAAAGACATATTTAGCCACTTGTACGCATGCCCCCATGCACCCACTGAAATCAAAATTGTTAAAATGGCCAAAACGATAGAAAGCAGTAAATGAAAACATTTTAACACTCGTCTTTTCTTTTCTCTAATTACACTTTTTTGCCACCCCCTGTGTCTTTCTGAAATTACGCCTCTGGTATACGTACACTCGTACAGTATAGGTAAATGGTCTGTATATCTATAGTCCATTTCCAAAGAACAATATCGTCGTTGTCGGGTGGAAACCTTGTATCTCCAAGTTTCAAATTTGTATGTTCTTTCGCAAAGTAAATCCCTGCTTCATCATACAAGGCCGTCGCACAAAAGTAGTGAAAACAGCAGATCTACAAGCACACAACGCCTCGCAGGCTGTTTTCACTACTTTAAATCATTTTTAAAATGATAAATAAAAAATGAACGGTTTTGGACATGCAAGGTTTTCACTCGACGACGATGATATGCGTTACATTCACCTTGATGGCGGAGGCAACCTGCTGATGGGCAGCAGCGAGGGCTTTAGTGTCGTGCTCAACACTTGGACATGAAGCCAGGTGGAGCCGGGGATTGGACAGGTCAGCCACTCTACCTGCTGAGCCACTTCCCCCCTGTATGCTGCATGGACGCTCTGTTGTTGGGTCATCTACTGCACCGGTTCCCAAACAATGGGTCGGGAACTATTTGTGGGTCGTGGACACATTTTTATGGTTTAATATTTGGTTTCCTATGTTTTGCTTTTAACTATTATTATTTCAAAACATTTTCCAAAAGCATTCCCAGAAAAGCTAAAATGTTCATAGATTAAAAAACAAATTAAATGTTTTTCCCATGTAATTTCATGACGAAATCAAAGAAAAATCGAATAAATTCCATAAATTAGAACACAAACGTTTAAGAAGTAGTGGAAATAGCGAATAGTGAATACAAGCTCACAACGCGGCGCAAAGCGACGTGTTGTGAGCCTATAGTGTTGTTGCGACCGTCAGGTCGCAGTTACTATCAAAACCTCCACCGCCTGTCTGTCTGTCTGTCCGTCAGTCTGTCAGTCTGTCAGTCTGTCAGTCTGTCTGTCTGTCACATCACGTCACACTTTTGCCCTACTCATATCTCCGCCATCGTTGCCCCTATCCATGTGAAATTTTCCACACACACTCCTTGCCTGCCAAACCACAACCTTCAGGATGCCCGGACCTCCACGGACCCCCAGGGACCCCCAGGGACCCCCTGCCACCGCCGCCAAATAGTGCAAAAATGACCAAATCAACACCCCAACTGGGCTGCTCATTGGGAATTCCCGGGGACCACCGACTCCTAGTGCTACAACAGTCCTTCACCTTCATTGGTTTAACTTTGCCCCGCCCCCTCCCCTCATTGGCCAAAACTTTATTTGGCTTTACTCATCAACCGTTTGTCGTACAAACTTGTGGGTGGTGTCAATTGACTTGATTAAGAGTCCTTCACCTTAATTGGTTTAACTTTGCCCCGCCCCCTCCTCTGATTGCCCCAAACTTTATTTGGCTTTACTCATCAACCCATTTGTCGTACACACTTGTGGGTGGTGTCAATTAACTTCATTAAGAGTCCTTCACCTTAATTGGTTTAACTTTGCCCCGCCCCCTCCTCTGATTGGCCGAAACTTTATTTGGCTTTACTCATCAACCGTTTGTCGTACAAACTTTGTGGCTGGAACCAATGCCACTTACAGGCCTCTTTGTGTATACTGTGACCTGACGGTCGCTTATCTCCCGATTAGGGAGTCTTACTGGTGTAGTGTTTACTGTCAAGATTCCAGGATGACCTCCCACTTGGGTAATGTCGCCCCCTGGCGATCATTCAGAGAAACTACTTCAGCTCCCGTACTACGCAGGTAGGAAGGGCCTGTCACTCAAACCGGAGTGACCCGCCTCCAGGCTATATAAGCCCCGGCAGGCGGAAGTAACATCCTCTTTTCACTCTCTGCGATATCACATTCAGATAAGTTGAAACTCAGCCTTTGTATTTTATTCTTCGCGCATTAGCCTAAAGCGGTGGCATTGGAGTCGCCCACCGGCGAGTGTAGAATTAAACCCGTACTTAAGAATACTTATTCTTGTCCCGTCCTAAACCGACGGTTTTCTTTTCTATAACAAAGAAGTTTACCGCTTGTTCAGGCTTCTGCCCGAACCAAGCGTGGCCTAGCTTTAGCCGTTAGCTTGTTAGCTCGTCAGCTTCCTTTGTTAACGTTAGCTACACTGCTTCGCTATGAACCCTCTTGCTTTCTGCCGAGGGAATGTATGTTTGTTCTGCTGTTAGCTTGTTAAGGCCTCTGCCTGAACCAAGCGTGGCCTAGCATTAGCCGTTAGCTCGTTGCTCGACAGCTTCCTTGTTAACGTTAGCTACATGTTTCGCTATGGTCCCTCTTGCCTTTTTGCCGAGGGAATGTATGTTCAGCAGCGCGCCTTGGTCAAGATGGCGCCAAGCGACGTGAGACACCGCCTGCCGTACAGCCGACCGCAGCTAGCTCCACTGTCACTGGAGCTGGCGGGTCTGGCGGAGTTACCGCGAGGAAGGTGACTAAGAAGTCTAACAATATCCCTCCGGTGACCATTTCTCCTACGGGCGCGGTGCCTAAAGAGTAGCGTTGTGATGTGACCGTCGGGGACGTCCCCTTCGACGTGAACTTTAGCAAAACAGTCCGATCCTTCAGGCGCGAATCGGACCTGAGCTCCAGTCAGAGCGAGGGTTCGTACTCAGGATACTCTGAGGACGAGAAGGAGGAGGACATGGCGGAGGAGGATGGCTCTCGCCCTGTCTTTACAGTGAAAGGTAAGGCCCCTGCGGCGCCAGCACTTCAACTGCCCCTCCACCCGCCAGTCAGGCGGGTGGAGCGGGTGGAGCGATAGCAGAGGACGTTGGTTTTCTGCAACGGAGATGTTGGATTCACTAAAGCGCTACAATCCTCATGGAAGTTACACAAGCACAATCTTTTCTGGGTTCTGTCAGACCCCAGTATAGAGTGGTGGGCACGACGTTTATTTTCTGTACCCCGCGTCGGGGAAATGAAAATGAGAATGTCGATGTATATGCCTCCTGTGTCCCAGATAGATCTGTTGAAAGAACAAAGTCTGTTTCTGTCCAACTCTATTGCACTAGCACAGATGACTCCATCTTGCATGACTCCTGTAAAAGTGTTGAAGTCCTGTCAGGACTTTTTAATCAATCACGGGTTTTATCAGCAACCAGTTTTGTTAATGTCAAACATTTATATGGTTCCTCTTACACGCGAGGGGAATATCCCTCGCGTGAACAATGCAATGAATTTAACGATGAGTCACTAATTCTGTCGGCCTACTATGAGCCCTCGTCACGGGACAAGCATGAAGGCCTTAGCGCAGGTATTAAACGTAAAAGTTCCTCCCCTGTCAGGGGAGAATGCTTTAGCTGCGGACATTGTAGAGGGGGATTGTGTTGGGGCAGGGGTCCGTGGTGTCACCCGGTTCCCCTCCCCCCAAACGAGGACGTTTATTTTCCCCGCGTCGGGGAAATAAAAATGAGAATGTCAATGAATATGCCTCTTGTGTCCCAGATAAATCTGTTGAAAGAACAAAGTCTGTTTCTGTCCAACTCTATTGCACAGACGGCTCCATCTTGCATGCCTCCTGTAAAATTGATGTAGTCCTGTCAGGACTCCTTTGTCAATCACAGGTTTTGTCAGCAACCAGTAATGTTATGTCATACATTTAGATGGTTCCCCTTACACGCGAGGAGAATATCCCTCGCGTGGTCAATGCAATGAATTAACAATGAGTCACAAAATTCTGCCGGCCTACTAATGAGCCCTCGTCAAGGGACAAACATAAAGGCCTTCCCCGCGTCGGGGAAATGAAGATGAGAATGTCAATGTATATGCCTCTTGTGTCCCAGATAAATCTGTTGAAAGAACAAGTCTGTTTCTGTCCAACTCTATTGCACAGACGACTCCATCTTGCATGCCTCCTGTAAAATTGATGTAGTCCTGTCAGGACTCTGTAGTCAATCACAGGTTTTATCAGCAACCAGTAATGTTATGTCAAACATTTAGATGGTTCCCCTTACACGCGAGGAGAATATCCCTCGCGTGGTCAATGCAATGAATTAACAATGAGTCACAAAATTCTGCCGGCCTACTAATGAGCCCTCGACAAGGGACAAACATAAAGGCCTTAGGACAGGGGCTAAGATAAATGCATGCCTCCTGTAGTAATGATGAAGTCCTGTCAGGACTCGTTAATCAATCACAGGTTTTATCAGCAACCAGTAATGTTAATGTCAAACAATTATGTGGTTCCTCAAGCGCGCGAGTGGAATATCCCTCGCGTCGACAATATGACTCCTTTATGCATGCCTCCTGTAAGAATGATGAAGTCCCGTCAGGACTCCTTAATCAATCACAGGTTTTATCAGCAACCAGTAATGTTAACGTCAAACAATTATGTGGTTCCTCATGCGCGCGAGTGGGCTTTCCCTCGCGTGAGCGATGCTATGAATTTAACTTTGAGTCAGAAATTCTGTCGGCCTACTATGAGCCCGAGTCAAGGGACAAGCATAAAGGCCTTAGAGCAGGTATTAAACGTAAAAGTTCCTCTCCTGTCAGGGGAGAATGCTTTAGTTGTGGGCGAGTCTGTTTATCAGTCGAATCGCTTTGTTCTTCCTGTCTCTCTATCGAGCGAAGTGCGAACGCTTCCGGTGACACCGGATACGGATTCGCTCGCTCCCCGCTTCCGGTCCCGCCGCAAAATAGCTCCGCTAGTCAAGCGGTACAACCAGAAGGTGTTTCCGCCATGCGGCCTATTGAACCCTTGCGCTCCGCATCCGGTCGTTCCGGATACGGATACGCAGGTCTCCCGCTTCCGGTCCAGTCGCCAAATAGCTCCGCCGTCACGGAAGCACAGTGGTGGGGTTTCTCTCTCTCAAAACACGCTAGCACGCTGCGCGCGCCAGTGGAAGTTATGCAACCCGAGCCATTGGGTATTTCGAACGATAACCAGGGGTTACAGGTTACAGTTCGCAGACATACCCCCGCTTTCGAGCAGGGTTATTTATACCAGGGCGCGTGGTTTAAAAGCAAATCTTTTGAGAGAAGAGATCAGCTCCTTGCTAAGCAAGGGTGCTATAGTGGAGCTGGACAGGACCTAATCCCGCATGGGATTTTGGAGCCGTTATTTCCTGGTGCACAAAAAGGGGGGGGGGCTACGTCCCATCCTGGACCTAAAGGCACTAAACGTGTACCTGAAGAAATACGTTTTCAGGATGCTAACTGTACCCACCATGTTACGGTCGGTCAGGCAAGGGGATTTCCACTGTTCAGTGGATCTGAAGGATGCTTATCAGCACGTTCAGGTTTATCCCCCACACAGGAAATTCCTACGGTTCGCCTTCGAGGGTCGCCTGTACGAGTATACAGTACTCCCTTTCGGTCTGTCACTGAGCCCGAGGGTTTTCGTGAAAGTGACCGAAGCAGCCATCGCCCCGCTGAGACAGCAGGGCGTCAGGTTGGCGACGTACATCGACGTTTGGATGATTTCAGCGAGCTCCGCCCACGAAGTGGCGCGTCACACACAAGTGGTTTTGGCTCACCTGAAGGCCTTAGGTTTCATAGTCAACCACGGCAAGAGCATGCTGACTCCAGCACGTCGTCTTACATTCATTGGGGTCCTTCTGGACTCGTCCGACATGTCGGCCCGTCTCTCAGAGGAGAGGGTGGACAGGTTTCGGGAATGTCTCGACTCCTTTCAAGTGGGCCAGGTGGTCACTTACAGGAGTTGCATGGTACTGACGGGAATGATGGCTTCCGCAGTACATCTGTTGCGTTTGGGCAGGTTTCATATGAGACCTTTTCAACGATGGATGTTATCCCTCGGGATCCCGCCCTCCTTGAAGTACAAGAAGGTTACGGTTTCCCCTTCCTGCGCGATCGCCCTGTCTCCTTGGCTGGTGGAGGGGTTCCTCACCAGCGGAGTCTCGATTGGCGAGGTGGTTTCCCACAAGTCGATCACGACAGACGCCAGTCTCAGTGGGTGGGGAGCCACTTTCGAGGGGCGCACAGCGCAGGGGCTTTGGCCTCTGGAGATGAGGGGTCGTCACATCAACTATTTGGAGTTGATGGCTATACTCCTGGCGCTCAAGCATTTCGAGCCTTGGATTTTGCATTGTCACGTCCTGGTCAGGACCGACAATACGACGGCCATGTTTTATGTCAACAAACAGGGGGGCCTGTCGTCGTTGCCACTGGATCGTCTGGCTCGAGAATTGACGGTTTGGTGCTTGTCGCGCCTCAAGTCGATCAGGGCCTTACACGTCCCGGGTCTCCTCAACAGCGGAGCAGATCTCCTGTCCAGGGGAGGTCCTCGCTACGAGGATTGGTCTCCCCACCCCAGGGTGGCGAGCCAGATTTTTCGCAAGTTCGGTTAGCCAGTGGCGGACCTGTTTGCGTCAGCGGAGAATACGAAGTGTCCGTTGTTCTTCGCGGTGAAGGGCAGTCCTCCCTTGGGGTTGGACGCCTTAGCGCACACGTGGCCGAGAGGTCTACTGTACGCGTTTCCCCCCTTCGACTTGATCCGACCCACTCTGGAGAGAGTCAGGAGGTTCGGTCTGGAGATGCTCCTGGTGGCTCCCTACAAGGGCACGTGGAGATCGGCGATCGCCCCTCTCCTTTGCGAACCGGGTTGGCAGCTGCCTCAGCGCAGTGATCTGTTGAGTCAGGCCAGGGGGGAGATCTTCCACCAAGACCTGCAGGTCCTAGACCTGTGGGTTTGGCACGTGAAAGGTTAAACCTGCTGGCGGCCGGTTTTTCTTCTGAAGTGGTTGCTACCATTCAGAGTGCTAAGGCGCCTTCGACGAGGGCGTCTTATGATGGAAGGTGGAATGCCTTTGAGGACTGGTGTGAGTCGCGTGTTCCACCGGTGGTGGCCCATGTGGCGTCAGCCCAGGAAATTCTGGAATTTATGCAGGACCGCTTGAGAAGTGGTCTGGCATTTTCTACCCTTAGGGGGTATTTGGCGGCTATTAATGCCTGTCACCTGGGGGTGGCGGGCAAGGCACCTTCTAAAGTCCCGGAGGTCATCAAGTTCTTGCAAGAAGTTGAACGTTTGAGGCCGGTGACTAGGTCTTTGTTCCCAGTTTGGGATCTGCAGGTGGTTCTGGGAGGCCTATGTCGGGCTCCCTTTGAGCCGCTTGTAGGGATGCCTTTGAAACTTTTGAGTTTCAAGACGGCTCTTTTGCTGGCTTTGGCCACGGCTAAAAGAGTCGGTGACCTGCAAGCTCTCTCGGTGTCTTCGGAGCGCATGCAGTTTATGAACAATGATCTCAAGGTGTTGCTCAAGCCTCATCTTAAGTTTGTTCCTAAGAACATGGTGGTTCCTAAGGAGCCTGTTGTTCTTCTGGCTTTTCATCCTCCTCCGTTTGTCTCGGTGGAGGATGAGCGGCTGAATTGCCTTTGTCCTGTCAGGGCATTGAAGGCCTACTGTGACAGGACTGCTGGTTCTAGAGCTTCTTCTCAGCTCTTCGTGGAAATGGGCAATGTTCTTGTCAGAAAGCCGGTGTCTAGACCCACTCTTTCGAGGTGGATTGTGGATGCTATTAGGCTGGCTTACTCTAGTGCTGGTGTGGAAGTGCCGGCGGCACTCAAAGCCCATAGCACTAGGGGTGTGGCTACTTCGTGGGCACTGGCAAAGGGAGTCTCCGTTCAGGAGATTTGTGTTTCGGCGAATTGGTCTTCGCCTTCTACCTTTGCAGCCTACTATCACCTGGATATCGAATCCTCTTCGCTAGCGCATTCGGTTCTGGGTGCAGCTGCCTCCTCTACGTCATAGAGGAGTCGGATCTTCCCCTCCCACAGGTGGGCATGTAGCCACCTGGGGTATTTTGGGGGGGGACCCTGTGTTTTCCTTATATAGTGTGTCTTACTTATAAGGCGGACTTGTCTTTTCATTTAGTTGAATGAGGCGGACTTCGGTCTCTCAGGGTCTCTCTCTATTTTTTCTCATTCTTTCACACCCAGGTCCGGTGGGCCTGGGACCTTCTGGGTGATGGGTCACGCCCGTCTGGGCTGTGCTCACCCGTATGAAGGGTGTGTGGGGGTATGAGAGTAGGTTGTGGCTTAGAGGGGAGTTTAAGAATCCCAAGTGGGAGGTCATCCTGGAATCTTGACAGTAAACGGTAGGTTCCGTACGGAACCATTGTTTACTTAGAGATGGAAGGATGACCTCCCACGTAATGCCCCTCTGTTTCACTGAATGTGGCAGAGAGTGGTATTAAGAGGATGTTACTTCCGCCTGCCGGGGCTTATATAGCCTGGAGGCGGGTCACTCCGGTTTGAGTGACAGGCCCTTCCTACCTGCGTAGTACGGGAGCTGAAGTAGTTTCTCTGAATGATCGCCAGGGGGCGACATTACCCAAGTGGGAGGTCATCCTTCCATCTCTAAGTAAACAATGGTTCCGTACGGAACCTACCGTTGTGAGCCAAAGCGACGTGTTGTGAGCCTGTAGTGTAGTGTAGGGTTGTGAGCCACTAGTTTGGGTCCCGACCTCCCTGTCTAATCTCACAAGCTCAAAAGTTTGGGAACCACTGATCTACCGTATGAATAAACAAGATAAACCTTTAGTGGGTTACCGGTAAGTGACTACTATTCCATCCTGTAATAACATTTTCACCACTGTAAGCATTTCGCATGGTTTTGAAGTGGGCTGCAAATGTATTGACAGGAGATGCACCAGTGTTTACGTGATGGCAAAGGCATCTTTTCATTTTGGTGCCATTGGCTCATTGACCAACATAATAACTTTGTTTTGGGAGATATACAACCTTTTAGCCTTTGCTGGCCATATAAGCAGTTTGGACAAACATTGGACATTATTGCTGCCTGGTGTGAGCGCACAGTAAGTGAGGGCTGCCAAGTCGCACGCACGCACGCACGCACGCACACACACACACACACACACACACACACACACACACACACACACACACACACACACATTTTACTGTTAATACTAGTTCATGTAGCCTAGATAATAATGGCCTATGGCCAGATGACCAACACTAAAAATATCCATATAAAAAAGAGGGAAAGGTACAAATGTTAGCAGGTATTAATGTACTGTACCGTATAAAGTGTATAGGCTGCACTTTTGAGTGACTGATTGTTTAACTTCTCTGGTTTCTAAATTTACTACTGTCCTCCGGCAATTACTGTAATAGCCTATTTTCTTCTCACAAACTCTGTTGTTATTCAGTTTGTAAGTTCTGCGTTCTGTTTTTCTTTAGGCACCTGCCCTCCCTCTCTGCACAGTCTCGAGTCTCAGTTCTGTGATGGGGGGCGAAATGAAAGGTGTGCAAGTCTGTGGTGACTCTCGGTTCATTAAAGCACAGACACATGCACGATTGCACGCTCACACACGCAGTCACGCACGCATATGCCCGCAGTCAGTAGTCACGCATGCACACGCACACACAGACAGACTCGGGCACACAGACTCGCACAGCCAGCAGTGCTGCCTAAAGAGACAATATAATGCCTTTTTTATAACGCTACCATCCTTTTCACGGTTTAAACCAAATTGCAGGAGGAGAGCTTCGCATATTAAATAGACTATAGCTCCATATCTCCCTCACCCACTCTCCTGAGTAACACGGTATGCTAAAACCCTACCTCATGACAATTTTCCCATTTGCTGAAGAGCTCAGAACCGATCCTACCCAATTTCATGTGCTCTGTCAAATCGCTCCCATTCAATGTACCAAATGTCAGTTACCCGTTTCACTTAGTCTCACTCATGCTTCATACTGGCATCTGACCACCGCTTCACTCTCCTCTAGTCTCAGTGATCCATTCTGTTTTGAGAATGGGAACAATATCATGCAACAAAGCCTCTTATCACATAGGCCGTGGCAGGGACGCGTGATTACAGATCCAACTGGGAAAGATGGATAACCACGCCCCGGACTCATTTTTGAAGCTTGTGATTGGCTGAACCGGACGTAGGGAGCGCTCCGTTGTAGTCACTTGGACCGCGCGAGGTGCACGGTACCCAATTATCATGGCGTTTATCGTGCGCTTGCCCAGGCCTTACGGCCTGGGCATAAATATAACGATTGCATTCACCACGGCTTCGTAACTCGCGCGGCGCTCCGCCGGCCGCGCGGCCCTGGCCCGCTCTTCGCGGCCACTCGCGCCTGCGGCGCTCGGGGGCGAAGAGCAGGACCAAGGTCCGCTGGCCTTCGCGCCGCTTGCAGTGTCGTGGACAATAACTGAAAACGAGCGCTCTATGCCGTTTCCATCCATCTTTCCCAGTTGGATCTGTAATCACGCGGCAGGGACGTGCTGGGCCCCTGATTCAGCCTGGGAAAAAGAGGTGGAGAGGGCCTCATTTTTCTTTCTTTTGCGTTATATTTCATCGTTGTCGGGTGGAAACCTTATATGTCCAAAACGTTCGTTTTGTATTTATCATTTTAAAAATGATTTAAACTAGTGAAAACAGCCGATCTACAAGCACACAACGCCTTGCACCGCGAGGCGTTGTGTGCTTGTAGATCTGCTGTTTTCACTACTTTTGTGCAACGGCCTTGTATGATGAAGCAGGGCTTTGCTTTGCGAAAAAATTTATACATTTGAAACTTGGAGATACAAGGTTTCTGCCCGACAGTGACGATTTACTTTGTTGGCCGCACAGCCCCCAAAATGGAACGAAGGCCGACATTTTATTTATTTATTTTTCCTAATGGCCGGCCTGGACCGGCCGGGAATGAACCGGCCGTTCGGGAGTTGTCCCGCTTTTCCCAATGGCCAGCACGTCCCTGGGCCAGGGGTCTTCAACGTTTTCAGGCCGAGGTCCCCTTAGTTGAGAGAGATGAAGCAGGGACCCCCACAACTCTTTCATAGATTCCATATAGTTTCACTCTTTGACAGCACCATCATCATTGTATCTTGAATTCGTGTTTTTCAGATACGTATATAACCACGTGAACCGTCAATACTTAACTTGACATTTCACTCTGTAGTCTGCTCTTTTTCCCCCTCTACGCCAAACGTCTTTGCCGAAGATAGCCGATCTACAAGCTGCGAGGCGTTGTGAGCTTGTAGATCTGCTATTTTCTCAGGATATGGATGCTAGGATTCAAGTGGTTAATATAAAAAAGCGAAAGGATTTGGAGGACCCCCTGTAGTAACTCTGAGGGCCCCCTAGGGGTCCGGGACCCCTGTTGAAGACCCTTGACATAGGCTACAGTACACAGCCAAATTTATGTCAGGGTAGCTCAGTCGTTAGAGCTCTCGCCTTTGGCCCACAAGTTCGTGGGTTCGATCCTGGGGGCACAACCAACTCAGCGTATGAGTAGCACGGCTTGGGTGCGGCAAGGTGTGCGGTAAGTCCTGGGAGCTGATGGTATATGGCGCTCCATCTCCCAGGGGTCTAGCACGTTCTTGTTACGGGGACAGGCTTCCACGGTAACGGCTGGCCGATACTGACAATAAGCCTCTCCTGACCTACTTACATAGCCGTGTGCGGGGAACAGACTTGAAGTCATACAATGTAACCTTTATAATTTAGAAAAGGTAATTTTTTATATAATCTTTCACTGTTTATTTTTCTTTTAGAAGAAGGCCGATGTATGACAGGTGTTTAGGACGACAAAAAAGATGCATATCGTCGTTGTCGGGTGGAAACCTTGTGTGTCCAAAACCGTTCTTTTGCATTTATCATTTTAAAAATTGAAACTAGTGAAGCACCGGGAGGCGTTGCTTGTAGATCGGCTGTTTTCACTACTTTTGTGCGACAGCCTTGTAAGAAGCAGGGCTTTACTTTGCGAAAGAACATACAAATTTGAAACTTGGAGATACAAGGTTTCTGCTCGACAGTGACGATATGTTCAGAAGAAGACCTCTCATAACAAAATCAAAGAAAACGGTCCCGCACATTATCTGGGACTTTGCAAAAATGTTGCTCTTCATTAAGTCGACTTTTCGGTTGTTAGACCTTCATCAGGGCAGACCAGGACAGGTATTTTCAAAATAACCATTCCACATACCGGTATACTGTGTTTTTGAGTACTTCTCTGAACACTTTAGTTGCGTAGTGTCGGCCCCAGACAGTTGCACCAAAATTAACTAGAAATGTGTTTATCTATTTTTAAGTCAATACGGTTTCTGAAAACACAGTGGTTGCATTCCGAAATGATTTTGGTGCAATGATCCTGCAGCATTCCTTTTGGAGTGGTAGCCTACTACCATGATTGTCTCCACCAGCCGAAGGCTGAGGGAGAGTATGTTTTCCCCTCCGTCCGTCCGTCCGTCCGTCCGTGCGTCCGTGCGTGCGTGCGTGCGTGCGTCCGTCCGTGCGTCCTCGCAGTTTGTGAGCAGCTAATCTCCGGCGCCGTTGGCCCGGTCGCTGCCAAAATTAGCACACACACTCCCTGGATGCCAATTCAGAACCTCTGCCCCACATTTTTCAAATCAGCCTCATGGTGGCGCTATAACAGGCCGATTTGTGTGGCCTGGTTGTTACCAGCTAATCTCCGGCGCCGTTGGCCCGATCGCTGCCAAACTGAGCACACACACTCCCTGGATGCCAAATCAGAACCTCTGCCCCACATTTTTCAAATCAGCCTCATGGTGGCGCTATAACAGGCCGATTTGTGTGGCCTGGTGGAGACCTGTGCTCGGAAGAGCACTGCTTCTAGTTTTGTTTTGAATTGCATTCTCAGAATCACATTTCTGACAACGGAGCCACAGGAGGTGTTAACAAAAGGAATACTAAAGTGGATGTTACACAGTAAGACTTTACCTGCCAAGGAGGCTTAGTTACAAAAACAACAACAAAAAAGCTGTGAACCACTCAATTAAAGATAAATAGCTCATTTTTCTTTTACGATATCAGCACGTGTTCATATTAATAACACTCTCATATGCAATTTTCAATATGGTTACCAAGGCGGCGAAACTGTGTAGTATCAGTGATGTCAGCATGGAGATGGTCAGACGGACGGACAGACAGGCATTCGCTAAATTACACATTGTCCAATCAGAAAAGGGAAAGAAAATGTCCATTGAACTCAAAGGACCTTTGGGGTTACAGAAAAGGAGGAGTTTACAGAAAAAAGGTTTACACTGGGTGAAATAAAATGGACAAGAACAGTCTTGTTGCCTACAGCAACCACACTAATAACTAGAAGCAGTGCTCTTCCGAGCACAGGTCTCCACCAGGCCACACAAATCGGCCTGTTATAGCGCCACCATGAGGCTGATTTAAAAAATGTGGGGCAGAGGTTCTGAATTAGCATCCAGGGAGTGTGTGTGCTCAGTTTGGCAGCGATCGGGCCAACGGCGCCGGAGATTAGCTGGTAACAACCAGGCCACACAAATCGTGATTAGCTGGTAACAACCAGGCCACACAAATCGGCCTGTTATAGCGCCACCATGAGGCTGATTTGAAAAATGTGGGGCAGAGGTTCTAGATTGGCATCCAGGGAGTGTGTGTGCTCAGTTTGGCAGCGATCGGGCCAACGGTGACTGAGATTAGCTGCTCACAAACTGCGAGGACGCACGGACGCACGCACGGACGCACGGACGGACGGACGGACGGACGGACGGAGGGGAAAACATACTCTCCCTCAGCCTTCGGCTGGTGGAGACAATAAATATATTCTGGTTCAAATCAAATCAACCTGGCCAGTTTGTACAATGTACTTAATGACACTGTTTGGTCTGAGAATCGTTCCCGATCTTATCATTATTATTTTTGCAAGGCCTGCACTGTACATACTGGTACTTATTGCCATTTGGAAAGTAAATACACCTGAACTGCATAACGGAATTTGCATAACAGGATTCGCTTCTGTTTTTGCAGCCTTAATTAGCCATTTGACCAACTTTACTGAGCAGAACTGTACTGCCTTGAAGCACAAGGCATTGCAGGGCCTCATGTAGACAGCCCAGCACATCCTTCCATACAGTACACATACAATGGACATTGTGGCAGGAAAGCTCACAGGCTTATCAAAGACCCTAGACATCCCAACCATGGACTGTTTCTGATGCTGCCACTTGGCAGATGGCTCTGCCGCCACAAGGCCACTGGCACACACACAATCGCACATACCACACATACGTACTGGCCACATGGCATTTGGCATATCAAGTCTGCTCACACAAACACGTACTTACACATACATGTAAATTATAGACACACATACTGTGCAGCCTGCACATTACTCACATGGATAATATCTAGATAGAAGTAGGGCCCATGCACACAGCACCTTGGCTTCAAGCATCTCAATGTGTGCTACTGTATGACTAGCGTATTCAGCTATTTTTCGTATACTATTGCAGCTATTCTTTAATATTGCTTTGTTGTTATTGCTGCTACAATGTTGAGGAATCAAAACCTTCAATAAAAATCTTGAATCTGGGAACGTATGACCTTTCTGGTCTCTTCCGTATTGGGATTATTGATTTTATTATTATTATTATTATTGATTATTATCATTTACCGCTTTTTCTCCCAATTTAGTTATTATGCCAATTGATTCCTCCCCACACACATTTCTGTGTGTTGTCACTGCTGTTGTGTCCTACTGGCACACCTGCCCTGTAGTGAGAAGCCCCCCACTGGGAGGGCCTTCGTCCTACTACTCCGCCCACAATTCCCTGCTGACGCCCCCAGCCCCTAGGAGTATGAATGTGCAGTGACAAATCCGAATATAGCCTAATTGTGTTCGTATACTATATACAGGTAGATGCTCCACAAAGCCGGAATCACTGCGGTGGATTCTAACCCCTAGACTCCACGGTGTGGTGGACATGTACTTAACCACCAGGGGTGTAAAGTAAGTACATTGTAGCAGAGAGGTCCTTTATTACTTATTTTGCACTAAAACTTATGGAAAGAGAAAACTTATGTTTTCTCATTCCAATTAAGCTCATTTGAATTGAATTGCACTGAGGACTGGGCTGGGAGTATGTTGGACACTGGACAGTGCATAATATATACAGTACATTCAGTACATTCACTGTTGATAGGCGGTGTATATTAGCTATTCATCCAGTTACTGTTGAATGCCTGTTAACACTGTAAACATACGTATAGTCACTCTCATATTCATTGTTAGTATATATTCAACATAACATAAGCAGTTCAAAGATTGTATATTTGTACTTATACTTATTGATATACTGTACAGTACATAAGCCTGTATTAGATCATTCATTTAGAGACTCAAAGAAGTCTAGTGTCAAAATGTAAGTCAAGCTATTTTGAGTTTATTGCTTTAAAAGTATTGAAGAAGAATTGATTTATTATTTGAAGTTTGCAATAGAAAAAGGTACAGTTTCATGACAGTACAAATCACTGGTACAAGGTCAACTAAAAGGAGATCCCATGAAGCGTTACGGCTTATTTACCGGTACGCAGGAACCACTTTATGTATCTCATATAACATTGAAAGACAGATGGATAGAACACAGTATTTTGCATAGGATAACATCAATTATGAAATCAGAAAAAAATTAAAAACAGCAGATAGTTACAGTGGAAAGGGGGAGGTGGGTATGCTTTGTTTGTTTACAAGTTTTGAGTAGCAGCCGCTTATAGGTGACTTCTGATTTTAAAGGAGGTTAGGGATTTACTCTCCTTTAGGGCTTGTGGGAGTGCGTTCATGTTAGTGGCACTGGTATAAACACATTTGAGCCTTTTTAGAGCCAAAGAAGGGATGAACGTTATTAGTGGAGCTGCCTCTGGTGTTGTAGTTTTGTGGACATCCTTGACGTTTTTGTGAGGCAGTTGGTACATGGGTATCTTGGTGGCGTAGTGTATCTTGTACACCAGGCCCATTGCAAGAGGCTGTACTCTGTCAGCTACTGAGAGCCACCCCACGCTTATGTGGTGATAAGCAGTGAGGTGGGCCCGTGAGGAAAGGCCAAGCAGGACCCTAATCAGTTTGTTCTGGGCTGTTTGGAGCTTTAACTTTAGGGGACTTGGGGCATCTCGATACCATATGAGGATTCCATAGTCAATGAGGGGCAGAATTAGTGCACCTGTTAGAGTCTTCAGTGTTTTGCTATTGACCAACGGGGCGATCCTCTGCAGGAAGCCAATTCTTTGGTTGACTTTTTTTATTACTTTGGTCGTCATTTTTCCACTGGACAGGTTTGCCTCTAAGATGCAGCCCATGGATATTTTGTTTTTTCTAGCTATCACAGTTAGGGTTGCCACCTTTCAGAAATTGAAATAAGGAACACCTCTTCCGGGCACGCGGTGCGTGCGTTCCGTGCGCGTGGCACAGCCGCCGGCCGGCGAAAAAATGCAGTCCCAAACCCATGAAATGCATAGAATAGTTATAACTATAACACACAACATGGTATAACCTATATTGTTTTGCAGTTTTAAGTGGCCAATTGTTTCTAAAATATGAATAAGTTAATTTTGTATGAAATAAAGCAATGTATGAATGATTTGAACCTGGCTCTTGTATTGGGTCACTTGGTGGTCAGTAAAGAGAAGGTAGTCAAGAAACCATTAAGTCATATACTTAAAGTTTAAAGTGCTTTATTAGCAACGAAGATTAAACATTTTTTACTTTAGGCTGAATAGGCTTCACTAGCCTGAACCTGAGCATAGCCTAGTTTAAAGTGCTTTATTAGCAATGAACATTGAACATTTTTACTTTAGGCTGAATAGGCTTCACTAGCCTAAACCTGAGCATAGCCTATTTTATGAACATTGAACATTTTTACTTTAGGCTGAATAGGCTTCACTAGCCTAAACCTGAGCATAGCCTATTTTATAAAGTGTCTACTGTCTACAATCTACTGTCTTGACACTCGAACCAAAATTGTTCTATAGATCATAATCTACAAATTGGAAGTGAAAAATAAACTTTAACACAAATTTAAAATGAAAAACAAAAATTACATGTACACGGAACCCCACTATAGGCAGAGCGTAGAGCGCACCACAGACTCAGCGACTGCGAGCCGCCTCACAGGCGGTCCTTCGTGCCTCTCCCTCCTTTTGCTGTCTTTTCCTGTGTTTTATTTCATTCATTATTGTTAAATTCTGTGTTGAGGTTTGTGTGACAGACCTTTATGGGGCATTTGGTTAAATACGGAACAAACCGCGTTCCGTATTGGTTCAATACGGAACGCATCTTTTAATTGTCCAATACGGAACGATTCCGTATTATACGGAACGGGTGGCAACCCTAATCACAGTATCACCTACTTTGATTGTGAAGTCATCGACTTTGCTGAGATTTTGACTAGATCCATAGAGGATGGATTCGGTTTTGCCAAGGTGTATTGACAGTTTATTGTCATTGAGCCAGGAGCAGATTTTATCTAATTCAGAGTTAAGGGCCTTTTCGACTTGCAATTTGTCACTGTATACAGTATTATGTATCTGTCTTAGTTTAATTCTTGACATTCTCTTACCTTTTCCTCTATGAATTCAGTACAAAAGGACCCCAATGTAAATAAGCCATGTGACATTACATTTTGTGATGATTCATTTTAACATGGGTTTAAATCCAATTAGTAGACCTTGTATCTGAACTGTACTGTCCTGCGCTGAACTTTTCCTATGCAAACATCTAATAAAGTATTCAATCAATTAATCACCTCTCCTGTGTTTCACTGCTGTTGCCATTATGATACCTGCATTTCCCTGTGAGGATCAATAAAGGATCAACTTATCTATATACCTAGCCAAAATGCTACCCCATTTGATGGTTTGACATAAACCATAATGTCTTTTGGCTGTCCATTTAACGCTTGCCAGAAATGCTGTCCACAGCTGAACTTGAACGTAAATCACTTGTAAATGCATTTAAGTAAACAATGTGGGATTCATCAAAGTTTTCAAAGTTTTCACACGTCAGTTTGTTTGTAGGATCTGAAGAATTGTCACAGGTGCTTTAAACTGTAACGTCTATGCATAATGGATGCATAAATGTAAAAAATGCAGAGGTGATACGGCTTTATAAGTGTTGTTTGTATAGATGATTTGATTATAAAAGTGAGACTCACTAAGATGTCTTACAAAGCAAACAGATTATGATAGCTACACATGACTTTCAAGTTTAGCAGTTTACATAATAGGGGTGACACTGTACTGCAGTGGAAACATTCCTTCCTTTCTTTTATTTGAGACTGTATTTTAGGTTGCATAAAAGCACTTTCATTGCTTTTCTCCTATCATGACAATTGATGTGACATTTGTGATCACTGATGATTCATTTTAAGAATAGTTCTTCAGAGAAAAACATAAGCAGTCAATACCGGTACATCTATGAAACAGCACAGAATGTATGCCTATAATATACAGTCCAGTTCTCATCAAGAGCCCATGGTAAAGTGAAATGGCAGTGAGCCTCGATGGAGTCTAGCCTAATATGTTGAAAAAGACCCCATCATAGTTTCCTTTTTATGTAGACATTGTTCTTTTAATAAGACAGAAAATATTAAATCCTGTTGGTAAATCGTGTTGGTTCTGATTAATCACCAGATTCGAGAGATGGGGGCTACTCAGTGAGTGTGGTTCATTCAGCCAAAATCCATCTCACTTGTGTTTCGAATCGCTCTGTTCTGCAGCTCTGCTCTCGTATGCTGGGAGGTGCAATACAGGCGCGCGGTCCCAACAGAAGCGGAATAGACCCTATTCACGGCCCGCCCACGCACGCGCACTCAGCAAATTTCTCAGCAAATTTCTCAGCAACTTCCTGGTGCTGACGTCAGCTTTGAAGGGTATAAACTAACACAGAAATTGCTGGACTTAAAGCCAACAAATCATTATTTCGAACAGTAAAGTAAATAACACCTTGTGCCTTTTACTATCTTGTGTTCTTGATCATGCTAGCCGTATTTTATACTGTACTATTCGGAAATTGCATTAAATTTGCGATTTCTGTGTTAACTTTATGGGCTTCTAGTAAGGTTTTCCCCTTCAACCGTGACGTCAGCACCAGGAAGTTGCGTAACGTGAATTCGGTCAATTGGAGCGGGTCGGGTCGGCCCGCACATAACATAGAGGAACTATGCATTCCGACATAATTAACCCAAAACATACACAAAATAAAACGTATGGAACTATAAACGGCCCTTTAAGCTCCTTATTCAATATTTAAGGGGCGTGGATTTGTGTTAATTGAAAATTCTATGAACACGCTTTCTCATTTAAGATTGACTGGTATTGAATAGCATATGCAATGCATATGAACAAATGCTCTATCTACACGATACATCTGATATAGTTTATAGTTTGTTACTTTGTATCCATTGATTTATTAGATTTACATATTTACATTACTAATACATTTACATTTATTAATAATGCAGGGAACAAAATTGATGTGTGTGGCCAGTTTGAATTTGAATTAAAAAAAATATTTGTTGTGTGTCTGTAGTATAACTATAATTAACTTTCAGGCAAAAGTAGCTCAGCATCGTGACATAATAATGACAAAGGCCTCCATTCACTGCAAGCCCATGTGTGAAAGAACAAAAAACAACAACAGCTACATTGTAATATTAAACATTTCCAATATGATATCGCTGCTTTCATCTTCACCAGACGTGGAGAAAAGTGCAAAGACGAGGCATCCTAGAGAAGATGCAGTTCAGAGGTGGAAAAGATCAAACGTGTACAAAGAAGTAGAAAGAAGCAACGGAACGGTTTAGAGGGAGGGATGGAGAGAGGACAACAAAAGGGATAAAAGGCGAGCCATCTTCCACGTGTCAGAAGCAAAGGCAGGAAGAAGGGACCGAAGAAAGAGATGAAAAGAAAAGAGAGAGGAGAAAAGAGAGCAGGGGCGTCACACCAAATTCTGGGCCCTGGGTACAAGGATTCACTGCGGGGGCCCCCCATGAATGTTAACTATTGATAATAGCAGACATACAAGCTCACAGCGCGGCACCGAGTGCCGCGCTGCGAGCTTGTAGATCTGCTATTTTTTTTAAATCGTGAAAATGTCTGCCAAGAAACCTATGTTTCCATGTCAGTGATGCTCAAACTTTTTCACGTGAAGGACCCCCCATCTCAAAATATTTAGTTCCAGGGACCCCCCCAGAAGCTAAATTTGAGTTACAAACGTTCACTTAAAAAAATACATATATTCAAAGATTTGCGCACATTTTCACGACTTTTCAAAAATAGCAGATCTACAAGCTCGCAGCGCGGCACTCGGTGCCGCGCTGTGAGCTTGTATATCTGCTATTTTTCAATAGCTAAAGTTACTAGGGCCCCTCCACCACCTTGGGCCCTGGTAACTCAGTCCCACTTTCCTACCCCTTGTGACGCCCCTGCAGGGAAGAGCGCTGGAATGAAAGGGAAGCAGAAGGAGAGGTTGAAGGTTGAGAGGTAGACAGACAGATCACAACCACGCGCTGAGACTAGCCGACAGCTGTGAGAGCAGAATTTGATACTGCTGCACTAAGACGCATACACACATACCCCCAGACACAACCACTGTGCACGCACACACAAAGCCCAACAGACACAAACACCATGCTTAGACATGCACGAGTGTGCACAGACACGCACGCACAAACACGTGCGCAATCACGCACGCACGCACACACACGCGCGCGCACACGCACGCACGCACACACACACACACACACACACACACACACACACACACACACACACACACACACACACACACACACACACACACACACACACACACACACACACACACATACACACACACACACACACACACACACACAGTATGTGTACACTATCCAAAAGAGACACATTACACATGAAATATTAATGGTGCAAAGCAATCAGCAAAAATGGAGAGGTGGGGGAGGCGGAGGGGGTGGGGGGTTTGGGGGGTGATTAAGAAGAAGAAAGCAGGAAAGGGAGCATAAGACCGAGAGAAAATGGATTGCATGAAGATATCTATATTATCAGACTTGGAGTGAGACGCAAGCTATCAGAGGAAATTAGATCCCTTTAGACTCATCATCACTTTTTATCAAGGGCCTGATCAACCCAGAGGAGCGAGCCAATATTCTTCCTCTGTGGTGGCGTGTTTACCCCGCCGAGCTGCAGAGCAAGGTCACCACTACACTGTAAAATAATTCGCTGTAAATTTACAGTAAATTACTGGCTAATAATTGCATTACTTTCACAGTAATTTTCACAGTAAATATTGCGCAGTAAATTACTGTAATTTCACAGCTGTGAAATGTTAGTAATTTACTGTGATTTAGCAGTATGTATTGCAGTTATTTACTGTGATATTACAGTAGTTGCCTGTATTTTTACACTATTACTGTGAATGTAAGGCAGCTCAGTAGGCAGTAATTTACTGTAAATTTACAGTAAATTGTATCTAATACAGTAAAATATTGTAAATTTGAATTTATAGGCCCATTCCCAATGGGCCAGATAACAGATACAAAAAAAGCTCTTTCTCCAGATATTTTTCCATTCAAAGTGGATGGTAGATACAGATAAAAAATATCTGCCACAGATATTTCTTTTATCTGTGACAGATATTGTTTTATCTGTATCTAACTATCTATCATCCACTTTGAATGGAAAAATATCTGAAGAAAGAGATTTTTTTATCTGTTATCTGGCTCAGTGGGAATGGGCCTTAACTGTGATTTTACCATACATACACAAACATGCTAAAAGAAAAAAAGAAAGGAAAAACAACTTCATTCATTTAAACTTTTTATTGTACAATTCCAATACAAAGTGCAACATTTCAAATGGACAAAGAAGAACCACACATGAAGCCTTTACTCAGTAGAAGTGTTAAGTCTACAAACACTCCTGGAGTTTGGTCTGGTGTCTGGAGGCCAGTTTGAAAACTGGTTGTCATAGACTTTAGTTATTTAGGAGGCTGCAACACTGTTTTCCTGTGAAACTCCAGGAGTGATTTTGTGGACTAAAAAAAACTTCACCTGACTTTGTATCAGCATGGTGGTGAGTAGATACAACATTTTCACTTTTGAGTGAACTGTTCCTTTAACTGCAAAATAACTCATCTACTCACCCTCATGCCAGCTGGAACAGAGGTGAAATGTGTCCATATAACACAAATGGAGGTTGCCTTCACAACTTGGGGAGAAATCTGGCAACCCTCCTGTGTGTTATATGAACACACTTCAGCAGGCACGAAGTATGTGAAGTACACCTCAACTTTGCACTCAGTCACATAAGTCCTGAAGGTATAAAGCAACACAGTAGTGGTAAGAACAAAGCAAACTAATGATTACAGTATGCACCTTGCTAACATGCAGGCCGAGACAGAAGAGGCGAGCATTGCTGAATGAAGTGACAGGGCATCAGCAAAGAATATTGGCAATTTTACATATCCAGATAAGAATAATGGCTGGTGGAGTTGGACAAACAAGAGTAGGGCATCTGAAACACGTATGAGTGTGTCTCATATTCGAGTCCTGAATACCATCGACCATTCAAAGTCCACAAGTTTTCTCAAATGCGTATGAGTGTGTCTCATATTGGAGTCCTGAATACCATCGACCATTCAAAGTCCACAAGTTGTCTCAAAAGTGTGCTCACGTGTGGGTTGATACGCCACGCTTCTTCGATTTGGAGCCTCTCTCAGGGTTAATGCCCATGAAGCACCTGTAAACAATAAGACAAGACAACAACTTTTACTTTCACATAAACATATATTGCATCGTTTATACAAGGCACATGCAGCAGTTCCCCTTTCCCTTAAGTAAACCCTACACCGGGTTCCCAAACTTTTTTGTCTCAGGGTACCCCATAAATATCTTTTTAATCCGAAGCACCCCTACATTATAATTTTCACTCCCAGCACCTTATATTTATAGCATATCATCGTTGTCGGGTGGAAACCTTTTATGTCCAAAACCGTTAGTTTTGTATTTATCATCCATAAAATGTACTAAACTAGTGAAAAGTGATTAGGTTGAGAGGAAAACGTTGAGATAATAGCCATTTTGGTTAGAACTGACTGAAAATAACTGTACTTCAAGTTTAAATGATACTAAATATTTGTCCAAATAAATACATTTCAAATATTATCAAATGATCTCGCGGCACCCTGTCACCCACTTTGAAAACCCCTGCCCTACACCACAGAAAGAAAGTAGTACTGAGAGTAAGTAACATTCAAGTATCAATGTTGCAAGCAATCCAGTACAATGCTTCAGTACAATTTCAGTGTTACAATACCTCCAATCCAGAGTACACACACCATCCTCAGGAGCAGATTGAAGTTGTAGTAGATCGCGAAAACCACAGCTATCCAATAATGATCCCATCGTGTTGTCCCATCACACTTGCTCTTCAATGGACAGCATCCAGGCCATAGACTTCATTAAATCACCTGAAAAGAGATACCCATTATGTGATATTGTAGAGGTGAAATGCTAATTGAACAAGAGTAGAATTTCAATGATCAGCAACATCACAAACTGTGACACAACTCACTTTATTTTGATCTACCTTGGACAATCAAGCAGGGGGTGCTTGGTAATTTCTCCGTCATCTGCACATCAGTGGCTGTGGCACACAGCTGTAAAATAAATAAGACAAGACAACAACCACCTCAATGATTGACCATGCCCAAGAGATCTCAAGCTGACACCAAACTCTCTCCAGGACCTCTAAAACCTTATCTAGAACCTCAATCAATCTGTCAATCACATTAGATCTACTTTGTATTATTCTATGCCAAATTCTATTAGCAATGTTAAATTCAGTATAATACATTTTCAGTAGCCTATAAGTATAATACCTTTGGATAAACTCCAGAGTACAAGTGCCATCCTCAGGAAGGATACTGCAGATTGAAGTTGCAGTAGCCATCACGTGGTCCCATCTTATTCTTCAATGGACAGCATCCTTCATTATATCACCTGAACAGAGATACCCATTGTGTGATATTGTTAAGAGGTGAAATGCTAAATGCATTCCACAATACACACACACGCACGCACGCACGCACGCACGCACGCACACACACACACACACACACACACACACACACACACACACACACACACACACACACACACACACACACACACACACACACACACACAATGTATTTATGCCCACAGAGTGGCTTATCACTCTGTGGCATGTACTGTTTGGTACAGTTTAAAATAAATGAAATCTTTCCAAAATGTTCAGTTTATTTTACTTTAATATTATTTGATGAAGATAATATAAAAAATAAAATCTCTATTCAGACACATTCCAGTATTTTTCTGACTTACATTATTTTCTAGGTATGCTTACATTATGATATTAAGGGGAAAAAAATCACCCTATGTCACCCTAATGACCATAATGTCTCACATGTGGAGGAAAGGGGAGGGGCGACTGGGCGAGGAGATTCCATCAAAGTCAAAACAAAGTTTTAATGTAGGCAATTAAATATATACATTTAATCCATGCATAAAGATTTAAGGACATTATACTTATGACGGGATTTTTGACGGAAATTAAGCTCCTACTGCAGTAGACACCACAGGTAGGCTAATGATCAATCATTAATCTGATGGTGTCACCCGTCGAATATAGACCATCTCTACAGCAGTGGTTCTCAAAACTTGTGGTTCCACAAACCCCAATTTAACACTTATCAGCCAGTGGACGTCCATTTGAAAAGATATACGCCAGGGACCCCCATAAGAGAAGATTTTGAAGGCTCTGTAGTGATTCCATTTTAATTTCAAGGACCCCCAGGACATATGTAATGGTATTTCTATCTCTGAGATGATATATGTTAATTTAACTCTCAGAATGTACAAATGGAACAAAATGGACCTGTTATAATTTAGCCAGGGACCCCCTGGAACTCCCTGAAGGACTCCTGCGGGGTCCCGTACCCCACTTTGAAAACCAATGATCTACAGGCTCCCATGTGTCGTGACGCTTGGCTTGTGGATCGGTTGCTTTTACAACAGCAACTTTTAGCCACACTGGAGCATAAAACCTCCCCCGGTGCAAATATTATCATTGATATAGTTGAGAAGAACCAAATGGACCCGGCGTAAGGATACGTACAACTGACACAAGGATTGTCTGTGGTTCTCAAAGTAGTGTCCGGTCATTATCGCGTCCGAGTGATGGAGTTCCAGATGGTCCACAGCTAAATGATAGATATAGGAACCAAATGGACCCGTGTGGGTCTGTAACTCGTGCGTCGCGGGGAGTTCTTCCACGCGCGTCGGCCGTATTGAACCGGGCAGGGAACGTTCTCTACCGCGGTCCGCTAGCTAGTAAGCAGCCGACATGATATAAATAAGCCCCGCTGACGTGCAGCCTATCGGCGGCAGAAACCACACAAGCACACTGGTGAAACGGCTTGGCGTATACACCGAGCGACGCGCGCCAATATGAGCTTGTATATCTGCTATTTAGTTGAAGTGGTTTGTAAGGGAAATACACATTTAACTCGACAGTTTAAATGTGTGTTTCCCTCACACACCGCTTTAACTAATAGCAGATATACAAGCTCATAGTGGCGCGCGTCGCTCGGTGCCGTTCACCGGTGTGCTTGGGTGTCTTCTGCCGCTCGACAGGCGCACGTCAGCAGGGAAGCAGTGCTACTTCAGAGCCTGCAGCACACATACATTGCTGGAGCAAGACTGAACCACACGCGAAAGCACAACTAGTTGTCATTAAGGTGGAGGGGGTAAAAAAGGAGCGTGACTTACCTTATCAGAGCAATGTTATGAACTTCACATGACTTCTGAAAGTTCCTTTGAATTGAAATTGACTTCATAATTTCATAATTCCATCTTCACCATCAGTTCACTGCTTTCCCTCTCACAATGGATATAAATTTGAAATGTAATCCCACAATGCAGCACAGTACAAGTAATTTGTTGTGATATCACAGTAACATTCTGAACACAATATTTTATTGTGAGATATATTGTAAAGTGTTGTGTAATCCTGATAACAATTTAGAGTACAGTCATTTGTTGTGTTATCACAGATGATGGTGTGATTACACAGTAATATTCAGAATACAGTATTATATTGTGAAATAATAATGTAAAGTATTGTGAGATCCTGGTAATATTTAACAGTGTACTAAAAAGCCCTACCTGGCAGATCCTGCCTGGCAATCTTTAAAAGCACTTATAATCACTTAAAGCAGGGGTGTTCAACTGAATTAAGCAGGGGGCCACAACTGTGAAATCACTAGAGGCCACTTGGGGCCACAAAACTTACTCAACATAATTTACTCATCACTCAAAGGTTACACTTACCCACATTTGGTTATGCTGGGTTCCTGTGAAAATGCAGTCCTGGCGGATGTTAATTTGGGATCGTGAGTAAGTCACAGCTATTCCTCCATTCTAAATAGTATTATTCATATCGGGTTAAAGAGTTTCGATTAACAGCTATGAAAATTAAATGTAAAATGGCCATCCTTATGCTATTGTTATAGTAATAAAAAAAGATTACATTGGAATATGGAGTTCCCCAGGAGTCCCATTTGGCCTGCGGACCGCCAGTTGAATATCTCTGACTTAAACCTGCTATACTCAGTAAAACGGATGTGAGTTGAAACTACACTTGTTACGCTCTTTTTTCACTCTACACCAAATCACTTTCACGAAAATCTACAAGCAGTTCTAGATCTGTTCTTTTTGGCGAGTGTCCCCCCAGAATAGAGATCCTATCCACCTCTTTCCGCGGGAATTTACTGGAGAATGTTTTGCACCACACTGCACCACACTTCCGGTTAACAGCAGACATACAAGCTCACGTCGCGTCGCAGATGCAGCCGTTGTGAGCTTGTAGATCACACTCGGCTGCGGCGCCGGAAGCTCCGTCCAATTTCTGTGCAATGCACGATGGGATGTTGGAAACTTGTGGATACTTCTCACTAATGCTCATTATAAGATGACACCATTTCCATCTACTCGATCTGTCTGCTTCTCAGAGGAGGACTGTGGACCAGCTAAGCTTGGCTGTGGACAGCTAAGAAACCTGCCTGGTGTTATCTGTGGGATTCCAAGCTAATAGAAACTACAGCTTTCCTCGTCCTCAGAGGTTAGCATGCTGAAATAGAAGTCACTGCTCTTGCATTGATAAAGAATCAAACCAAGTTTGAAGTGTGCGATGGTGCGTGTGTGTGCGTGTGTTTGTGTGTGTGTGTGTGTGTGTGCGTGTGTGTGTGTGTGTGTGCGTGTGCGTGTGCGTGTGCGTGTGCGTGTGTGTGTGTGTGTGTGTGTGTGTGTGTGCGCGCGCGTGTGCGTGTGCGTGGCCTTATGTGTGTAGCAGTTCATTTCAGGGTGTGTGTGTTGGTGTGTGTATGTGTGACGCAACAGCGCCACTTGGTCACCAGCCCTATTGGAGCTCATGCTATGGACACACATACTGTAGATAGTAATAGTAACATATGGAAGAGGGCACGGTGTCGCAGTCAGTAGTGTTGTCGCCTCACAGTTAGAAGGTCCTGGGTTCGATTCCCGACGGGGATGCTGTGGGCGCTGGGGGCGTGTTCTCTCCTCTCTCCTCATCAGTGACCATACCCTAGGTGGGGTTGGCAAAAGGGCCTTCCTGTGTGGAGTTTGCATGTTCTCCCCGTGTCTCCTAGGGTACTAGGTACCCTCACAAAAAACATCCAGTAATTCTGGTCTCTATACTGCCTCCCCCTGGCCGGCCGGGGTGCCTGATGGAGGGGAAAGGAGCTGGTTGGAATATCATGTTCCTATCACACACTCTGTCCAACCGGGGAAACTCCCCCCTGTCAGGTAAAAAGAAGCAACTTGGACTCCTCATGCATAGAAGGAAGCATGAGGTCAGTCCGTTGTCTCCCCAAGTTGGCAGAGGGAGTGTGGTGCCCGGGATTACATTAGATAATTGACACTGGGTGAAAAATGGGTTACAAGAAGGTTTCTGAACTGTGAACGATTGAGACATATGGTAGGCTATCTTATAATCATGAAAGATGAAGATAAAGTTAAAAGTGGGTGAAGTGCTCTTTTAAGTGGTTAAGGGTGTAAGTGGTTAATGCATAACGTCGTTGTCGGGTGAAAACCTTGTATATCCAAAATCGTTTGTTTAGCATTTATCATTTAAAAATGTTTAAACGATCTACAAGCACACAACGCCTCGCACCACCGCGAGGCGTTGTGTGCTTGTAGATCTCCTGTTTTGACTACTTTTGTGCAACAGCCTTGTGTGATGAATCAGGGCTTTACTTTGCGAAAGAACGTACAAATTTGAAACTTGGACATACAAGGTTTACGCCCGACAACGACGATAAGAATGTACGATTGCGTGTGTGCAATGTGCATGCGTGTCTGACTGCGTGTGAGTGTGTGCATAAATCTTCCTGTTTACCCACACACACAATACAGTGTTAGAAATGCAATGTTTTAATTGCCTCTCAAGCTTGGGTGGTCATGGTTATGCAATTCTCAATTAATCTTTTATGAATAATTTTCTGTGGTGAAAGAGGCGAGGGCAATTGGGAGAGCTAAGATAAAAGCAGGAGAGACAAAAAGTCAACTTATACCTTCTCATGTTGGTAAATGGTTCTGTTGGGAAGGAAATTGCTTTGTGTCCGTGTGTGTGTGCGTGCGTGTGTGTATGCGTGCGCATGCAAGTGCGTGTGTGTTACAGACAGACAGACAGACAGACAGACAGACAGACAGACAGACAGACAGACAGACGGACAGTACAAAGATATAGATGTGTGAAGCATGTGTCTGTGTGCGTGTGCTTGGCTTTGTATGTATGTATGTGTGTGTTAAATCCTGATGATAAAGCACAACACTCAGGTGTGTTTGTTCTCTTAAGCACCTCTCTGCCCCTAAAGAGCTTGTGGTAATAACACCATCCATCACTTGCGCGTGCATGTGTGCATGTGCGCCTGTGCGTGCCACGTGTGCACGCGTGTGTACGTGTGTGCACGTGTGTCTGCACTTATCTTGGTGTCAGAAAGGTCAAAAACAATAGAAGTTTGCAAAGACACAGGAGGTATCTCTTCACCACAGGTGCTTAATCGAAATGAAATATCACGGCCTATGCATGCGCGCACTACACACGCTCGCTCGCAAGCACACACACACACACACACACACACACTAAATACACACATTCATGTACCCACAGTATATGCAGTACACCGTAAAATCGTCAGTGTTGCTCTGAAAGTGTTCCATTTGTAAACGCTCCACAGTTATATGAACACTAAGGATTTTACTGAGTGCCCACATAAATAAACAAACGCATGCACACACATGGGCAGATCGTTAGCAGCGGGAGAGTACAGGTATTAGCTCACAGCGGTTGCTCGCTGCTAATGAAGAGGGAGTTTGTCTGGCCATGTATATGAGACCGTAAACAAGGAAAGCAGATCAACACACCGCCGCGACTCGAGCCAAGTCATTAAAGAACATACAGTTGGCATCATTCATTCTTGTCTTCTTTTGATTCTCTTTTTGCTTTGTTCTCTCTTTCATCGCACAACACGATCCTCTCCTGCATCCAACCATCTTCATTTCCTCTCCTCATGCAGCTTCTTCACTTCATCCTTAGATCTGGCTGTTTTTGTCAGACTACAGAGACGATTGGTGCTGTCATACCTGATTACAGATTACAGAGATGACTGGTGCTGAGGGTTTGGTGCTGGTGCTGAGGTAACCCTAACCCTAACCCTAACCGCGACGTACAGTAGCATTTGTTCGACGTCCCATTAGTTCGACGCTGGTGAATGCTAATGCTAACCTGGTGAAATGCTAACCTGCCGACACAGATGAATGCTAACCGGGTGAATGTTAACCGCTATGCCTAAACCTAACCTAAGGGTTTGTCACGTTGCAGTGACGCGCGTTCGTGCACGTCATGGAAAGGTCCCGGATGAAAATGGCTACACAATAGCTATTAGCATTTTCTCATTTTAAAGATCATTTTTCGGCGATTTCGCCGTAAATAAACCTCACGCCGCCTCCCTAAAAACACAATCAAGTGTGTGCGGCCGGCCCTCGGCCACTGGATTGAAAATTTAGGCCCAGGCTTCAGAAGGCCTCGGATCATTTTATTCATTTCATTAAAAAAGCCGAACTTGTTCGGGATAGGCACACTGGACTACGTTCCGGAAGCGGCGCTGAACATTCGGTGAACATTGGGGGTCTCAAAAATGTATTTTAAACCATTTTTAATGGAATATATCGTCGGACCATGTAAAATGGCTCGCTGGCTAGCGTAGGACGAGCCAGGACCACCCACGGCTCTACAAGCAGCTCAGGGTAAGTAAAATAAAAAATAAAAAATTGTATTGGATTGAAATAAAGCCGAACATGTTCGGGATAGGCACTGTATGTGTTAAGTAAAGTAATGGATTACCTGAATCAGGCTACTTTTACAGATGAAAAGAATATTACGAAACAGCCCGACTTTCAGTAGCTATGCTGTATTTTCCTATTCTCCCAGTTCCACACCAGGCGTTGGTGTTCACTATACCGTCTTCCTGCATTGTCAGGAACATTGCAACCTTTTTTGTGATGCTTTGAACAATTTGGAAGATCAAACACCAACAACTCTGGAGACACAGCCTGTTATAGCAAATAAAGAGGTGAATGGTTCTGTGTGTGTGTGTGTGTGGGGGGGGGGGGGGCGGTGCAGAAGGTAAGAATTTGTTCTGGCCCTGACTTTTATTTGCCGACGGTCTGTAACTTTTTGACAGCTGGTGCTGTAGCAGAGAATTTGCAGTGAGGTAAAGGCTGTGCTTGTCTGTGCCAGCCCGCTTGTTATTCTGATGATGGAGGGAAAGGGGAAAAGGAGGAAAAGCTTCCTGATCTTCATTAAGAATGACTCAGCTGCTTTTTTTTTTTTCTGCCCGTCAGCATTTCCAAAGCTGATGACGTTTTAGAGGTGCTGCCTCGGAGAGCTATTCAACACTGGAACTGAGACTTACAGTAAGGACTATAACTACCTGAAACAGACTGGCATTGGCAGTTGAGAGAAACTGTCAAGTGTGTGTGTGTGTGTGTGTGTGTGTGTGTGTGTGTGTGTGTGTGTGCGTGCGTGCGTGCGTGCGTGCGTGCGTGCGTGCGTGCGTGCGTGCGTGCGTGCGTGCGTGCGTGCGTGTGTGCGTGCATGCGTGCTTGCGTGCGCGCGTGTGTGTGTGTGTGTGTGCACGTGCGCCTATGCACGCGTGTATAGGTGTTTGTGTTTGGCAGAGGTAGAGCAGGGACACTATATAAGACTCCAAACTTGTCAAAAGTTCTTTATGCAAGATCCCTGAGTTGAGGGAGGAATGGAAATTCAAAGATACTAGCCACTTAAGCCCTATATTTTATACTTCATCCAATGGCTTTTCCAACATTCTCACCTATAATGACATACCCAAAATAGCGATGCCATTTTGAAAGTGACAGTTTGCAGTATAGGCCTATCCATCTTCCGCATAGGCAACGACTGTCATTCGCAGGCAGTAGCCGTCGTCATCAGAGTAGGCAGACATATATGACGTTACAACTATGTTGTCAGTCATATGGGCTAGTGCAGGGGCCTTCAACGTTTTCAGGCCAAGGACCCCTTAGCTGAGAGAGAGATGAAGCAGGGACCCCCCACAACCTTTTCATAATTTCATTGTTTGACAACACAATCATCATCAGTGTATGTTGGAGTCATGTAAATTTGTGTTTTCAGATATTTAACCACTTGAACCGTCAATACTTAATAAACTTGACCTTTCACTCTGTACTTAGTCTGCACTTTTACCCCTTTACACCAAACACCACCTTTGCCGAAAAAAGCCGTTCTACAAGCTCCCAAGTTCCCAACGCCTCGCAGCGCAAGGCGTTGGGAGCTTGTAGATCGGCTATTTTTGGCTAAAGTTCTCAGAATATGGACGCTAGGATTCAAGTGGTTAATATAAAAAAATAGAAAAAAGTTTCTATCACACAAAGATTAGGAGGACCCCCTGTGGTCACTCTGAGGACCCCCTAGGGGTCCCGGACCCCCTGTTGAAGACCCCTGGGCTAGCGGACAGACGGACAGACGCATTGATTACAACTGGATTACAACATTGCTGCATGCCATGTCTGGAGATCTGACCAACTTCATGCTGGACACCGCTGTACTGTATCTTGGGTCCTCAGCAATGCACACGCATGCCTGGCGAAGGCACACACACACACACACACACACACACACACACACACACACACACACACACACACACACACACACACACACACACACACACACACACACACACACACACACACACACACACACACTTCCATGGGTGCGTGTGCGTGTGTGTGTGCCCGACTGCACTTGTACAGTATAGTCACTGCTCTGTCAAGACCTCTCCACTCTCATACCTTCATTCCTGAACTGACAGGAGGGGAGCAGTGAGAGAGTGAATGTATACAGGCTTGTATATGCATGTGTGCGTGCGTGCGTGCGTGCGTGCGTACGTGCGCGCGTGCGTGCGTGCATGCGTGCGTGGGTGCGTGCATGCGTGTATCCATGTGTGTCTGTGTGTGAAGCACAGAGAATGCACATACTGTATGCGCATGAGAGAGAGAGAGAGAGAGAGAGAGAGAGAGAGAGAGAGAGAGAGAGAGAGAGAGAGAGACAGAGATACAGACAGATAGACAGTGAGAGAGAGAGACAGAGACAGAAACATGTAGGTAATGCAAACAAGAGTATAAAATTGGACCCAAATGCCCAAATTAAAATGTGATATAGATTTTAATTAACACTTTAGTATTTGACTGTGTCCCTGTGCTACAGACTGCCTGTAGATGCATAGAAATAGCGTTTATAATCACACTTGCTTGAGAATATCATCCACTCTGCATTTTGATTCGGCGAGGGTGAGAATGCAAAGACAGGAGAAGCAGGCCGTTTATTCTCTTGGTTAACGTCTCCTCCGAGACTTAACCTGATGACATGACAGTCTCTTTCCCTGGGCCATTATGCAGTGTCAGAAGAATTTAACGCTTCAGACACGAATAGGATCAAGTCGACTGAGTGTATCGTTGCATTAACAGCCCGCAATTATCATCCACTGCTCATACAAAACTACGAGCACTTGCACGTGCACAGGGGTGCAAGTGTTTGGGGACGGGTGGAGGAGTGGCACAAAGTATATGTGAATGGATGGTGTTAATGTTAGCTTTTCCCCTGGCTCAGCGCCATATCTTTCACACATGAAGTGACAATTTGATGACTATACTCTGCCCTCGCTTTGTGAGAGTCAGATAAATCCTTGGTACCAAGGGCTGCCATAAAACACTTCTCACTTTTAATTAAAGGACAAACAAGGGACATACCTTAGTAGTGTGTGTGTGTGTGTGTGTGTGTGTGTGTGTGTGTGTGTGTGTGTGTGTGTGTGCGCGCGCGCGCGCGCGTGTGCGTGTGCGTGCATGAGAGAGGGGGAGGGGTGAGACTGAGAGAGAGAAGAGTATTAAGTGCTCCATGAAGCGGTTTGTTTAATTTTTAATTAAACTTCGGTTCATGCAGTAAAAGTACAGATGCATAATATGAGCATAATTTTTGGTAAAAGACATATCCAGCTATTTTCCCAATAGACTTAAGGAACTGCTACTGCTGAGCTTGTTAACACCTTTCATATGTTCCCAGTGAATATATTTAGCATATCTGGAATATCTAATCTCCCATAGCTGCAGTTCAATATTAATTGACCCATTCCTTTCAGCATAAATTGACTGTCTCACACTAACCATTTCCTTTGCCAAGTAGTAAGTATGCAAGGAAATCTTAATTTTCTTCATCTCTAGAGGTTGCAGTAAAACTGGCACACATCCGTTGCGTTGGCACAAAAAGCTGAGTGGGTCCATCAACTATACAGTAAAATGCTGAACCTGGTTGAATTTTCCTGGCATCTTTAACCACTTGAAACCTATATAACGTCCCTATTTTGTGGCTAAAATAGCTAAAATAGCAGATACTGTAGTCATGATCACGGCCTCTGTCTGTGGACACTGGACAGTGTGTGCCGATGTGTGAATGTTTGCCTCTGCGTGTGCCTCTGCTCTGCCCCTACCTATCCATCTGTTTTTCAATGTTATATGAGATACATAAAGTGGTTCCTGTGTAAATGAGCCGAAAAGCTTACTAGGATCTCCTTTTAGTTGACCTACTGTACTAGTGATTTGTACTGTCATGAAACTGTACCTTTTCCTATTGCAAACTTCTAATACATTCTTCAATCAATCAATCAATCAAAACCTTGCTCTGCTCCCGGGGTCTGATTGCCCTGAGTGCCGCTGTTGAGACTATTGTGTCGTCTTGTGCATGTTCAGTGCTGCTGGGTCATTGTGTGTTCTTTGTTGCCAGTGTTATGTATGTAGTATGTATAAGTTCAGTTATAGCTGGAGTGCTTGTGTTAGTTATTTTGTGAGTGTAGTAGGCTACTCTGGATGTGTGTATGTTGTGAGTGTACTCTCGATGTGTGTTTAAATTCTATTGTCTTTTGTATCTGTTATTACTGTAAAGTCAAGTGATCCTCGTCGTCTGCATTTGTTTGAGTTCCTGCACCAGTTCTGGACGGTATGATCCATGGCATGGACCCAGCGGAACTCGCAGCGCTGCATGAGCACACCTTGGGACGTGCAGGCAATGTTAGAGAGACGAGGGGGCTGAAACTTCTAAAAGGGCCTTTTGGTGGAAATATCAAAAATGGCAGACCTCCAAGCTCACCCATCAAAAACAGCAGACCTCCAAGCTCACAACGCGTTGCGCTGTGACGCTTTACGAGATTGGAGGTCGGCTATTTTTGGTACACTAAACTAAGCATAATCAAAGGAATACTGAGAGTTTGGACAAGGCAATTCTCTTGAATTTGTGTTTCTTTCACCATAGTAAAAAACTGCATTCATTGTCTGGAGAGGGCACTTTTTACAGAGGGATAAAAGGGCATGGGTGCTCAAGCCATCTTTGATGTCTGTGTGCACGTGCCTGACCTTGGCCATCCTATGTGACCTGGAGCCCCTGCCCCAGCCCTCCTGCCCTCCCAGGTTCTGCCTGTGTCCCTGCCTGCACTGACCTGGGAGACCAGCCTGCACAGGGCCCTCTACCCCTGCACTGACCTGGGAGACCAGCCTGCACAGTGCCCTCTACCCCTGCACTGACCTGGGAGACCAGCCTGCACAGGGCCCTCCACCCCGACCACCAGCTTGTGCCCTCTGCTCCACGTCCATGCGTCTCCATGATGACCCGCTGGGGCGTCACATTAGGGGGGAAAGTGGGACTGAGTTATTTGGGCCCAAGGGTGGAGGGGGCCTTAATTATTTTATAGGCCCTACTTTAGCTACTGAAAAATAGCAGATCTACAAGCGAGCTTGTAGATCTGCTATTTTTTGTATAGGAACTAATATATTTTGAGATGGCGGTCCATAACCAAATACGTATCATTTTGGGGGACCTTCACATGAAAAGGTTTGAGCACCACTGACATAGAAACATAGTTTTTTTCAAAAAACCTAACAAGGATTTTAAATATTCAAAGACATGCAAAAATGTTCACGATTTTTCAAAAATAGCAGATCTACAAGCTTGCAGCTTGTAGAGTGCCGCGCTGTGAGCTTGTATATCTGCTATTTTTCAATAGTTAAAGCACAAAATGTGAGTGAATCCTTGTACCCAGGGCTCGGAATTTGGTGTGACACCCCTGCCTCTGACCACCATGCTTGTGCCCTCTGCTCCGCGTCCACGCGTCTCCATGACGACCCGCGCCAGAGCCCTGGCAAGCCGTTTTACCTGATGTCCCCCTCCCACCCTGATCACCAGCTTGTGCCCTCTTCTCCGCGTCAATGCATCTTGATGAGGAGCCCTGGCTAACTGTCTCCCCTGATGTCCTTCCTCCCTTGATGACCAGCATGTGCTGAGCTCCATGTTGATGCGTCAGACGCGCGCCAGAGCCCTTGCTGGCCATGTCCTCCCAGTCCTCTCCACCCTGCCTGCCTGTCTGCTGTGTTGGTTTGAGTTCTTGCACTTGGGCAGTGTTGGGCAATATTACTCAGGAGAGTAATATGGTATGTTACTTACTACATATTGCTCCTTTAAAAAATCACTTATTACTTGGAATAAAGAGTAATATATTATATATGATATGATATTACAAATTACTTTTGAGATGTAACAACATAATCTGTTTAGCCAGCTCCTTTTAGAACTGAATCATTTTTTTTTTAATAAGAGTGACCCATCAGCCAAAAAGGCGATAGAATAAAGCAGAATACTCTCTTGACCTTCTAAACGATATGTTTTCAAAAGGCAGGCAACAAAACCAGAGTAATATGTAAAATGTACGATTCTTTTTACATAGTAATATGGTATATAATATTACTTTGGCAGAGTAATCCCTTACACTACTCGTTACTGGGTAAAGTAATAATATTACTTTACTATTAGTAATAGGTTACTGCCCAACACTGGGTCCTATAATAACAACAGTTACTGATACAATTAGCTTGCAGTGGCTTCAGCGAAGGCGCGCGTGCAAGACACCAGTCATGTTGCCATACCTTAGCAACAGGCATGATGAATTTATTTTAAGAAGTACATTTTTTTCCTTTCCTGCAAGGTATGGCAGCTGGCATACCTTGCTATACCCAATTGACACCTCTGCACATCTGCTATTACCAGTGGTTTTCAACCTTGTTCATATCAAGGTCGATTGTTTATTAGACATTTGAGCCACGGACCACCTTTTGATGAGATCTCAGACCCAAAACTGAGAATATGTTGTTGTCGTTGGATCAGATTTTGTTCACAATTCCATGCTCTAGTGCCATAGGACTGATAACAGCTAGGTCAAGCATTGCTTCTATTTACTATTTGTGTAGACCAGTGGCGTCAGTTCAGAAAAAGCTATGGCAGCTATGTCTTGACTTGCACGTGCGCGACACAGTCATGTTGCCATACCTTAGCAACAGGCATGATACATTTATTTTAAGAAGTACATTAAATTTTCCCCCCCGTTTCTACGGTTTCTTGGGCTGGATATGGCGGCCTGGAACGGTTGTCCAAGTGCAGCTAAACTTGGCATGTTAGTAAACGTGCCACAATTAACAATAATGAATTGCACCTGTGCAGCTGACCTGCGGAACCTGGGAATGTCCCATTTTGTCAAGATTGGGAGAATACAAGTGTGGAAAATATAATTATAATACCTTGTTAAAGTGACCATTTTCTTAAATTTTGCATTTGTAGTTATTTTACTGTAATTTAACATAATAACCTAGAGAATAACTTTTATTCTACCCCCTGGACCCAGGGTATTGCAGCTGCATACCCCTGCCCTGTGTAGACTTCTCGTAAATTAAGTAGGCCTAATGCAGATGTTTAACAATAATTGAACTCTTGAGAGATAAAGATCTATGAGCTGGGGACCACCTGGCTGGAACCCCCTCAAGGACCACTGGTTGAAAATCACTGTCATATACAGTATAACCTACCTATACAGGTAGGTTCTGCACACCTGCAGAACCTACCTGTTCTGCAGGTGTGCAAAAATACTTCTACAAAATCAATTAGGCTAAATGAAGATGTAGGCCTATGCTGCTAAACTTTTTCAATAGCCTTAATGCCTCATTCACACTACAGATATATAGTTGAACGTTTTGCTTGGTAATTCAATGTAATCTCAATGGAAACCAGCTTTAAAGCTTTCAAAGCTTTGTCTTGAGCGTCTCCTGGATCTTTAAAGCTGGTTTCCATTGAGATTACATTGAATTACCAAGCAAAACGTTCAACTATATATCTGTAGTGTGAATGAGGCATTAGAAATGGGAGAAAATCCACAGCTTGATTGAACTGAAGGAGAATAAATCCCTCTCTAACTATCTAGCGCGCGAGCGTGCACACGGCCTGCACACACACACGCACGCACGCACACGTGCGTGCGCACAAGAATGAGTTCCGCGATTGATTGCGAGGGAAATCAAAGCGCACCGATCGAACAACAGAGGGCGCGGGCGCGCTAGAGGGAGCGCGTGCCGATCAACGCCTTCGGAATGTTGTAATGTAGACAGAATGCTAAGTAGGCCTACACACACCCTACACTACACTACACTACACACATCACCGTTCCTACTGATGCAGCAGAGAGAGAGAGAGAGAGAGAGAGAGAGAGAGAGAGAGAGAGAGAGAGAGAGAGAGAGAGAGAGATGTCATATTTGGCTGCTGTATCGTTTGACCTCAGCTTTCGGTCAGTTATTCACTAATAGGCCGGCAGTCTGTCTCCTCCTCACATTGTGCACATCAGAGAGCAGAGCAGAGAAAGAGAGAGAGCAGAGAAAGAGAGAGAGAGGAGAGAGAGAGAGAGAGAGAGAGAGAGAGAGAGAGAGAGAGAGAGAGAGAGAGCAGAGAGCAGAGAAATAGAGAGAGAGGGGAAACCCCTCTTCCCACTCAGCTCACTCGGTCGCTCGTTTGGGGATGTAATGTAAATCGGCCTGCGAAATGCCGAGAACTGCCACACAAGAGAGAGTGACTGAGGGAGGGGTTTAGAGCGAGGTAATAGCAGGCTGCTCCGTCCATACTGATGAGATGGAGCAGGACATCTCCTTGTGTATTAGATCTATTCTACAGTATAGCCTGTATAACAGTGGCTCTGTGTGAGCCCAGCGCTCTCTCTCTCTCTCTCTCTCTCACGTCACTGAGCGGCAGCCCGGATGGATGCTGCAATGCGCTCACCGAGCAGCGCGTGCTGCTGCTGCCTGCCGCGGGTCGTCCCGACGAGAGAGAGACACCCGACCAACCGATGCTAGCCTACTAGTGGCGTGTGTGTCTGTGTGCATGTGTCGTGTGGGTGTGTGCACGCGCTCGTGTATATGTGTGCGTGCAGCGTGCGTGCATGTGTGTGTGCGAGAGAGAGAGAGAGAGAGAGAGAGAGAGGAGCGTGTGATGATGCTGCAGTCAGACAAAGGGTTACTTTAGTATTCCATAGGGATAACATAAGAAACAAAAAAACATCTGCAGTAAGACCTTATAGACCCTATATACAATAGGCATATTCATAAAATATTCATGTTAATTAATGAATATTCATTAACATAATCATCATTATTATTGGGGAAATATTGTTATTATTATATACAACAACAACAATATTTGCAATATTGGGATATTTATTATTATTTAAATAATGTCACAAATTGTCACACAAGTATTGGCCTTATTGTCTTTGTTGGTCTAGATGTCCTGTAGCCTAAATGTGAGCTCGTGGCTATTTTATCTCGCCCAGAAAAAGACTGAATTAAGTGTTCTTTCCTCGCCCCAGTAAAACTGCTGAGATTGCAGAATTATAAGTAACTATTGGGCTCTACTTCTATTAGCCACATCTCTCCTTCGCTCTCTCTCCCTCTCCCCCTCTCTCTCTCTCTCTCTCTCTCTCTCCCTCCCCCCCCCCCCCCCCCCCCCCATCCCTAAGTGCACGTGAATAAAGATATTTTCCACAAGAGCCGTCAGTAGCCGTGGACACCGAGCCATTTAATCTCGCTATGACAGGGGGAGGAGAGGTCTGTCCCCCCCGTAAACCGAAACACACACACGGCGACCCAACACCGCCTCATGCCTCTCCCGTTACAGCTCAACGATCAAGTTACGCGGCCAGGGAAATGTTGCAGTGAACGGAGGAGAGAGAGAGAGAGAGAGAGAGAGAGAGAGAGAGAGAGAGAGAGAGAGAGAGAGAGAGAGAGAGAGAGAGACACTGCAGCATCATGTAAGAGCTGCTCAGTGCAGTAGAAGGTGCAGGTGAGAGAGAGAGACAGTGGAGGAGGAGGCGCATGTGGAGAATGCGGGACTCTTGGAAAAGACGCATTTCACTGGGTTTATTGCAGAAAGACCACAACGAGCCATCACGGAATTACACTTAAAAAACTGATGATGATGTCGGAGTTTCTCGCCGTTTGAGTCAAGCGGCGTCATTTTCCCAGTCGGTTATTTATTTGTTTGTTTGATTTTTGCCCCAAGAACTCGGTTTGAAAAGCACACTTGTCTTTGTAACTTGCGTGAAGGAATCCGACGGCTTGGCACGTTGCTTCACTGCGGGAAAAACCACAGAACGCATGCAGCCCACTGACTCAAACTGAAGCCAGGTAAGAAAGGCGAAATGAAACTATGTGAATGACAGCGTCTTTAAGACTTTTGACTTTTTATTCTGGCTTAATTCCTTTTTTTTTGTGAACGTGAATTAATTTCCTTGGCGCTCGGAGCCGGAGACTAGGCTATATGAGTGTGATAGTTTTTTTTCTTCTTCTTTTGTGTAGGCTAGTGCTGCTGCATTGCAGTTTATAAGTGTAAAACGCGAGAAAAGCCAGTGTCCCAAATGTAATCGGAGTAGGCCAATTACAAACGGCATTATAAACTGATAAGGATCCCTGAGAGACAACGGGGATAATTCCCCGGAACGAGAAACAGTGAGAGTCAAGTGGATTAATCACAGTCGGGTGAATTACAGTAGTTTTCTTCTTTCTCCGCAGGGTGGATTTTTTTCCCCCTTCTTCATCCCATCCATCCTTGTATTGTGAACAGTGTGATGATGCCACGGGGGAATTACAACACACAACTTGAAACGGTTATTGAAAAGGAGGGAATAAATGAAGCAAACCATTCACTGAAGTAAAGTATCCAACAGTGTGAGCGAACAGTGCTCAGAAGAAGCAAGGCACGGAGAGAGAGCGAGAGAGAGAGAGAGAGACTGCAGAGAGCTGGGGGGTGAGGGAAAGAAGACCACGCTGTGAGGCTCACAAGGAACGGAGATTTACGGATGATACTACAACGAAAAGAGAGCAAAGAAATACAGCTGTAGAGAATAAAAGCCCCCCAGAGACAACAGTGGGAGAGAGAGAGAGAGGGAGAGGACGGCTGAGCCATGCGGAGGCTTGGTGCAGTGCACTCCTCCGCTGTGGCGGAGGCTCTCAGCCTCATGGTCGTGGTACTGCAGCTGCTGACTCAGCTGCCGACTGCCGACTCAGCTCTCCGGTACCGTGTGGCGGAGGAGGGACCACCTGACGTCAAGATAGGTAACGTGGCCGCCGACCTGGGCCTCACGGCAGGCACCGGCAACGGGGACGTCACCTTCGCCCTGGAGAGCGGCTCGGAGTTCTTCAAGATAGACAACGTGACGGGCGAGCTGACCACGGGGCCACGGCGGATTGACCGCGAGAAGCTCCCTCAATGTCAGATGATATTTGACGAGAACGAGTGCTTCCTGGACTTTGAGGTGTCGGTGATCGGGCCGCTCCAGAGCTGGGTGGACCTGTTTGAGGGCCGCGTGGTCATAACGGACATCAACGACAACACCCCGTCTTTCCCCTCCCCTGTGCTCCAGCTCTCGGTCGAGGAGAACAGGCCGATAGGGACCCTGTACCTTCTGCCCACGGCAACCGACCGCGACTTTGGACGTAACGGGATTGACAGGTACGAGCTGATTCAGGACGGCGGTGCTGGGTCAAGTTCAACGGCCAGGCGCACAGCGGGGGCCAGCCCAAGCGGCAGAGTGGAGGCAGTAGCGGCCGACCGAAGGAGTAGAACAGGTGAAAATGGAGGAGGAGGCGCACGGAGCAGCGTGTTTGAGCTGCAAGTTGCCGATACCCCGGACGGCGAGAAGCAACCGCAACTGATCGTGAAGGGCCCACTGGATCGCGAGCAGCGAGACTCATACGAGCTCGTCCTGCGGGTCAGAGATGGGGGGAACCCACCTCGCTCGTCCCAAGCCCTGCTCCGCGTTGCCATCACTGACGTGAACGACAACAGCCCGCGGTTCGAGAGGGCCGTGTATGAGGCCGAGATGGCCGAAAATGCTCCACCGGGAACACCTGTGCTGCAGGTGAGGGCGTCAGACCGCGACGTGGGCGTCAACGGACAGGTGGAGTACGTCTTTGGGGCCGCCACAGAGTCCGTCAGGCGTCTGCTGAGGTTGGACGAGGCCTCTGGGTGGCTGAGCGTCCTCCACCGGATTGACCGGGAAGAAGTGGCCCAGTTGAGATTCACGGTAACCGCCAGGGACAGGGGTCAGCCGCCGCGCACCGACCGAACCACCGTCGTCTTGGCTGTCCGAGACGAGAACGACAACGTCCCCGTCGTGGAGATCCGGAAAATCGGACGGATACCCGTTCGTGACGGGGCGGCCCTGGTGCCAGAAAATGTCCTGGTGGACACCCCAGTGGCCCTGGTTCAGGTGTCCGATCGAGACCAGGGGGAGAATGGGGCTGTCACGTGCACAGTGGTGGGAGACGTCCCATTCACACTGAAGCCAGCTGGAGAAACAGCTCTGCCGCCTCTGCCTGCGGACGAAGCCTTTGACAGGTATTGCCAAAATGCAGCACACAGCACCGCGCAACATCATGAATATAATTATTAAATGTATTCTCATATATTTTATCTTTCACCCTTTCTACCTATCAAGAGCCTGTGTGCTTGTATCTTACTGTAATATTGGAATTCACCATTATTTCAACCACTCTCAATACAGTAGATGTGACTGACTGAATGAATGGCTGGGGGATGGGATGGGGGGGGGGGGGGGGGGGGGTTAGCAAACTAGATGACCAACTATGATGAATCTATTTAATATGCAGATTAAAATGCATAATAATCTTTAAAATTCACCAAAATATGGAAGCAACTAACAATGAGTCTGTTTTCTTGTCTGTCTTCACAGAAACAAGAAAAAATACTTCTTGCACACCTCTGCCCTGCTCGACTATGAAGCCACCAAAGAGTACAGCGTTACCATTGTGGCAGTAGATTCCGGAAGCCCCAGCCTGTCCAGTAACAGTTCGCTGATGGTGCGAGTCGTGGACATCAACGACCATGCTCCGACCTTTGCCCAGAGTATGGTGGAGGTCCACTTCGCAGAGAACAACTCACCTGGCGAAAGGGTGGTGACTGTGGTCGCCACAGACGCAGACAGTGGCAAGAATGCAGAGATCGCCTACTCTTTGGATCCATCCGTTAACGGGGCGTTTTACATAGACACGGATAACGGAGATATCCGCGCTTCAGGCATTCTGGACCGTGAGCTGCGGGAGAGATATGAGTTCCGGGTCATCGCCAAAGACAAGGGCACCCCGTCTTTGCAGGGCTCGGCCACCGTCGTGGTGCAGGTGACGGACCGCAACGACAACGCTCCAAAGTTTGTCCAGGAAGTGTTCACCTTCTACGTCAAGGAGAACCTCCTGGCCAACAGTCCGGTCGGCATGGTGACCGTGACGGACGCAGACGAAGGAGACAACGCAGAGTTGAGTCTGTTCGTGGAGATGGACGGAGACGAGGAGAAGACGGCAGGGGGAGAGAAGGGCGAGGGGGAGAACGGCGAGAGAAACCAAGAGGAGGTGTTTTCCATAGAGAACAACACGGGCACCATCTTCTCCGCGGCCTCGTTTGACAGAGAAAGGCTCTCGTCCTACACCTTCCGCGTCCGCGCCGTGGACGGAGGGGAGCCTCGCAAAACGGCCACCGCGACCGTGTCCCTCTTTGTGACGGACGAGAACGACAACGCCCCCTCGGTCACCTCCCCCACCAACGAGTCCTACACCCTCCTCCCGCCAGCCAGCAGTGCCCGCACCATTGTCAGGACTGTTACAGCCACGGACTCGGACACGGGGCCCAACGCCGACCTCCGCTACGCCCTGGTAGGGGGCAACCCCTTCAGGCTGTTTGAGATTGGCCACAGCAACGGGGTGATCACCTTGGCGGAGCCTCTGGAGAGGCGCCACAGAGGGCTGCATCGCCTGGTGGTGCGGGTCAACGACAGTGGCGTGCCCTCGCTCTGCACCACTGCCCTCGTGCATGTCTTCATCAACGAGAGCTTGGCCAACGCCACGGTGGTGGATGTACAGGTAATATCCTTGAGTGTTATTCGCTTGTTGCTGTTTTTCTTTTTTGGTCAAAAGGACAGGTAATATGTGAGATAAACAGAGTGTAACGTCTTGGGGGACAGAGAGAGAGAGAGAGAGAGAGAGAGAGAGAGAGAGAGAGAGAGAGAGAGGCAGAGAGAAGAAAAAACTAAAGGCAGAGAGACTGAAACGCAGAGAACGAGAGAGATGAAGGCAGAGAGAGGGAGAGAGAAACAGAGAGAGAGAGAGGGAGAGAGAAACAGAGAGAGAAAGAGAGAGAGAGAGAGAGAGAGAGAGAGAGAGAGAGAGTGAAAGAGAGAGAGAGAGAGAGAGACAAAGTGGTAAGCCTAAATTAATGCCATTGTCATAGCCCACAGCTAAATCCAGAGTTATAAGTGGATCTACAAGGGTCCATTTTTACAGTCAGGATTCTGCAGTGTCCTCCCTGCGTTTAAATAACGACCACAATCCACAATGATAGCACATCAGAGTGGGGGACACACAGGTAATGGCTAATGATTATAGTTGTTTAAACTAAAGTGGTGGTGGTGGTGGTGGTGGGGGGGGGGGGGGGGGGGGGGTATTATTTTCCAATAGAATGAGATAATAACTGCAAGTCTGTGGGGTGTTGCAATTTCTTTCTCATTTTTACAGAGAAATAATTGTGTGCATTTGTCCCAGATAAAGAACTCAATTTCTCCTTTGAAGGCTGTTGGTGTTGCCAATTTATTTGTAGTTTCTTTCTAAGTGTATGTTTTTTTTCTGTGGCCAGCTTGCATTCATGTAATGGCCTTTTAGTCAAAAACAAAACCGTATTACTGAAGTGCTTCTTTTTATGATGCAGTTATTACGGAATTCAGAGCTCCTGAAGTGTGCCTGCGTGCGTGCGTGCGTGCATGTGTTTGTGTGAGAGAGAGAGACAGAGAGACAGAGAGGGGAGGGGGATGAAAGTGAGGACAGGGTGGGAGAGATGGTGCACCTGGCCCAGATCTGATCCTGGATGGTCAGTTGAAGCATGTAAATTTGAACACAGTTGCTTTCCAGGAACGTTTCCTTCTTCTTTTTCAGTTGCTCTCCAAGGACGGACTCAAAGACATTCCACATTATTTGAGGCAAATATCTCAAAACTGGCATGGGTGTCTGAGTGAAACTAAGCTGTGCGTGTGCGTGTGCGTGTGCGTGTGCGTGTGTGTGTGTGTGTGTGTGTGTGCGTGTGTGCATGCGTGCGTGCGTGTGTGTGATTCAATGCAGAACATCTATGGTTTCTGAACTTTACAGCAGAATCTGTATTCACGGTGAGGTGCAGTGGTGATTGACTGAATTAGTACACTTTGCTGTTGGAACCTGGTGATGAACTACACCAGTACATTTAGGAGGTTCTGCTGTTGGAAATCATCCTTCATGTTCTGAGTTACTAACAAATCGGACAAGCATGCTCCTCTATGAAATGTTTTCAAACAGTCATATTTTCCAGACAAGTAACAGCACTACTCTTTGCTCCCGTTTACAGACTTGCTTCTGTTGATCTAGCAGTTTTAGAGTCTAAAGCAAGGGTCTTCAACAGGGGGTCCGGGACCCCGAGGGGGTCCTCAGAGTTACTACAGGGGGTCCTCAAAATCTTTGTGTGATAGAAACTTTTTTATTTTAACCACTTGAACCCTAGTGTCCTCCTTATTCTGAAAGCTTTTGGCAAAGCACTTTGGTGTAGAGGGGGAAAAGAGCCGACTAATTACAGAGTGAAAGGTCAGGTCAGTATTGACGGTTCAAGTGGTTAAATATCTGAATACACTAATTGACATGAATCCAGAATACACTGATGATTGTGCTGTCAAACAATTAAACTATATGGAATCTATGAAAAGGTTGTGGGGGGGTCCCTGCTTCATCTCTCTCTCAACTAAGGGGTCCTTGGCCTGAAAACGTTGAAGATCTAAAGATCTTGGTCTATAGAAATATCAGCTCTGTGGCCTTGTGGTCAGAATGTTTGCTGTGATAGTCATAGTTTGTGGGTTGAATAGCCATCTGATTCATGGATAGCTTGCATCATCAAATTGCCCCTGAGGAGAGGCCTGCGGCAGCCCTTGTAACTAGAGATAAAGGTTAACACCCTACTGTTTGTAGACACTTCAGAGGGAGATCAATCTCAAGATTTGATGAATCTCTCAAGGTGTTCAAAAACAATTTGTTGGCGTTCTGAAGTATCATGACATTATTAAGCACTGCTGTATGTTGGGGTATGCAGCAGTGCACTCCAATTTACAGGTTCACTTGGTTTCATTTTACGCTCTCAAGAGTTAAATTATTGTTAAACACCTGCATTACTACACAGTCTACACAATTACAGAATGTAGAAGAATTGTTATTTTGATTGAGCTGTTATCTCTCCTATGGCACCTCAATATAGCATAGAATTGTGGATACAATCCTGTCCAATGATCAGAAAATATTCTACGTTTTGGGTCTGAGAGGCTACATCTCATCAAATGGTGGTCCGTGGCTCAAATGTCTAATGAATAATGGACCTTGACATGAAAAAGGTTGAAAACCACTGACTTAACCATATATACTTCATTGAAAGGGGCACCACAGGGCCCAATACTTGGCCCCCTTCTTTTTTTCCCTTCATCTACACCAAATCTCTTTGCCAAAGATTGCAGACTCTACAAGTCTAGTCTGTAAGCTTACAACGCAACGCATTGAGCTTTTCCCTGGGGCACCCTATAGGCCTAGGGAAGCTCCAGTTGAATGTGGTTAAGGGTTTTGATGTAGGCTTATATCAGTTTGAGGGAGCATCATTGCCGCAACTTGTCTTTTAACATTGTTGAAAACAATCCTACATAAGTCGCTTTTATACAAAGATCCCACAACAGTGGTGTAAATCAGATCCGACTTGAGTGCCAGCTTTGCTTTTTCGCAGAGTACCAAACAAAGCTGCCCTCGTTGTGTGATATCACATCGTGTTCCATTGTTGAATCGGAGGTGACGTGGAACACAACAGCATCAGCGTCTCGTGTTACATTAGGCTGTTTTAGATGACAGCAGTTGTCGGTAGATTAAATACATTTACAGTTTTGCTTACGCATTTATTTATTTAACAAAATAACAACACAAAATGGACTGACAACATTCAGCCTGCAGTCACGGTAAACTCCAGTACTGAAGCATTTTCTCTCGCCGAGTGACATGAAATCCTGTTTTTACAAATAAGAGCATGCAAGAGTTGTGTAACCCATTCAGGTTTTGTCAAAATGATCACTTGAAAGTCAAAAACCCACTTGATGTCATTTCAATCTCTCTGACTTTATCTTGTTCCCTCAAGCTCTCTCTCTCTCTCTCTCTCTCTCTCTCTATCTCTCTCTCTCTCTCTCTCTCTCTCTCCTCTCTCTCTCTCTCTCTCAAATGACAGTTGTCAGTAGACTTTATACATTTATAAGAAGAAACTCAGACTACACATTTATTTATTGTTCATTTAGACTAGGCCTATTCATTTAGGGCAGGGGTGCCCACACTACTTTTAAAATGACCACCTCAACATGATCTAACCACCCAAAAAAAGTTTTACCTGATGGAGCTTTGGAATAGCGGCACTGGCGTTACTGTAAGACAAATGCACTTTGAATGGGAAATGATGGGGGGAAAAGTCTTCATCCCATTCTGTATGGAAGTTGTAGGTTCTGGTTCTTTTTAATGCTACTGACTCTTGAAAACAAAATCATTGCATTGGAGAGTTTGCCTACTTCAGAAGCCACGAAGGGACTGACAGGCCCTTCTTGATGTCAATCAATCAAGTCACCTTAATTCAAGTGACAGATGTCAAAAAGAGGTGTTTTGTGATTTTTGTTTATAAATATTTCTTCTATAATTCTAATAATTTCTTTTAAGGGAATGTCACATGTTCTACGGGCACAGCCTTGGTGATCTACTGGTAGATCAAGATCTACCTTTTGGGCACCCCTGATTTAGGGAAAAGTATTGAGCCTATATCTGTTATGGTTGCCATTGTAAGGTCAGGAGGATTGACTTGCATGTTGCCCGTTTCTCAACAACAAACAAGCAAAGGCATACATTAGTGAGCATACTCGAGAGATGTGCATGTTGATGTGTAACATTTCAATGGCGTTTGTTCAAGTAATCTGATCAGGAATACAATGGAGTTGAAATTGAAGAGAGTGGCAGACAGTTATGTGGACCTTACAGTAGATGTCACACCTCTGTCCCTCTCTGTCGGCTGCGCTCTTACACAGTGAGTCTGCTCTGTGACCGTACCTCCGCTGACAGCTCAATGGCAGAACAACACACTTGAACCGCCATTAATAAACTTGACCTTTCACTCTGTACATTGTACTGTATGCTTTTTCCCCTCTACACCAAAGCTCTTTGACTGCGAGGCGTTGTGAGCTTGTAGTTCGGCTATTTTTGGCTAAAGTTCTCAGAATATGGATGGACGCTAGGGTTCAAGTGGTTAGTATAAAAAAGGAGAAAAAAGTTTCTATCACTCAAAGATTTGGAGGACCTCCCTGTAGAAACAGGGGGTCCTGGACCCCCTGTTGAAGACCTCTGTCCTAATATCCCCCATGGTTCTTGGCCTCCCTACTTTTTCCCCAACACACAAAATCTCTTTGCGGTAAATAGCAGATCTACAAACTCACAATGCAACGCTGTGAGCTTGTAGATCCGCTATTGTCGCTGAATGCTTGCTTACTAGGACATTCATTCTCTGAATAGGGACGCTCGGGTGGTTATGGCTGAACACCTGGTTATAGCCACGGAACAATGACCCCTTGCAGGTGGAATTAACTACAGCCTACCTAAATGACTCGGGCCATTGAATGGAACAATGGGGTATAATGTGTCCACACAGTCCCTGTATAAAAGCCCCTGTAGATTACAACATGGGTAGTTTAGTTTGATTGAAGAAAAGCAACTTGGAGGAGTAATTGAGTAGAAGACATGGAGGAGAGAATACCTCTCCATCTCATAATGAAGTCAGACTGAGTGGTGGATGGGTGCCAGATGTAATTAGGGAATGAAAACGACTGCCGCTGCTGCAGCGCCGCGGCCGAATCTCACTACTGTCTTTCTATTTCCAACCAGGGGCGTCACAAGGAGGGAGGAGTGGGACTGAGTTACTAGGGCCCAAGGAGGTGGAGGGGCCTGGAATTGTTTTATACTTTAGCTATTGAAAAACAGCAGATATACAAACTCTACGAGCACGTAGATCTTTTTGAAAAGTCTTGAAAATGTGTGCAAATCTTGGAATATAAAAGTGAACATTTGTAACTGAAATTTTGCTTCTGGGGGGTCCCTGGAACTAAATATTTTGAGATGGAGTTCCGTGGACAAATACATATCATTTTGGGGGTCCTTCACATGAAAAAGTTTGAGCACCACTGACCTAGAAACATAGGTTTAAAAAAAAAAACTGGAATATTTAAAGACTTTTTTTTTAAATAGCAGATCTACAAGCTTGCAGTGACACAATGTGAGGTGGTATATCTGCTATTTTTCAATAGTTAAAGTACCCAGGGCCCGGAATTTGCCTGCTGGCAAAACCACATGTTGGCTAATTAGTACATGGTGCTGCAGAGTTGGAGCGGGAAAGTTTAGTTTGTTTCTTTTGGACGTGATCTTTATTTTTTGGAAGACTCTGTGCGCTCCAGTAGGCTTGGTTGATCAAAACTACAGCAAAATACTCTTCTACACGTAGACTGCTAGCAATTACTTAAATGTTATTTATATTTTCACATTCTTATGCATTTCTTTGAAGAAAACCGAACAATGGGTTGCAACTCTGCAGGTAAACAGCGCAGCAAGAAAAACGAAAGAAAAAGAGAGAATATCTCCTTTGTCTTGCTTTAAATAGCCTATATTAAGCCACAATCCACAAATAAAACCTGATTTATTCTAAGCCGAGGTCAGTAGCATGGCCAGGGGAAAAGCTCTTGTCTCAGCCATAGTGCGGGTATCTTCAGTGACATGCAGATAACACAATCCTTGGAGAGTAGAACAGATAGATGGCGATGTTAAGCTCCGCCAGAACAAAGCTCATGCAGCAGAGTGGAAGATTCCACTGGGAGTTGGGGATGCGACAGAGAAACGCACTCGAACGGAATGGGTGAGGTGGCTGCTCCTCTGTCCTGTTGAACGTTTAATCGGCCCGTGCATGTGCACACACACACACACACACGTGGGCGCACGTGCACACACACAGTGGTGGAAAAAAGTACTCAATTTTTTTTACTTGAGTAAAAGTACTGCAATGTAGAAGTACTGCGTTAGGGTGCCCTCACACCAAAATACCTATGAGAGTGGAATCCGCGTTCCGCCAATGCATTTCAATGAGAAGGGAGCATTTTTTGCAGATCCTCTACTGGCATGAAACCGCTTCACTCTCATTGAAATGCATTGGCGGAACGCGGATTCCACTCTCATAGGTACTTTGGTGTGAGGGCACCCTTACAAGTAAAAGTCCAGAATTCAAAATGTACTTGAGTAAAAGTACAAAAGTGTTGGCATCAAAATGTACTTCAAGTATCAAAAGTAAAAGTACCAAATGTTTTTCAAAATAGCTGATCGACAAGCTCACAACGCATCGCATCGCGACGTGTTGTGACTTGTGAGCTTGTAGATCGGCTTTTTTCAAATAGCCTAGGTATAAAATAGGGCTAAAGTGGTTAATGTATGTTTTGAACATTATAATGTATAACTGCAAAGTAAGTAGTAACTAAAGTTTTCAAATATATGTAGTGGAGTAAAAGTACAATATTTAGATCCGAGATGTAGTGGAGTAGAAGTAAAAGTATTGGAAATTGGCAATACTCAGTTAAGTACAAATGCCTCAAAATTGTACTTAAGTACGGTATTTAAGTAAATGTACTTAGTTACTTTACACCACTGCACACACACACGCACACACTCACACAAACACACTTCGGTCATGCACTGCTGTCTTCCATCAACCATACAGTGACACATCCATGCAAACCCTGGTCTGCCTTGTAAAATATACACTCAAACCGCACGCGCGCGCGGGCACCATGCACACACACGAACACACTCGGCTTATACATATGGCATAGGGCTCTATATCTCTTTCCAGCTACTCGTGTGCACACCCGAAACACAGGCAGTGCAGGGATGCGCTAAGCCAGAGAGATGCCCAGCAGAATGAGAATGGGATGGAATACTGCAGGCTGCAGCAGAACAATGGGGCAGATGAGAGCAGAGAGAGAGAGAGAGAGAGAGGGGCCCTGTGCAGTGGGAACAACAAGAAGAATGGAATCAGACCAACATGAATGGAGATCGCTCACTAAAACAATGAGACTGAACCCGCAGATAGATTGTGATGAAACAATGAAATATAATACAGTCCCGTTCTTAGCTCGGGGTGTGCGTGTGTAAACAGTATGTGTGTGTGTGTGTGTGTGTGTGGGGGGGGGGGGGGGTTTGAGTAAGAGTGACTAATGTGTCTGCATATGCGGAGCCTAATGTACTTCAGATAATGTAATAAGCTAAGTAGAACAGTGAAGTTCAGGCACGTGCACACACAGACATCAAAGGGGGCTTGAGCCCCTGCCCTTTTATCTGTCTGTGAAATCGGCCCTTTCCAGACCATAAATGCAGTTTTTACTATGGTGAAAGAAATTGCAAATGCCCTCTTTCCATGCCATACCTGAAGGCAGCATTCAAGAGAATTGCCTTGTCCAAACTCTCCTTAACTTGAATGCAGCGTCTTATGTTGAAAGAATTGCCCTCTCTATGTAGAAATCCATGCCATTACGCCAAATCTCCAGTATTGATTTGGTTATGCTTAGTTCAGTGTGGTTTCACACATGTTGGCTGACGCGTTGTGACGCGTTGTGGCTTGGAGGTCTGCTATTTTCGGTGCTTCCACCAAAAGGCCCTTTCGGAAATTCCAGCCCCTGCCTCTCTAACATTCTCTGCACGTCCCTGGTGAAGTTGCATGTGCCACACTCCCCCAGCAGTGCCAGAAGTGCAGACAGTAGTTAGTCATTATTTAATGATTGGAAACTATAAAACATTTTCTACAGGTCGACCTGCCCTCCCGCCTCTCTCTCTCTTTCTCAAACTTAATGCCTGCCATTCATAAGATAGTGGATAATTGTAACGGCATGACATTTTCCAGCCTTGACAGTCTAAAAGAAAATGTCTCGGGGCTTTTGGGACAAGGTGTCAGGCTTGCAGAATGAGCTGTTTCCACTAACAGACAGCACACTGAGTACGTGGGCATGCATCTGTCGTTCCCTACCGGTATATGTGCAGTGTATGTGTGCATGCGTTCATGCGTTCATGCGTTCATGTGTGCCTGTGTGTGTGTGTGCGTGTGTGTGCGCGTACGTGTGTGTGAGTGTGTGCGAGTATGCATGACTGCGTGCGTGTGCATGCGTGTGTCACGGTGTGTGTGTGTGTGTGTGTGTGTGTGTGTGTGTGTGTGTGTGTGTGTGTGTGTGTGTGTGTGTGTGCGTGCGTGTGTGTGTGTGTGTGTGCGCGTGCGTGCGTGCGTGCATGTATGTGTGTGTGTGTAGTACACATAATGACTGTGCTAGAATAGCTGCATTCTATTGATTAGCTATATTCTGATGCATGACCCTATTTCATATTACCAGCAGGGCTCTCCAGGCCAAAGCTCCAGTGCCCCATTGTCAGGCCACCACAACCAGTAATAGGTCTGTTACGGCTCCAGCATAACCCACTTTCTTATAATGAACTTTTAATGGCGCAGTGTTAGAGTGTCTATAGTGTGTGTGCGTGTGTGGCCCCTTTTCGTACAGCAAAGACCCTTTGTAGTTTGACCCCATTAGCTTGGGCCCAAACACATAACGACCTATCAGTGCCTTAACCCTGTTAGAGCTATTGATCAAGATCACGTAGATTTGCCTTTGTCCACAGTCAAATCTTCAGTACTAATTTAACTCCATACAGATTTGTACGCTTTCGGTTACAAATGGATGAAACAACACTGAGGGTTGTATTGTATAACAAAAAACAGAATGGGTTTTTCTGAATTCAAATAATTAAAACCTCAGAGGAGAAACACATCTTGGCAGGAAAACGCTTCTTTCAATTCTTTCACGGTCCAACTTACATAGTCCATTAACATTCAATGTACTAACTGCCTCATATCACCTACTATTCTCAGTTGAAATATTGAATGGTGATCGCAAATCCTTCTGCAAATCCACTCCCACGCAATCATTGTCAATGGGATATATTGTTCATTGAAGAGACTGTGGATGTGTGTATTCTATGGCGTGATGCCACTGTCTGCCTGTGGTTTGAGGGCGCTACCATTATTTATGACATTATTCATCGGTAGCAACGTTGATGCGTTTGCAAGTTTGACAAACAGCAGCCGCTTGGAACCACTGATCTTTGACATAGTATGATGTATGACTCCAAATTTGGGCAAGGATTCAGCATTATCAGAGCCCCGTTGACTTCCATTATGAAATTAATGTTAAATATTTCAAGTATAAAACATACGTGAAAATTAGTGGAGGATTAGTGGCCTATTGCAGCATACATGCAAAGTTTGGCGCTGATCAGCCCAGCAGTTTGCAGGATGGACTCAGAGACACACAGACAGACACACAGACCCTCTCATAGATGGCTAGCCTCCTGCAGAGCCACTCTATAATCATTTCAGAATATTGCTGACACATCAGCATCAGGAACACCTCATGGTAGGGCTGTCACGATATGACATTTTAATTGTCACATGACGATTAATTGTCACTCAAATAATTGGCGATTAACGATTTAATTGTGTTTTTGTCGTTGATAATTACATTTCTGTTTGGCTTTTAGGCTTTGAAGTTGCATATGGTAGATATGACACATAACCTAAATATACAAAGAAATTACTGACATATTTGACAACTTACTACTTAAAAAATAACTTTGATAGTGGAAATAGCCGATCTACAAGCTCACAACGCGTCGCGATGCGACGCGTTGTGAGCTTGTAGATCTGCTATTTCCACTATTTCGGAAATTTTTCAACATTCACGATTATGACGATTATGACAAAATAATTGCGATAATGTCAAATAATCACGATTAGACGATTATGTAATAATTGTGACAGCCCTACCTCATGGAACCATATTATCACCCAGAGCAGGGCAATTAACCGAAATTATATTAAAAAAAAAATCTTCTTATAAATCAACTAATCGACATCCACAATTTTGAAAAGATTTTCTTTTAAATAATAGACTAAATCAATTTGTATTTGTATTTAGAGCTGTATTATTAGGCGCTCAACGTTTTTGCAAGTGTGGCCACAGTTTCGCCTATTGGACTTTCATGCCAACTCCATACGTCACGCTATTAATTTATAAATATTGACAACATCACATGAATGCAGTCCCATGGAGGACCCCGGCCAAGTCCCCCACGGACCCCCTCAGTAGAAAGGGGTTATATAATATCCATTCCAAGTTGTTTTAGCCTTTGCTCGTGAGGTTGAACTGTATAAATTAACTTCTTATTCTCGTGCAGTGGATCCATCAGTGAGGTTTTCGCTTGCCAAAATAAACTGATCTACAAGTTGTCACGCTCTGACATCACTGTGATGCCAGGGGAACCAAATCCCTTTTATGCCCATATATGGAGATATGGAGATCCCAGTGATGCCAGGGGAACCAAATCCCTTTTATACCCATATATGGAGATCCCTGATGTCATCAATATTAAGCCCATATCTGTGAATGCCAATATAATAATCACTGTGATGTCAGGGGAACCAAATCCCTTTTATTGCCATATATGGAGATCCCTGTGATGCCAGGGGAACCAAATCCCTTTGGACAGATTGCTAAGACATGGCGCGACCTCACCCTTTAGGGCGAGGTCGCTTTTCGCCCTTACTGATAGCCTAACTCAGGGGTCGGCAACCATTTTTATTTTCTTGATAGTGTGCCAAATCAACGTTAAGTAAAACATTTACATCAAGATAAAATCTTTACCACAGATTTTGATCTCACAACCTATATATTTTTTTTCTTCTTCTTCTGAAATATTTTCTTTCATTAAACTCACCTATCTCCCAGACTCCCTCCCCAGAGTT